>NC_141614.1:20435498-20752998 GCF_047967505.1 Dipteris shenzhenensis | reverse complement strand
GATTGAGAGCTTGAGACACTGTTGATGCCTTCTTTGCTATCTTGAGCCCATGCTTGGCAGATATGGCTTTGGAGGAGTCATGAGCAAGGGGTAGCTATAGATGGTTTCAAAATCTCTCTCAGAAAAGAAAACTCTCACAATGGAAATGAACCCAAGGAATCTCTCTCTCAAAACTAGAAGCGAGAAACTCTCGAGACCTTGGGCTGGCCTAAATCAATGGCACATAGCATTACGTGGCTATTTTTTCTAATTGTTTATTGGGGAAATGGACTTACATGGTGCCACATAGCGATTCCTTAAAAAAGTTTGAAAAAAATGGCCATAAGGCCCTATATGCGGGCGGAGCTTGGCCATTTGGCACCATGGGAGCTCTAGTCAGTAAAATAATTCAAGAAAAAAACCCCAAAAACTTTGAACAATAGCTATTTGTGGCAATGGATATTTGGGGCCATGGAAAGATGTTGCCCTAAAAAATGTTCACAAATAAATGGCATTGACCTTATGTGTGCGCTTTTGGACCATATTTATGCCCGTGCCCTATGTGCATGCACATGGCCCTATGTGCATGCACGTGGCCCTTTGTGCAACCAATTGTGGTACATATGAGTTTGGCATGCACAAGTACTACATAACATGCAAGCACGTGCACACACACACACACACACACACACACACACACACACACACACACAAACACACACACACAAACAAACAAACAAATGCACACATCCCCATACAAAGCACCCATACACACACCCATACAATGCAAACTTTATTGTTGATTTTGCAATCTTATCCAAACTGAGTTGACATGGTTGCTTTTCTTTGTTTATGCAGTACTTATACTTCTTAGCACAACTAATTTATGGTATAGATGTGTGGCAAATAGGTGTATTGCTGTCCATTAAAGAAAAAATAAAAATCACTATGAATCTTTTAAGAGTAACCAATTAGGGGAAAGAAGTAATGGCATATGACATAACAAAAAATTAAAAACCAAAAAACGTCCTAGCCCTAATGTGCACACATGGGTGTACGTTTGAACCTTTTAAGAGTCAATGATTAGGGGAAATGAGTAATGGCATAAGACACAACAAAAAAATTAAAACTAAAAAAGCTCCTAGTGCTAGTGTGAATACATGGGTGTACATTTGGGTCAAATGGCAACAACATCTGACCTATGCGCACAACCACATGCACATTGGTCTAAGAGGATTTTTTAAAAATTATATTTGTGTAAATACTAATAAGCATCAAGAATAAGATAGGTGGTGACCTATGCTACATACCACATAGATTATGATTTTACTTAATCTTATGAGAATGGTGCTTGTGATTTTTCCAACTAATAAAGATAGGAAAACTATACTCTCAGAGGCAACATTTCTAATGGTTTTGTACTAAAGAAAATGAAATATTCTTCAAAAGAGAAGTGTAACAGTTTTCCTTTTTGGAATGAAAGAAACCCTCCTTTGGGGAGCCCAATATAGTGTCTAAAAAAGGGCACACTATAATACAACAAGTGTTCACTAAAGGATAACACCACCCAAAAGCTAGATATAATATAGACTTATGCTCTAATAGCAAAGATGGATTCCATATGATTCTTGATATCACTAGCGACACTCAACAGATGGAATGTGTATCAACTCGATGTCAAGAATGCATTTCTCAATGGTTATCTAGACGAGGAAGTCTACATGCAACAACCAGCAGGTTATGTTAAACCAAGAAAGGAGAATAAGGTTTGCCATCTTAAGAAAAGTCTCTACGGCTTAAAGCAAACACCCAGAAGTTGGTATAGCAAAATCGACAAGTATTTTGCTGATCTGGGATACATGAAGTCCAATGCATATCATACTCTCTACTACAAAGTTCAAGGGGAAGACATTACTATTGCACTTTTGTACGTAGATGATCTGATTGTGACAAGAAGCAAGAATAGCTTCATCAAAAAATTGAAACAAGACTTATCTTCAGAGTTCAACATGAAAGATCTTGGACTTATGCACTATTGTCTTGGAATTGAGTTCTAGAGAGATTCAGATAGCACATTCATGAGTCAACTCAAGTATGTGGATAGTCTCCTATCATATGGCAGATTGCAAGATTACAGCAGCCACTCCCATGGAATAGAGTTTGAAACTTACTAAAGATTCAGAAAATCCTATAGTCAATGACAGATACTATAGGCAGCTCATCGGATCTCTTATATATCTGACTATCACTCGGCCAGATATTTGTTATGCAGTAAGATCACTAGCACAGTTTATGGCAAAACAGTCTCATTGGAATGCAGCCGAAAGAGTCTTGAGGTACATCAGAGGTACAAGATAGTTTGGGATAGAATACAGAGGAAGTCATCCATGGCTGCATGGATACAATGACAGTGATGATGCCGGAGACCATGAGACCAAGAGATCGACACAGGGATATACATTTTTCCTTGGTCAAGGTGCTATATCATGGTTGTCAAACAAATAGCCAACTATTTCTTTGTCTTCGACTAAAGCAGAATATAGAGCACTCACTACAAGTGCATGTGAGGCTATATGGCTCAGAAGACTATTGTCAGAAACAGATTACTTTGATGAGTCAAAGCCAACAACAATATACTGTGATAATTGGCTCAAGCATTGGCCAAAATCCAATATCACTCTAGGACAAAGCACATTGATGTCAGAGAGCATTTCATCAGAAAAAAGAGTGCTTCTAAGTGACATCACATTGCAGCATTGTGATAGCAAAGAGAATGTTGCAGACATCTTTACCAAACCACTCAGTAAAGAGCTATTCGAGAAACATCGACTAGCTCTTGGTTTGATGCAGAGGAAGGACATTCCCATTAAAGGGGTGTGATGGAATGTAATGTTCAGTCCTTCTTTGATTCCCCAGAATCATCATCTTGAGGGAAGGCCTACTTCATGATGTTGATCTCGAGGGAAGGTGTTGAGAGTTCACGCTCAACATCATGTGATCACGTATGCATAGCACCATCATGTGATCATATATGCATAGCACTAACCTTATAGAGTGCTATAAAGGAAAGAATTAGATACCCTATCCCTAATCCTAAATGGGTTTGTATAAATTCTATTTTTTCAACTAAATCTAGTATACAGTTAGTCATTTGTGCTATGCTCTCTAGCTGTGCGCTCTCTCCTCATCTCCACTCTTCTCCTCTCCCCTCTTCATATTTTGTCAGAGCAGGAGTGATTTTCTACACCAAGGAATGTTGGGAGAAATGGGGAATACCCGCACTCGAGCAGACCCATCTGATAGTAGAACCCCTAGGAGTGTTGACTGGCATAAACATTAAGGTGTTTGGATTTATGTACCCCATCAGGTTCGTGGTCATGGAATTCACTCGAAATCCAAGATATGAATCTATCCTAGGTAGGCCCTTCTTGCAAATGTCCGGACTCATGCATGCAGAGGATAGTTGTTCTCAAGGGTGTGATGGTCCGGCCTTGGTCAAAGAAGTAAACCTAGCCCCTAAAGGCCAGGTCCCACAACCCGTATTTGTCATTGATGATCTTACCCCCAATGAGGAGAATGCCTTACTAGCTCTCCTACAAGAGTACAAGGACTGCATGGCCTAGAAGTACACTGACATGAAAGGGGTGCCTGCTGCAATAGTGCAACACACAATCCCCATGATGGATGATAGCATGGCAATGCCCCTACCCTATGAATCCTAAATATGCACTCAGTGAGGGAAGAAATCCATAAACTCATAGATGTAGGATTCATCTATGAGATTGAGCATACGGACTGGGTATCACCCATTATGATAGTCTTAAAGAAAAAAGGAAAAATTAGATTATGCATGGATTTGAAAAAGGTTAATGCTGCCACGAGATGTGACCACTACCCCTTGCCATTCACAAAACATGTTCTAGAAAGGTAGCCGAAAAGGAAGCTTATAGCTTTTTACACGGATTTTTAGGTTACAACCAAGTGTCGATTGCCCCCCAAGATCAACATAAGACTGCCTTTGCGACCAAATGGGATGATCACCTGAAGTACCTCAGGCTCATCCTCGAGAAGTGCCGCTTATATTGTATATCCCTAAACCCCCTTAAGGGCTAGTTTTGGGTCAAAGATGGTGTCATCTTGGGCCACATAGTGTCCCGGAATGGGATCTCTATGGACCACAATAAAATTAAACTCATCTTGGAGTTACCGCCCACCACCAATGCTTAGGGAGTCCAACGATTTATTGGCCACACGGGCTATTACTGAAGATTCATATTGTTCTATGCAAACATAGCTGCTAGTAACAAACTGCTAGTATCCTTTGAGTGGACCGAGGAAACAAACATCCTTTAAAACCCTCAAACTAGCTCTAGCCACCGCACTAGTGTTGAGGTCACCTGACATGAATTTAATATTACATGTCCATATTGATGCCTCTAACTTTGCCATCAGATGTGTGTTAGCCCAACCCGAGGAGCATAACTTAGATTACTCGGCATACTTTGCAAGTTGCCAACTAAATAAGGCCGAGGTTAACTGCACTACCACTAAGAGGGAAGGTGTATGTAGTAAAGAAGTTTAAACAAGTTTGTCTTCTTCGTGGACCATCAAGCATTGCTATACTTGGTCAACAAACCCTGTGTGATGGGAAGGATGGCATACTACAAAGATGCATGTGCGAACACGAATACATCGATGTGCTTGAAGAAGCCCACTCAGGAATCATAGGAGGTCATTTTGCTGCATTGATCTTACAACATGTAAAGTGCTACAAGCTGGTCTTTGGTGGCTGATACTCTTAAGAGACGTGGTCGAATTCATTAAATGATGCAACCCCTGCCATCGTATCCAAATCCCACACAAGGCAAACATGATGCCCCTGACAGAATCTTGGCCAACCAACCCTTTGAAAAATGGGGCATCAATTTCATTAGTCCCATAAGCCCAACAGCAAGGGGGACGGGGGCTGGATACATCATCTTGGTCATCGAGTACTTCACCAAGTGGGTAGAAGGAAGAGCCACAGTGAAGGCGGCTCATGCAAGATCCACTGCCAAATTCTTATATGAACAAGTCATTACGCGGTTTGAATGTCCGTTGGAGTTAGCCAACGACCAAGGAACTCACTTCCTCGATGAAACGATGGCAATCCTAACTAGTGAGTTTATCATAAGTCATATGAAGTCAATGCCATACTACCCTAGGGAAAATGGCTTGGCTGAGAGCTCCAACAAAACATGCTGTAAGATCATCACATGTACGGAAGAAGCAAGTTGTACCGACTAGGAGCATAAGCTCATAGTAGTGTTATGGGCCTACAGAGCCTCCTATAAAGTGGCAACACGTTGTACCCCCTTCAGGTTAGCCTTCAGGGTGGAGGCAGTAATGCCAATGGAGTATGTAGTGCCTAGCCTCCATCTTGCCGTGAAAGAAAGACTCATAGAAAATGCGCTAGCAAAATGGCTAGTCAACCTCAAAAAGTTAGAAGAGACATGGTTGTGTGTAGCCTACTCTCTTCGGGTAGAAAAGGACTGATGTAAAAAGTGGTTTTGACCACAACCTCAAGAACAAGGACTTGGTAGAAGGAGATTTGGAACTCCTATACAACGTCCACAATACTAAACATAAGCTTAAGTACCGAGTTATGGGTCCTTACCACATATTTGAGATCACTCCCCAGGGGTCGTGCCAAATAGCCACCCTTGATGGGACAGAAATGGATGGCTACCTTAACGGGAGCAAATTATAAAGATACTATGGACCACTCACTATTTCCACCCTTCAAGCCATGTATAGAGAAAAAGAACTCAAGGTTGAGGTGGCTAGGATGAAACGCCAGGCCATCGAGGAAGCCAGAATTTGTAATGCTATACTCCGATAGTGTAGGTAAATGACACTGCTTAAGGCAAAAATTGAACAAGTGTAACTAACGGAGGAGCTAATGGTAGAGCCAAGCAAGTTGCTTGTTTAACTGCAGGTCCCATGCATGCACATAAAAGCACTCGTGGATCCAGGAGCGAGCCACAACTTCCTCTCTCAAGAGGTATGGGAAAAGCTACAGGTACCCCTAACCCTCACCATCCCTTCAATAAGAGCTATAAACGGCCAACTCCTACAAACTTTGGGTTTTGTAAATTTAAGTCTAATGGTTGTTCGCCAAGCAGTGGGGATATACAATTTTATGTTCTCCCAATAGAAGCAATCGAAGAATGGATTATACAAGGAAGAACATGGTGCTATGCCATCAACTATCAAATCGACTGGCACACCCGAACTGCTTCACTCACCAATGGTGGCCAAACGGCAGTAGTTCCACTGTGTGGACCAAGCCCTCCCTCTTCAGTTTCGACCTCACCGAAAGATCGGCCCTTGGGCCTTAAATAAAAGATAGTGCCTTCAAGGGTAAGGGGTGGTCTAAGTCCTAAGAGTGGGCTATAAGAGAATCTAGGGCTTCAAGCTTGGGTCACTATGTAGCCGCTTTGCCAGAGACATGTCCTTGTCCATGACCGTGACACACTTTGCATGGATGGCACACAAGTTGGCATCCTCGAATAGAGTGGTGGTCACTTGCTCCGCAGCCTCCTGGAGCACCCCCATAGCTCCTATGTTGAATCACATGTCGTCCTTCATTCCCTTGAATAAAGGCTAAGGCTTTATTCATAGTGCAGATGCTCACTCTCTCTAACTTGTGTTCTTTCACCAATTGAGCTTTTATCCATTTTGATGACAAATATGAGCTTTTCATTGCAATATGTATAGCAAAAGAGAGAAATCATTAGGATAAACATGATATAAGAAATGAACTAAGTAAAGCGCAATGCTATAATGGATTTCCTCTTACCATCTTCTCTCATGCCATAGAATTTGACCATTGCTTGTTGCAGTTTCTCAACATCTAAGTAGACATTGTTGAAAGCATTCATCTCAAAGGTTTGCAAGCCAGATTTCTTTTTACTCTTCCAAGTCATTGTGCCCCTTATACAATGGTACCCTCCAAGCATTTCTCTTGCACATTGGTTTGTTTCTCGCCATGCACGTCTCACAGAATAAGGTGTGGGTAGGGGCACTATAGACGTCTTATACTTTCCCAAAATAGCAGACTTGAAAATTTTGAAAATAGATGTATAAGCTTCACAACTTACACCAGTAGTATCACAAGCTACAAGCATCTCCTTTGCATCCACAATATCCTTGAAGTCTTTCATCACCGCTTTAGCAACTTGCACATGTAGGTGCTTGTGTCGGGTACCTTAGTATCCCAATGACATCACTTTGACTTCAATAAACTAGCTAGAGCATATGAACAATCAAGATCATCCCCGTCCGTTCTTCCCATCACATCTTCCATGAAGTTTCTAAAGAAGGACACAATAAAAACTTAGTCACAGACAGTGTAGCACAAAAGGGTGTAATTTCATTGGAACATTTGATAACCAACCTTGTAGCCTGGACTCTCCTCTTTCTAGCACCACTAGTGGGTACCAATGCATCCCTGTTATGTAAGTACCTTCTTTTCCTCTCCTTCAATCCCAAAGGTGTTTCTTTCATCTTTTGCACTCATTCTTCTTCCTTCTCTTGTTCCCTCTTTAGGACTCGTCAAACTTGATTGTATATAGAGATCTTTCCAAGCCTTTTTTGGACTCATCTAGCTTACAGAGTGACTCTTCTAATTTATGTCTCGCTCCAAGTCCAATGCTTTGTATTTATCATGAAGATCCTAGTTCTTCCTTTGAAGATTTATGCATTGCAATAATGGTGCTATTTCCTAAATGTGCTAGCATCTCTGCTTGGCTCTATGAATTTTGCTTGCTTGCATAGCCATTGACTGAGCATTGTTGAGCCGATTGCAATAACCAAGCAACCCCGCATGTCCATTTCCAACAAACCGAACTAGCTCATGCATTGTATGGAAAGGAGGGCTCTTTTGGTTGGTAGGATCTAAAGGATACGGGGATCCTTCTAGCCAAAGGTTGAGATGCTTCTTTCCTTGCGAACGAAGACTGTGGATTTTGGATGCTCCCCTCAATCCCACACTATGTGTGCTTGCATATTCAGCCTCCAACTCTAAGTGAACCTGGTACTTGTTGGAGCTGTCCTCGAATGGTGCCATGAGTAAAGGAGTGTAGAGAAGGAGAAGGTGTGGAGATGTAGGCTTGAAGGAGCAGCACATAGGAAGAGGGAGGGCGAGGAGGAGGAGGGATGGGGGAGGGAGGACTAGTATTTGAAAAGGAGGAAAGGGGAGCAGGCCAGTAGGTGTGGAGGGTGAGGAGGAGTAGGCATGGAGGAGGAGGGAGGGAGGGAGGAGCAGGAGGGAGGGGGGAGGAGGAGCAATGGTGGAGAAGGAGGGAGGGGGAGGGGAGCAGGAGTAGGTGTGGAGGAGGGAGGGAGGGGGAGGAGCAAGAGGGGGGGGGGAGGAGGAGTAGCAGTGGAGGAGGAGGGAGGGGGAGGGGAGGGGGAGCAGGTGTGGAGGAGGGAGTGAGGGAGGGAGAGGAGGAGGAAGGGGGAGGAGGGAGTGAGGAGGGGGAGGGGGGGGAGGGGGAGGAGGGAGGACGGGACGGGAGGGGGAGAAGGAGGGAGGGGGAGGAGGGAGTGGGGAGTGAGGGAGGGGGAGTGAGGAGGGGGAGGGAGGGAGGGAGGAGAGAGGAGGGAGGGAATTCAAAATTTGAATTTTGAATTCTAAATTTTCTGGTTCCCACCTAGGAATAAGAGCTATGTAAGAGGTGGGGCCACTTTTGGGCTTAACCCACCTAGGTGAGGGGGGGTTAGGACTTTTTGGGACCTACCTTGGCCCTTTCATTAGGACTAATCCATTTCTTAATCCATTCCTTATGAGGCACTTTTGAGACCCCAATTCTCCCCTAATTAGTATTACTGCAGGTATTTCAACTCTTCCAATAGTATGACCTTCGTTTAAATCCAAAAAAATGTAAATGGGTGCATAGACAAATCAAGTACTTAGGATTCATTATTTTCGAACCATATCCTTAAAAATTCCAAGCTTTATGAATGTTTGCAAATCCTTCTAATGTCAAAGCACTGTGACGATCTTTGGGCTTAATAGGCTTTAGCTCAAGATTCATGCTTGAATTGGCAGGGCCTCAGCTCCTTTGTGCGCCAGCTGCTATGAAATAACACAAAGTTCATGTGAAATTCGACCTCTTCAACATCATACATAACATGCTAACTAAGGATGCCTTGCTTTGACATATGTACTTTTCCCACCCATTCTTACTTCGCATAGATACTTACGATTTGTTAGGAGCGGTTCTAGTCCAGCAAGATGACCACGGCAATTGGTGACCCATTGTGTATATTAGCCGCTCTTTAATAGATGCTGAAGCAAAGTATTCTGCAACAGAGCTTGAATGCTTGGTAGTAGTGTGGGCTATAGGCAAGCTCAACCCCTATCTTCATGGAAATCTATTCGAGGTCCAAATGGACCATGTGACACTCACAAGCCTTATGAAGAAAGTGCATCTACAGGGCCGTCTTGCATGATGTGTCCTCCTCTTGCAAGAGTATGCCTTTACCACCTCTTACTGACCTAGTAGACTAAACCAGGTAGTTGATGCACTTTCTGGCTCCACCTTTTAGTCTTCTCAAGATCAGCTCTCTCTTCCAAGAGCTTCTTGCAACCAATCCTAGCTGGCTTCCCTCTCGCTCCTGGACTTGATCATAGCTCAGCAAGAGGATCCTCACACCAAGAAAATTCTTCAATTAATCCAAGAAGGTAGGACACCCTTGTGTGTTTTTTTTTTGGAAAGACCCTTGTGTATTTTTTAAAAGGCAGGTAGCATTGTGGGTTGAAATGAAACCCCCGCCTCTCATTGAGAAATTTGTCTTCAATTTTTAATATCAATACTAAAATTTTGTTTCCCTTACATCTCATGGGATGCATCCCTACTTTTTCATCTATGCTGTTACCAATACACAGAGGAGACTGGTCAAGATCTTCCAGGTTGGTGTTCCTTCCTCCGCCTATTACTTATGCTATGTTTGCTGAGTATGTCATTGCTTTGTCTAAAGCTTTTCTAATTCCATCACTCCCGATCTTCCCCTGCCTTCTTTGCCCACTGAAGCAGAGTAGCCTTCGCCCAACTGCTTTGAATTCCATCCTTGCACTTTGAAAAGCGATCTACTTTTTATCTCATTCAATCAAAATTATGGTTGCTTTGTTTGCAAGACTAGCAAAGGGTTCATGATTTACAATTGCAGAAGACTTTTCAAAGAGATTTCCACAATGGTGGAATAGGGATGGTGGAGATGCTCTTCCGATGCATAGCTCTAGTTGGAGGTGGTGGTCCTAACCATGTGTGTCCTCCCAACAAGGTGATGATTATGATAATCAAAATTGTTGTATCAGTGAACTCTTGTTCTGGTCTGAGGTAAGACCAGTTTGATTGCATCGAGAAAGAAAGAAAGAAAGAAAGTTTATTAAAGTCTTCAAAAGACCGATGGGTCTATGAGACTGTGAGAAACCTGATACAATGAGCTGTGGTAGTAGAGCTACTAAGCAAGCATCCATACCAATGTAGAATGCAAAAAATACAAAATGACAGTACTAAATCCTAAGTACAACATAGTCATATCTCGATTATATATATATATCAATCTTAGCATCATCGTTGCGACATCATCATAACCATCATCATCATCATCATCAATAGTAGTAGGACATCAGGATGGATGGGGTTGTGGAAGTTGAAGTCGAGGCAATGAGGTCAGCAATAGAGCATTGTCGCCCCCCTAAGGGTGTAGTCCTGGTATGTCTTCTGGTCATAGCTCTGCATTTTTTACCAGGGCCACTGTGACCCCCGTCGGTCGGGGTTCTGACCCTAAACAAGGAGGGGATGCCCCCAATTATGATATGTGAGTTCGCCCTTTGTTTGAGCTATCGGGTCACAGGCTCCGGGCCATGGTCATGTTGAGGCCTCACCTTGTGGGGGGCTATGTGATCTGGCTGGAAGGACTCCGTGATAGAGCTATGAGAAGTATCAGTCGAGGAGGAAGTCTGCCCCTATCTCTATGCTTGGAGTATCCTATCACGGTGTCTAAGCACCTCATGAATGAAAGCAGCCAAACATCACTGGCCTGGGTAGGAGAGGAAATGGCCAAAACTCCATAACTATCTTTGAAGAGGCAGTAGAAACGCCCTAGAATCAGTAGACAGGACACTTGAAGATGAAATGCTCCTTTGTCCCAACCTCCTGCATGTCACATAGTGTGCATATGCACCTCTCCCTAGGTAACTGCTCTACTCTGCCACTCTCAATATGAAGCCCAGATTCACTGGAAGATTACTCAGGCCCAACCAGGCCTGGAATGTGTGTAGCTCTAGTAGATCCTCACGGATAACCTGGTTGACCTCATGTGATAGGAGGGGAGAAAAAGGAGCATCCATACTATACTGGAAAGGATGTAGTCTGTCCATGTGGAGCCCAAGTCTACAAGCCATCTCTCTGTGCATGCATACTAGCACCTTTGGTCCCCCCCTGCTACAAGTGCCATAGAAGAGGACAATGCTAGCCATGGTATCTTGCTATGCTCAAATGTGTAATCCCCATACTCCTTGACTTGGTATAGATACATGATGACCTGAAATGCAGCATCTAGTTGTAATGGGGGTGACCCAAACTCCGCCTGAATGATTTGGTGAGGGAAAAATGGCTTACTACCAAAAATCATCTGTGATAACATGAGAACCTATAGCCACTCCACCTGGGCCCACTCTGTATCCGACAAGTCTGACCCCCATAATGGACTATCATACATCCCTGTTACTGGGTGGACCAAGGAGTCAAAAAGCAACCATTTGGTCCATGGATCTTGAAAGTGAGAGTGGAATCATTGCCTCTCTATGTTAGATATCAATGCTCCACTCTCGTGTAACTATGCGGAAACCAGCTAACTCTACTTATAAGCCCCCATATGAGGAGAAGGCATCTGAGTAGCTCGGTTATCCCATAGGTCCTGGTTTGGACACCAGATGGGGGCCATGTGTGGCTTGATGGCTGGATGGCTTCAGATAGAGTTGGCACACCACCAACTAAGCTACATGCAAGTGCGGGAAGGCATCCCTTGATTGACTGCACTGAGGGTAGACGGAGCTTTTAGCGTGTTCACTTGGTTGATGTACTGTCTTTTTCCTTCTAGTATGGAATAGACTGTGTGTTGGAGGCTGCTTGCCCTCGTGGTGTTCTTCTTCATACCTAGGTGTTCCCACTTCTGCTACGCTATCTTCTTTGACATGGTATCAGAGCACTTCAATGCTTATGGGTGAGCTGTTGTGGTAGAGTGGTGTGTTGAGGCAGAACCCTGGTTGTTTTTAAGGCTAAGAGATATGTGCTAAGCCTATGTTGAAGAATTCCTGGCTTGTCCTCCCTTCTACAGGTAGCTTTTGGTCACAATGTCAAAATTTTGCAAACGAATACTCTACATTACTCGATTTCGCCCCTCTGAGTAATTTCAAGTCCTTTAGACCTGGGTCTGATGTTTTTTGGCTGAATTTGATCATTTATGTCCCCAAATTGCCATTTTAAAATTCCTGTGAAGAAATTTGGCATATTAAAGCTGTGGAAGTTGCATCTGCTCAAGTCATTTGAAGACTATTTATCAAAGCTTGGAGGTTAAGGGAAGAAGACCTCTTGAAGGTTCTCAAGAGATTGGTTGCCACTTATAGTTGAAAATGAAATACAAGTGCCTTGTTTCTCTACACACTAGTCGTTTTTCTTATTCATTTTACTGCTGCAAGGATTGGCATAGGCCACCACTATAGGGGTGGTAGACTTGTTCCTGGGGATAGGTTTTCTTGCAGGTACATACACTTACAGAGACAGTGGTTGACAATGGTTGATGCATTACTATACATGAGGTTATGCTTATCTGTTGTCATATTGCCGGGTGATCCTATGCTAGCGACATACTACTGGTGGATGGATCTTGGGGCCTGATATGGTCCATGGTTGATGCATGATTTTGCAATGATATTTGAATATTTGCAATGGATCAGATGCCTTTGATCTTGCTATGATATAGTGGTTGGTTTGAGGATCTTGATGCCTAACAAGCGGTTGTACTTTTTATGCCTGATTCCGGCTACATATTGATTGTTGTTTGCTCATGCTATGAGCTGCTAATATCTGTGTATCATGGATGGGGTCTGGAAGGATGGGCTAGAAGTGCAGACTAATTTTTTTGGCCAAAATCTTATTGATTGTTGTTTGCTCATGCTATGAGTTGCTAATATCTGTGTATCATGGATGAGGTCTAGAAGGATGGGCTGGAAGTGCAGACCAATTGTTTTGGCCAAAATCTTATTAAAAATGCCCGAGAGAGTAATTGGCCTCCATTGAGAAATTCATTTTTTGCAACCCCCTTTGGGATAAGATGAATGAGACTCATTGTAAATGAATTAGGCATAATACAAGAGTCCCAAATAACCCTGCAAGTCTAAGCTAATGTGGACACCAATCATATCCCAAAACGCAATAAAAATCATGGGTGGCACTTGCCCTGGGGAGGGCGAGAATTGCATATTCCTAAATTCCAGATTGGTGACAGTGTAGTAAATGAAGCTCTCATATCTGGTTTCACCAAGGCTAGAATATCTTTCCAAAATCTACATTTGACAAGTGTGTCTGGATTTGTTGAGAGGAGGGATGCATAAGACATCTGTAGCTATGAGTAAGATGGCATCAAGATCAGATTGAAGAACCCCGCTTGAGTCAATAAGCTGAGGATATAATTGCAAATTTCAAAGCTGAGTTGAAAGCCGAATTTGACATGATAGATTTAGGCATGTTAAATTTTTATTTGGGGATCCAATTTATACAAGACAAGCATGGCATCGTTATGTCTCAATCCAAGTATGTGCAGAAGCTCTTGGATAGGTTCAACATGCATGATTGTAAGCCTATTGCCACTCCCATGGAGCTGGGGCTGATGAAGCTTACTATGTATGATGCTGGTGAATCAGTGGATGTCACACTTTAGCATGCTATAGTAGTGGCAAAGAATCCTGTGTTTCATGCTCGCACAAAACACATTGAGGTTCATTATCATTATGTCAGAGAGAAGTTACATGTAGGGGAGATTAGTATGATCTATTGACAATGTTGCAGACATCTTCACCACTTCCACATGAGAAGTTTGAGGCATTTCGTAGTGGCCTAAACTTATCTCCTTTTAGTGATTGATCACTACCTTGTACACCACATTGGCACTGTAGGGGGGTGTTAGAGTTATTATTATATTCTAGGTAGTGGCCAATGTAATGTAATAAGTGGGTTAGGGGCACTTTTCCCTCTTGGAGGTTTTTCTCCCTAACCACGGTTTAATCTCTAACTATGGTTAGTGATTAGATAGGGTTTTGTCACTTAGACAAAACCCTCATCTCTTTCATTGTACTTCACTTCAGTACAGTACACTTTGGGGAGTGAACTACGTTCAGCTGACTCTCTCCATTTTGCTCACTCTTGCTCTTGCTTCCATTTTCTCACACTCTCTCCTACTATGGCTGAAGAAACTCACATGCGCGAGGAGGCTACAAGTAGTGTACCTCCTCTTGAAGAGCCTCAAGGAGAGGAGGGTGATGAGCTGGATTTTGGAGCAAAAAAAAGGAGCTGCATAATACCTTAAAAGGTCATGTAGATTTCTGAGTTTACAAGAAGAGTTTGATTGTTCCTGCTTTGAAGATGAAAAGGTGCATCAAATAAGGTGGTTAAGTTAAAAGAAAGTCGTTGTGAAAGTATGCAAGGTGTTGAACCTCTTCTTATTTGTCTACAAGAGGAGAGTGAATGGCTATTTCAAATTTAAAGTTTATTTACACGTTGCGCTTTTGAGCCAATGTTATGGAAACCTTGCCACCTATTCCTAGTGGTTATTATTCCTAGTGTTGTTGTTTGAATAGTCACCATTATAGAGATGGAGTTTATTGCTCCTCAAGCTATGAATATAAATATGTACAACCATGATAGATATGGATTTCCTATGATTCCAGAGCCCCCAACATGGATGGTTGTGGACTCTAAGGAACTCCACAAAGGGTGATATGTACTATGGTTTTCACATTAGAAGATGTGTGCTTGGTAGTGAATTTACTTGAGGCTATTGAGTTTCAGCTTGGACTTTGCAGGGATGTAAATGTAATTTGCACAACATATTTACAAAAATCTGTCTTGCGAAGCTTTAGTATTTTTGTTCTATGCCATGTTTCTTTCATCTAAAGCCTTGAAGAATTTTGGTGGACAAGATTTGGATGCTTTAACAAAGTTCTATGATGAAGCAAAGGGATTGGAAGATGGACATGTTATAATGGTTTGATTGATGAAAGGCAAAGTTTTGAAAGATGCACAGTGTTTGCTTTAATAGAAGTGAGTACTGTAGTACAAAGTATCCCAAAGTTCTTCGTATTGCTCAAATTGCAATGCTACAATGCTAAGCAGTGCCATTTGTGAGAGGTTTTGGTATGCAGAATATTATAGAGAATAACCTACGAAATAGGATGGAACTAGATGTTCTCATGCACTTTGCAGGACTTTGACTTTAGCGAGTCCATATGCTTGTGGCATAGAGGAGCAAAACCTCAAGCCATATTAATGGCCAAGATTCTATGAAATTAAGTGCCATTTTTTCTTCACATTGTATTCACAGCTTGCTTGTATCCAATTTATATGATATGTTTAGTAAATGGTTGTGCTCTTGCCTAAGCCTAATGAAAAAGTTGTTTTCATATGCTCAAGCATATTGTTGTCCAACTGTATGTTATCGTGGTCTTTTAGTAAATTGGTAGATTATGTGGAAAAAAAATTAATGGAAAATACTATTTTAGAAAGTTTCAAAGTAGTAAGAGATGTCTTGGCCCACAATTTTATACCGCAAAATATTCATGAAAAAACTAAGAGTTGAGGGATCGAAGGTCTTTCCATGTGATGCAAAACACATTTAAATTGTCCATGGTTAGATTTAGAAGGAATAATAATACGTTCTTCTAAATCAGCCCCCAAATTTGCCATTGACCACGTTAAGCTGAAATCGAGGTTTACTTGATTCTTATCATTACAATACAACTCTGTAGTATCAAAGCTCTTAGATTCATTTCACCCAATTCAGTCTGAAGTTTTCCAATTGTCCAGAATTACTCTCTTCAAGGCATTAGAACTTGTATAGCCTCAAGGGGTGACCCACTAAGAACTTCTCTCTTCATTGAAGTTAAACAGACAAACATACAATCCCCCATTTCGCCCAATTTAGATTGATGTTTCCCAAGTGTCCAGAACCCTCCAAAGCATTAAAACTTGTATAAACTTAGTAGCCATTTACTTATTGAACTTCTTGCATTTGAAGTTAAACAGGCTGACATACACTCACCAATATAGATCCAACAATAGGAACAGTAGATGGTTCATAGTTTCACCAATTCTTTTGATCAAGGTGTGCCCGTACATACATAAGTATTAAGCAAAAGTAGGTTGAATAATATGCAGGAGCTCCATGGTCTTGAGGCCCAAGAAGCTTGAAGGCCTTCCAAAAGCGAAGAGTAATTCCAAAAACAAGAGTTTACTCTGTGGCTTTGAAAATTCCAAAAAAGAAGTCTAAGGGAAAGCTTGAAGGAGGCTCCCCTGATCACCTTTGAGGAGTGAATAGTAATTTGAGAGACTTCAGCGGGAGGTTGAAGGGGGAAATTGGGCAGAGGAAGGTGCCATGGGAGAACTGGGAAATTACAAGGGACAGGGATGGGAAGATGGGGTTTGAGCACAAGAAGAGGTGGAATTGTGAGGGAAATGGGTGCAATTTGGGGAGGATAAGGATAGAAGAAGGTTGGAGGAGAGGATGAAGAGGGGTTTTCCAGGAATTCAAGTTTTTGCCACCATAGCCAGCCAGTCACAGAAGAGCCCTCATCAAAGTTATTGGGGATGGATGAAAATTGCCAAGGAGGTGTTCTGAAAGGAGATTGCAATTTGCAAGTCACCTAATCTCGAACTGGAGCACCAAAAATTGAGGTTCTGTGCAGAACATCTTTACTGCCCTTTCTTGCCGACAAGCTACGTTAACTTTTCAATTCGTTCACGAATCTGGTGATTCTAGTCTTGATGGTCGCCTTCACGAGTTGACTGGGAATTGTTTTGAATCTCGAATATGACAACTTCGTTTTGCGTGACTCCAGGGTATCTACCCATCTCGCATGCATCCAAGGAACGAGAAGTTTCTTGTCCTAGACTTTTTGGTTCAATAGGGACATTGAGATCAATGATCATGCCATCCGATCACTTATTAGGAGAGAAGCGAGTAGACCAATGTTCACAGAAAACCAGCAAACTATATACAATGAACCTGTAACATTTTCATTTTCATCCGTAAAAAATATTTTCACAATTTTGTAAAATCTGCAAAATCTTAGGCAATTTAGTTATATTTTAGGTAAATGGTCCACAAATTCTCAGGAAAAACCTTCAAAATTTGAAACCCCCAAGTTTTGTGATTTGTTGAGAAACATGTTTTCTGTGAACACTGGAGTAGATGGGACTTGAAGCATCACCTGGCATAATACCACTGTGCGTTTCAGGAGAGACATTGAGATTGATATCAAGTCTGTATAGTCAACATGCTGCCTTTGTCTTAGAAGTACCACCTGGGAGAGTTGGAGCTTTTATCTTGGATGAACCACATGAGAATATTTGATCAAATGCAACAAAATTGGGCAAAGCTCGAACGATTACTTCTTTGACCAAATTGGTCCAATCGATCCACAGATAAGATAACATGAAGCTTCCAGTTTGCTGATATGACAATATCACATAATATTGTCAGAGAAACTGGTGGGGCGAGCACCTTCCTGCATGACCGTTGTCGAACTTGAAGGAGAGATTTGTAAGAAAACAATACAACGTCTGTGCTCAACAGATAACAGGATCTCGTATGCAAGAGAGAAAAGCAGATAATATGGAGAATAAAAAATTTGATTACTATAAAACTGATACAATAGATGGCGCTGCCTCCCAGCCATGCGCTCCTGTGTGAGAAGTTTCGATGGCATGCTAAAAACAATAGAGGACGGAGGCTGGATGCTAAGGAATCAGGGTTGCTGTAGCCAGTGCTGATGATGGGCTTCCCGAGCTTGCTCTTATATAGCCACTAGTCGTAGTCGGTTAGACCCAATTGGGAGACCGACCCAGTCGGCCCAAAATGGCTGTGGTAGGCCACCGATAACACATTAGAACCGTGGCGCAGAATAGAGCAACTACCCTACGGCGTTCGGCCCAGAGCCATCCGGGATCCTCTGGGGCTCCAAACGGGCCCCGCAACTTGAGAGTGGGCTGCCCTGGGAAATGCTCCGTCTACCCTCAGTGCGGTCAGTCATGGGATGCCTTCCCGCACTTGCATGTAGCCTAGTTGGCAATGTGCCAACTTTATCTAAAGCCGTCCAGCCATCAAGCCACACATGGCCCCCATCTGGTGTCCAAACCAGGACCTATCGGATAACCGAGCTACTCAAATGCCTTCTCCTCATATGGGGGGCTTACAAGTAGAGTTAGCTAGCTTGCACGTAGTTACACGAGAGTGGAGCATTGATATCTAACAAGATTCCATTAAATCTGAGATGCAATAAGGAGTGATCAATCATTCGTCATCTAAGTCCTGCCATCTCAAAGGAGGCATGCCCGGGTGAACAGGCAAGGGATTCGTCAGACAAAATTTGGCATCATCATGGATCACAATAGAGATTATAGGACCCACAGTATGGCCAACAGATAGAGGAAGAGGCTGAAGGCAAAGGCAAGGATTGTTGGCAAGGAAGAGGGAGAAATGAGGGAAAGAGAAAAGATCGTCCAAAGCATCAAAGTCTGAGGGTGGAGGAGGAGGCCTCCGCCATAGCCAACCTTCTTCTTCATCTTCTTCATCTTTTTTGCTCTTCCGCCATAGCCGCTCCTCCTCCTTCATCCATCTATTGCCTTCCTTGTCTAGTTTGTACACTTTTCCCTCCATCTCCTATCACAGCTAGACTGAGAAGGAAGGACGGAGAGGGAGGATCTAGGTTCCTCTCCCTCTTTCCGTAGAGGTCCATGTGAACGAGCTCTAGAGGAGCCTTTGCCCTACTGGCCTCTTTAGGAAAGGGCTACCGATGCTACTTGCCCATCATGCAAGCTTCACATACATCGGGTAGATCTATAATTTCTAGTAGGTCTACAATCATTCCACTTTTATGCATCTTCTTTAAAGAACTAAGGCTTAGATTACCAAACCTCTCATGCCACAGCTTAGTGTTAACATCGGCTCGAGCACTGAAAGCTAAGAGTTCATAGATGTTGTTGTGCCATGTACCTTTACCAATGACCTTTCTTTGAAGATCCAAAATCTGTGCGTCATTCTTATTGAAGTGAACTTTGAGGTCTCGATCCGTGATCATAGAAACGGGCAACAAGTTCCTCTTGATATCTGGCACATAAAGAACATTGGACAACTGTTTAAGAACTCCATCTGACTTGAGAGCAATCGTACCTTTTCCTTTTGCTGGGCATTTTGCATCATTGCTGACTACTACCAGGATGTCATTCCCTACCGGATGTAGAGAGGTATACCAATCCTTCCGACTGGTCATGTGGCGCGATGCACCACTGTCAATAATCCAAGGTTCATCCGCAGGTACATGAACTGCCTCTGTGCAAATCTCCTCAATTGCTACGAACAGCTCTACAGGTACTGCCTGCACGCTGTTGCTGGACTCTTTCTTTACTCCATTCTTCTCATCTACAATCTTCTTCTGGAACTCATTCTGCTTGTGCCGCCCTACCTTGTTGCAATAGAAGCACTTGATCTTCTTCTTTCTCTTTTTATCATTAGAAGAAGATGGGTTACAAGAGTCCTTACCCTTACCTTTCTTTGATCCAGCCGAGAAAGCCGAATCTTCTCTAGTCCTCATCTTTTGATGCATCTCCTTCTCCAGAAGCATTGCACTGAAATCCTCAAAGTTGAGGGGCTGATTTTTGTTTTGCGTATTCAGTGCCGTAACAGGACCGTCGCACTTTGGTGGGAGAATTCATATGCACCTTCGTGCTAGATTCTCACTGGTGATGGTGATGCCAATTGCAGTCATCTGATCGCGCATATTCTTCACCCTGGTGATGAACTTCTCTGCCGTTTTAGACTCAGATAGTTTCCCGTTCGTGATTGGGTCTTCAGATTCTGAATCTGCGTTTGATCCGTGGTCTCGTACTGATTTTTCAAGACCCCCCTGTATATGCCTCCTCCGATGTGGTGACATGTTGAATTAATGCCATGACAGAATCACTTACACTACAGACAATAGAACACAGCGCATCTGCATTTCTTCTTGTCCACGCGAGAATCTCATCCACAGTTGGTACTATCTGTTGTCCTGGATTGGCTGGATTCGGTCTCGCAACGGCTTCACGTCCACCCCAGTAGTAGTATCCCAAAGGTTGTATGTGCTTAGGATGTGGTCTTCATCTTGAACTTCCAGAGTGGATAGTTAGTGCCGTCCAACTTTCCGCTTTCGCCGAACGGTGGGATTCGCAGTCTTATGGGCTGGGCCATCTCTCACAATCTACTCGCAAACAAAAACACACTACCAAATCTTCTTGCTAGAGCCCAAGCTTTGATACCATGTAAGAAAACAATACAACGTGTGTGCTCAACAGATAATAGGATCTCGTATGCAAGAGAGAAAAGCAGATAGTATGGAGAATCAAAAATTTGATTATTGTAAAACTGATACAATAGATGGCGCTACCTCCCAGCCGTGCGCTCCTATGTGAGAAGCTTCGATGGCATGCTGGAAACAATAGAGGCCAGAGGCTGGATGCTAAGGAATCAAGGTTGCTGTAGCCAGTGATGATGATGGGCTTCACAAGCTTGCTCTTATATATCCACCAGTTGTAGTCGGTTAGACCCAATTGGGAGACGACCCAGTCGGCCCAAAATGGTCGACTGGACGGTCCCGAAATAGGCCACCGACCACACGTTAGAACCGTGGCGCAAAATAGAGCAACTAACCTATGGTCTCCGTTCGGCCCAAAGCCATCTGGGATCCATCTGGGGCTCCAAACGGGCCCCGTAACTTGAGAGTGGGCTGCCCCGGGAAATCCTCCGTCTATTCTCAATGCGGTCAGTCATGGGATGCCTTCCCGCACTTGCATGTAGCTTAGTTGGCAGTGTGCCAACTCTATTTGAAGCCGTCCAGCCATCAGGCCACACATGGCCCCCATCTGGTGTCCAAACTAGGACCTACCGGATAATTGAGCTACTTAAATGCCTTTTCCTCATATGGGGGGCTTACAAGTAGAGTTAGCTGGCTCCCGCGTAGTTACATGAGAGTGGAGCATTGATATCTAACAAGATTCCATTAAATCTGAGACACAATAAGGAGTGATCAATCGTTCGACATCTAAGTCCCGCCATCTCGAAGGAGGCATGCCCGGGTGAATAGGCAAGGGATTCGTCAGACGAAATTTGGCGTCATCATGGATCACAATAGAGATTTTAGGACTCACAGTACGGCCAACAGACAGAGGAAGAGGCTGAAGGCGAAGGCAAGGATTATTGGCAAGGAAGAGGGAGAAATGAGGGAAAGAGAAAAGATCGTCCAAAGCATCAAAGTCTGAGGGTGGAGGAGGAGGCCTCTGCCATAGCCGACCTTCTTCTTCATCTTCTTCATCTTTTCCGCTCTTCCGCCATAGCCGCTCCTCCTCCTTCATCCATCTATTGCCTTCCTTGTCTAGTTTGTACACTTTTCCCTCGAGAAGGAAGGACGGAGAGGGAGGAGCTAGGGAGAGGCGGGAAGCGAAGCAAGAGGAAGACAGATAGGTGCCAAAAATTGTACAAATATGGCGAGGAGTACAAGGCGCGGCCTCCTCAATCTCTGTGTTCCTTTAGATGCTTCTAAGGCCCTTTACACACCAAAGGCTGCCCAACGTTGGGCGACCGTTTGGACCAATAAAAAGCCACCATTTGAGGTTTGGGCGGGCACCTCTTTACACATACATCGCCCAAGCTTAGACCTTTTAATCTGACGTGGAGTCCACGCCATGCCCTGAGAAAGGCCTTCCTTGGGCAGCCAAGCTTGGCTGCCCACCGATGGGCAGGGCTGGATTCAGCCAATCACCATCACGATTTGGGTCCCCTCAGCTCCACACCCATCTGGGCACTCATTTTTACAAAAGGGGTTTGTACTTGGGCGGTGTGTAAAAAGGGTGCCCATCCGTGGGCACCCATTTTTTAATGATCTCACAATGGGTAGTCGGTGTGTAACGGGGGGTGCCCATTCCAACCGGCCCATGAATGTTTTTGGGTGCCCACACTTTGGGCACCCTTTGGAGGTGTGTAAACACCCTAGTCCTTGGGAAATGTGTCTCCGAGCCTATCAAAAGCTGCGATAAGACGCTCCCCTGTGGTGAGACTCATCGCCACCGAGTCGACTGTGCCGTTGGAATTGCCCGATTTGCTGTAGATTTGCTTTCATCTTTTGCACAAATCGCAGCTCACATCATCCAGCGTGCGTGCATCTTGCTTCTCCAGCCATAGCTTCTTGCAATCTCTCTCAAATAACCCGTTTCTCGCTCAACTCTGCAATGAGGAAGCCCTGACTGTTCATTTCTCGCTTTCTCGCAATCCCTTCCTCCTCTAACTGTGGCTCTCTCGCTTCGTCTGAAGATTGAAACTCATGTGCGTGTTCTCAGGCAGAGCTCCCGGATTCTGATATCCTTCTCAGGATTCCTTTCTCAGCGCTTCATACCGGCAACCGACTGTCCTTTTGCAGTTAGAATACGATGCCTTCTGGTTCCAGAAAGCGTAAGGCCGCCAAAAAGCCGAAGCAGGATGAAGTTGAGGGAGCTAACGGCCCGCCGGCAGAACTGCAAATCGATTCAGGTACATAGTCGCTCTCTAATGCCCTACCCTTTAACGAGCGTCGTCTCTGTTTGCGAAGCATTTGAACAGGCTTTCATCCCTTACTAGGAAGCAGTTGTCTCTAAGCTAACAGTACGATTATTCACATAAGCCTTTTCATGCAATCAACAGGCGGGAGTATATGCATTCTTTGCCCGGTCAAACGTTCGCAATTTTTATTGAAAGTAGTTTGCTCTTATATTAGTTAAAAGATCCCAAGGGACATCTCATACAAAGCGCTCTGCAGGCGACATCTAGCAACTTTATCAGGTCAACAAACCACTAACCAACCAACATGTGAGGAGATCTCCAAAATAACTTTTTAACATGGTAAATCAAAAACATTAGGGCTGGTAATCAATGCCTCATATCGGGCAGTTCAGATCCGGTGAAGAGTAGAATATCTAATGCTATCCTAGAGGACAGACAAATCTGAGCCAAGGTCCGCTCCAAAGATGGCAGCTTCTTTGGATATGTACTCCATTCCCAAGCTCTTAGCACATTTCGACCTGATACTCCCCACACATTCCGGACCCAAGAAACGTTCGCAATTTTAGGGATTGACATCTAATCCAGTAAATAAGATCACTATCTCCAGCGGGCAATTGGCTGTCGTAATAGTTGTTGTAGCAAGCACATTCTCTTTTCTGGATCTCTAGCTCGTGTTAAAAGTCATCACCAGCTGCACTAGGCATTGATCCCAGAACAATTTGAGCAGATTACGAATGTGAAAGTTTTCCCACTCTGAAGTCCGAAGTGTAAGACCAAGATCAGGTAGTTAAAACGCTTGAAATTTTCCCTGCTGTCTCCATCAGGTCCTAAAATGTAGCAGAAGGTAGATAGGGTGCAACAATGAGCATTTAATGACTATGGCCAGCCAGTGGCACTATCCTTAAAAGTTATAACACTCTCAGATCAAAGTGAGAGAGAAACATCTCTCTGGAAGCAGGCAATGAAGAAGGATCAAGGACAAAGACATTCTAGCAGATCTCAGTTCCTAACCTCATCTTCAGTGTCCAAGGTACAAAGGGAGGAACTATAAGGTAGTAGCCTGTTTGTATAATTGTAATATAAAGAGACAGTAGTATCTATTGCTAAGATACAAAGGGAGGAAATATAAGCTACTAGCCTATGTATAATTGCAATATAAAGAGACAGTAGTATCTACTGCTAAGATACAAAGGGAGGAAATATAAGCTAATAGCCTGTCTATAAGTATGCAGTGTTGCTTTGGATGATCTTTTCTCTTTCCCTCATTTCTCCCTCTTCATTGCCAACAATCCTTGCCATCGCCTTCAGCCTTTTCCTCTGTCTGCTGGCTGTACTGTGAGTCCTAGAATCTCTATTGTGATCCATGATGAAGCCAAATTTCATCCGATGAATCCCTTGCCCATTCACCCGGGCATGCCTCCTTCGAGGTGGCGGGACTTAGATGACGAACAATTGATCGCTTCTTATTGCGTCTCAGATTTAATGGAATCTCTCCTTCAAGCTTGACAGAGGTCATGCACAAAGGTGCTCGCCGCGCAGTTTCTCCGACAATATTCTGTGATATTGTCATATCAGCAACTGGAAGTTTCATGTTATCTTGCCCGTGGATCGGTTGGAGCAATTTTGTCAAAGAAGGGGCTCATGTCGTGAGAGTGTTCGAGCATGAAGTTGCCATGGAGCGAAACATTGATGGCAATCACAGTATCTTCTTGATTCTGATGATACGCCCCAACGACACACTTGTGAAGAGAGCTTTCTTGTCCACAGAATCTGATGGGTCCATCGAAGCACCTCTTCGTTCAACCTTGCCCAATTTTGTTACATTTGATCAAATATTCTCATGTGGTGCGTCCAAGATAAAAGCTCCAACTCTACCAGATGGTACTTCCAAGACAAAGGCAGCATCTCGACCAGACAGACTTGATATCGATCTCGATGTCTCTCCTGAAATGCACAGTGGTATTATGCCAGGTGTTGCTTCAAGTCCCTCTGCTCGCTTCTCTCCTAAAAAGTGACCTGATGGCATGATCATCGATCTCAATGTCCTTGTTGAACGAGAAAGTCTAGGACAAGAAACTTCTCGTTCCTTGGACGCATGCGAGATGAGTAGATATCCTAGTATCACGCAAAACGAAGTTGTCATATTCGAGATTCAAAATGATTCCCAATCAGCTCGTGAAGGCGATCATAAAGACCAGAATCTCCAGATTCAAAACGATTCCCAGTCAGCTCGTAAAGGCGATCATGAAGAGAAGAATCACCAGATTCGTGAATGAATTGAGAAGTTAACGCAGCTTGTCCGCAGGAAAGGGTAGTAAAGATGTTCTGCACAGAACCTCAAGTTTTGGTGCTTCGGTTCGAGATTAGCTGACTTGCAAATTGCAATCTCCTTTCGGAACACCTTCTTGGCAAATTTCATCCGCCCCCCCCCTCTCCATCTCTCTCAATTTACTGTTCGCTCCTCAAAGGTGATCAGGTTCAAGCTTTCCCTTAAGATGTCTTTTTTGGAAATTTCAAAGCCACATGGTAAAATCTCGTTTCTGGAATTACTCTTCGCTCTTGGAAGGCCTTCAAGCTTCTTGGGCCTCAAGACCATGGAGCTCCTGCATATTATTCAACTTGCTTTCGCTTAATACTTATGTATGTACAAGCACACCTTCATCAGTAGCTCTTGCTTGGTTTCAAAGGAATTGGTGAAACTACGAACCATCTACTGTTCCTGTTGTTGGATCTGTATCTGCGAGTGTATGTCGGCCTGTTTAACTTCAAATACAAGAAACCTTCGATCTCTCAACTCTTAGTTTTTTCATGAATACTTTGGGGTATAAAATTGTGGGCCAAGACTTCTGTTTCTACTTTGAAACTTTCTAAAATAGTATTTTTCCATTAATTTTTTTTTCACATATCTACCAATTTACTAAAAGACCATGATAACATACAGTTGGATAACAATATGCTTGAGCGTATGAAAACAGCTTTTTCATTAGGCTTAGATAACAATATGCTTGAGCGTATGAAAACAACTTTTTCATTAGGCTTAGGCATGAGCAAAACCATTTACTAAACATATAATGTAAATTGGATACAAGCAAGCTGTGAATACAATGCGAAGAAAAAATGGCACTTAATTTCATAGAATCTTGGCCATTAATATGGCTTGAGGTTTTGCTTCTCTATGCCACAAGCATATGGACTTGCTGAAGTCAAAGTCCTACAATGTGCATGAGAACATCTAGTTCCATCCTATTTCGAAGCTTATTCTCTATAATATTCTGCATACCAAAACCTTTCACAAATGGCACTGCTAAGCATTGTAGCATTGCAATTTGAGCAATACGAAGAACTTTGGGATACTTTGTAGTGTAGTACTCACTTCTATTAAAGCAAACATCGTGCATCTTTCAAAACTTTGCCTTTCATTAATTAAACCACTATAACATGTTCATCTTCCATGCCCTTTGCTTTATCATAGAACTTTGTTAATGCATCCAAATCTTGTCCACCAAAATTCTTCAAGTCTTTAGATGAAGGAAACATGGCAGGGAACAAAAATACTAAAGCTTCGCAAGACAAATATGTTGTGCAAATTACATTTACATCCCTGCAAAATCCAAGTTGAAACTCAATAGCCTCAAGTAAAGTCACTACCAAGCACACATCTTCCAATGTGAAAACCATAGTACATATCACCCTTCGTGGAGTTCTGTAGAGTCCACCACCATCCATGTTGGGCTCTGAAATCATAGGAAATCCATATCTATCATGGTTGTACATATTTATATTCATAGCTTGAGGAGCAATAAACTCCATCTCTATAATGGTGACTATTCAAACATTAACATTAACACTAGGAATAATAACTACTAGGAACAGGTTCCCATAACATTAGCTAAAAAGCACAATGTGTAAATAAAATTTAAATTTGAAATAGCCATTCACTCTCCTCTTGTAGACAAATAAGAAGAGGTTCAATACCTCGCATACTTTCACAATGACTTTGTTTTTACTTAACCACCTTATTTGATGCACCTTTTCCACAAAGCAGGAACAATCAAACTCTTCTTGTAAACTCAGCAATTTGCATGACCTTTTAATAATAGTGGATTTTTTGAAAAGAGAAGCAATGCCATTCAATGCCACAACAATGTTTCTAAAAGTATGCAGTGTTTCTAAAAGTATGTAAAACACATAAATGTGTTCTTTGACCACACGATGCATAGATATGAAAAAAGGACTGTGTCTTTTTAGTAGAGTTGCCATACCATTGTTTGCTCCAACCATCACTCATGTCCATCTGAACAAAATTTTCTTTGGTCTAAACCATACAAGTTTAGCATACCAACCAATACAGCCTACAAACTTGTAGCAGTTCTGTCCCTGGTTTCTAGCAGACCCAAGAAAGATGTATGTGGCTCATGATCATACAAATATGGGCATAAACAATCATTGCTCTGTCATTGAATAACCTATGGACTCATCCATAAGAATACTGTCAAAAGAAGATTCTAACACTTTCTTTACTGTGCCATTTGAGATGGATCATTGATCTATGATGGAAAAATTGTAGCAGCCTTCTCATTATGATACAAGTCCTTTGGAAAGGAGTGAATTCCACAACTTTACAAGATTTAATGGAGGCCAAGATTTCAAAAAGACCATGTCTTCTTTTGCAATGTAGTAGCTACATTGAAACAAATTTAATGCACCCACATCAACATTTTCTCTTTGCTTATCCGAGCCTTCTTTTAAGGACTTTTTATTATAGTTCAATGAGCAAGAAGCGCAATGGTGTTGGTGAGAGGCTACATGACATCTAATAGCACTTAGCTGAATATTCATAGAACCACATGCCAAATTCACTTCATCTCTTCTTCATTTGCTTAAGATTCTATGAAACATATGACCTTGAGTAGCATCATAGTATACCCAATCAAATGACACACTCCATGCATCATTCCATGAAGCACGTGCATTCTCAATCCGTGCAAGTTCTGCATCATTACTTGCATTTCAACCATCTGAACTCACATCAATAAAGGCATTTGTAGACTTCTTGGATTGTTTTGAGGGATGCAAGATCCTAGTAAAACTAGGAATTACCAGTAGAGTTTTTTTTATTTTGAAAAGGCGTGACTTCTTTGGGAGCCATGGAAACCTACAAAGAAAATATATAGCTAACAATTCATTTTCTACAAGCTCCTCATGTCAAATAATCACAACTAATCCAAAAATATTTAAGACATCAACCATCGATAAGACTACAGCCAGGTTCACAATCTGCAGAGCATTAGTAGAAGGGCAAGATGATTTGCACTCAAAGGAAAAATTGGGCAATTTATTGGTTGGGCCAAGTAGATGAATGACAAACAAAATTAGTCTCAGGATAACTAAAGGGCAACACAAGTTTTCCTACATGGGTGCAAAGATTAGGACTAGGAAATAAACACTCAAAGAGTGTAGGCCTTGAGGTTGCATGCAGAAGGGTTCATAGATAGGCCTACACTGAAAGAGTTTAGGCCTTGAGGTTGCATGCAGAAGGGCTCATGGATAGCACCCAACATAAGAGCGACGTCCAATCACACAGTTCTATTGAAAGCTCACTTAATATGCATACTTTGTAGATTTTAAGCAAAGATGCTTGTGCTTGAAGCCGTAGAGCCTTCAAATTTTTATATCACTCTACCAAGCTAGAGCCTCTTAGATAAGCTGCTTCCGGTTCCATGAACTTTTGAAGTTATGAATCTTTGTCTACTCCGACGTCTTTATTTTGCCATTTCTTGTGTGAGTGGGATCTCAACATCCGGGCCTTCATTTGCAGAGCTGTCTATCTCATTGGATCCGCGACTGCCTGAAACATATGTCTACAAAGCTGCTTGTCATTTCGTGAAGAATTAAAGGAGTTGTGATTTTATGTGTTTTTTTCGTCGTGTCTTTGAAGGAAATTTCTCAAAGGTTTCAAGACCTTCTCATTGATTGCCATGTGGTATTTTGGCTAAGGTTAAGTTTCATAAGGTTCATTTTTGCAAGTAAATGCAAGGGCTGACTAGCTAAGACTCCATCCTTGGATGAGATTTTGGAGTTGTAATAGAAGAGAGATATTTGCAGATTGTCTTGTTGAGTTCGATTATGCAGTGACGCCCATGTTTTGAGACATCTCAGGTTCTAGCGGTCATTGCCGTAAGGCCATGATTTCTTGGATATACCTTATGAAGATCACTTTGGTTGCAGTTTGAGTTGTGTGCGCTCATTTGTGGTTTGCATTGGGTTGTAGTGGATGCTTTACAGGCCATTTGGATGCATTGCGATCCTTGTTGGATACGTTGATAGGCCTAAATTGCCTTGTGAGATGCTTTATTGATGGACGTTTAGTACACAGATGCTATTTTATGCCGAGAGACAGCTTTGACATATTGCAGTGGATGCACAGGTTGTGCTATGATCTTTTGGATGAGACATTATTGATGCTTATGTCCATGGACGGTGTTTGTGCTTGAGGTATTTGGCTCTTATTGGCATTATATTTGTCATTGTTTTGTCATTGTGGGTTGATATTTTTTTTGGGACCAAATTTGCTCATATGGATGCATAGTGTATGCACATGAGTCAGATGCATTTTAATGCTTTGAGCCTTGAGTTTTGGTGACACTATCCTTTATTAAAGCAAACATATTGGGTGCACTTGGTATTTGGTGTGATTTTTCTTTTGTAAATACTAGCATTTGGAATTTTGTTTAAGACATTATTGATGCTTATGTCCATGGACGGTATTTGTGCTTGAGGCATTCGGCTCTTATTAGCATTATATTTGCCATTGTTTTGTCATTGTGGATTGTCATTTTTTTTTGGACCAAATTTGCTCGTATGGATGCAGAGTAGATGCACACTATCCTTTATTAAAGCAAACATATTGGGTGCACTTGGTATTTGGTGTGATTTTTCTTTTGTAAATACTAGCATTTGGAATTTTGTTTAAGACATTATTGATGCTTATGTCCATGGACGGTATTTGTGCTTGAGGCATTCGGCTCTTATTAGCATTATATTTGCCATTGTTTTGTCATTGTGGATTGTCATTTTTTTTGGGACCAAATTTGCTCGTATGGATGCAGAGTAGATGCACATGAGTCAGATGCATTTTAATGCTTTGAGCCTTGAGTTTTGGTGACACTATCCTTCATTAAAGCAAATATATTGGGTGCACTTGGTATTTGGTGTGATTTCTCTTTTATAAATACTAGCATTTGGAATTTTGTTTCATTTGCATCATGACACCCTCTTCCATGTCTGAAAAGGAGTTTTTCAGCATTAAAAAGTTTAATGGGACAAACTTTTCTTTATGAAAATAACAGATAAGAGATGTGCTTATTCAAAAGAAGCAAATTAAACCCTTGGCAGGGATTGAATCTAAGCCTGCAGATATGTTTGATGATGATTGGAATGAGTTGGATGCATTAGCAAAGTCTACTATTAGACTTTCTCTTGCAGAGTCAGTTTATTTCACAGTAGTAAATGAGTAGACTACGGAAGATTTGTGGAAGAAATTGTGTGCTACTTATGAGAAGGAAACTACCTCTAATAAAGTTTACCTCATGAGGAGGTTGTTTGAGCTGCAGATGAAGGAAAGGGTATCCATTGCTTCTCACTTGAATGATATCAATATTATTTTCAGCCAGCTTCACGCTCAGAAGATGAATTTTAATGTGGAGACTAAGGCAATATTTCTCTTATGTTCATTGCCATCCTCATGGAATACCTTTTGTATAGCTGTTAATAACTCTGCACCTGGTGGAGTACTGAAATTTGATGATGTTGTGGGTAGCTTGTTGGTCGAGGAGATTAGAAGGAAGTCTATGGATGGCAACAAGCAGGATGCAATCTTAAATGTGCAAAGGGACAGATCACAGTTTAGGGGGAAGTCCCAAGAAATGTGCAAAGGGACAGATCACAGTTTAGGGGGAAGTCCCAAGAAAGAGGAAAGTATCGTAGCAAATCCAGGGTACGGAACATTGAGTGTTACCAGTGATGCAAATCCAGGTACGGAACAAGCAGGATGCAATCTTAAATGTGCAAAGGAACAGATCACAGTTTAGGGGGAAGTCCCAAGAAATGTGCAAAGGGACAGATCACAGTTTAGGGGGAAGTCCCAAGAAAGAGGAAAGTATCGTAGCAAATCCAGGGTACGGAACATTGAGTGTTACCAGTGTGGCAAGAATGGCCATATGAAAAAGGATTGCTACAAGCTGAAAAGAGAGCAAAAGAATAAGAAAAAGAATGCAAATTGGGGTGCAAATAAGAAGAAAGAGAGTCCAAGGGAGGAAAAAGGAAAGATGAAGATCGAGGAGATTAATGTAGTCATCACTAATGATAGTGACAATGATATTCTCTTCATGTCTAGTCTACTTGCAAACTTGCTCACCACTTCAGATATGATGCATATTCCCAGGATTGTATTTTGAATTTTGGTGCTCATAGGGAATGGTTCTGTACTTATGACAATGGAAAGACAGGTTGTGTGCATCTTGGAAATAACTATGCATGTGACATAGTGGGAGCAAGTGACATAAAGTTTTCTTTTGCAAATGGGTCTGCATTTGTTTTAAAAAATGTGAGACATGTGCCTAAGTTGACCATCAGACATATGTGGTCCCATGCCTACACGGTTATTAGGCGGGGATGAATATTATGTGACATTCATTGATGATGCAACTAGGAAAGTGTGGGCTTATGCTATAGCTTGGAAGAGCGGGTGTTCCACGTATTTCAAAAATGGTTGGCTTTGGCTGAAAATCAGTCAAGTAGAATGTTTAAATTCCTATGGATTGATAATGGTGGAAAGTATATCTCTCATGACTTTCAGCATTTCTGTGATACACATGGGATTAAGAGGGAGCTCACGTTCCCTCGTACTCTAGTTGCAGAACAGATGAACTGTACCATTCAAGAAAGGTTGCAATGTATGCTTTTCAACGCAAGTCTTTTTTGTGGTTTTTGGACTGAGGCAATGAAGACTGCAGTGCATGTGATCAATAGATCACCTAGTAGGAGTTTGGATGGTGGTATTCCTAAAGAGGCATAGAGTGGCAAGAAGACCTCTTACTCTCATTTGTGTATATTTGGGTGTGAGGCATATGCACATGTGCCAAAAGAGCTTCGGAAGAAGCTAGATCCTAAGTCTAGAAAATGCATCTTTCTGGATTATGATGAAATTGGAGAGATGGGCTATCGTCTTTGGAATCCAGAAGACCTCTTACTCTCATTTGTGTATATTTGGGTGTGAGGCATATGCACATGTGCCAAAAGAGCTTCGGAAGAAGCTAGATCCTAAGTCTAGGAAATGCATCTTTCTGGATTATGATGAAATTGGAGAGATGGGCTATCGTCTTTGGAATCCAGAAGCAAAGAAAATCATACGAAGCCATGATGTGGTATTCAATGAGAAGAAAGTGGAGAGATTGGCTACGTCTTTGGAATCCAGAAGCAAAGAAAATCATACGAAGCCATGATGTGGTATTCAATGAGAAGAAGATGCATAAGACACCCGTGAGGGATGTGGAAATGAAGAGAATCACTTTTCAGGATGTGAATCCACCCGCATATGTTGATAGATAGACAACAAGCTGTACATGCAGCAAATATGCAAGAAATGGTGTCACCAGGTACTCCCACAGGTACACAATCAAGGGCAGATGATGGATCATCTATTAGTGGCAATGATGAGCCAAATGTGGCTGATATGCAGGCAGACAGCAAGCTGAAACGCCCTTGAGAAGAACATCTAGAGTATCTAGACTGCCTGAGAGATTTGTTCAAGGGGTAGACTATGTGATGCTTACTGATTGAGGGGAGCCTTTTTGCTACAGAGAGGCTATGATACATGAGGATCATCACAAGTGGGAGTATGCTATGCAATCAAAGATGAGTTCACTCATAAAGAATAAGACTTGGGACTTGGTTTCTTTGCCAGATGGAAAGAAAGCATTGCCATGTAAATGGGTCTACAAGATGAAGTTCACAGGTGATGATGGGCCTAAGTACAAGGCCCGTTTGGTTGCTAAAGAAGAGAAGGGTGTGGAATTTGATGAGATATTCTCTCCGATTGTGAAGATGACCACACTTAGATGAGTACTTAGACTTGTGGCAATAGAGGATATGGAATGCAGATGGATGTCAAGACAACTTTCTTGCATGGGAATTTGCATGAGAAAATTTACATGATACAGTCAGAAAGCTTTGAAGAAAAGGGCAAAGAGTATTTGGTTTGCAAGCTGAAAAAGAGTCTCTATGGCCTTAAGTAAGCACCTAGAGAATGGTATCACAAGTTTAATGCTTTCATTCGGTCCCAGGGTTTTAGAAGAAGTGAGATTGATCACTGCCTCTACACTAAAAGGGCTCTGGATAAGAGCCTGATACTCCTGGCACTTTATGTGGATTATATGTTATTGGCTAGCAAGAACACTTATGAGCTTGATGCACTGAAGGCCAAGTTGCATAAGGCCTTTAACATGAAGAATTTAGGACATGTAGGTCATATTCTTGGTATGCGCATCACGTGTGACCGGAGTAGAAAACTCCTTTGGCTTTCACTGAAGGAGTATGTTACAAAAGTGTTGCAAGATTTCAATATGGAGGGGGGGAAGGCAGTAAGTACGCCATTGCCTCCATATGTGAAACTAAGTCAGGTAGATAGTCCCAAATCAGATGAGGAGAGGGCCATGATGACCAAGGTTCCTTATGCATCAGCGGTTGGGAGTCTTATGTATGCTATGATAGCTACTAGACCGAACATTGCATTTGCAGTGGGAGTTGTTAGCCGGTATATGGCTAATCCATGAAAGAAGCATTGGGAGGCAGTTAAGTGTATCATGAGATATATGAAGGGTACCAAGGAGGTGTGTATCTGCTTTGGCAGAGGAGAGATGCATATATTTGGGTACACATATTTCGGTTATTTAGGACATGTGAAAGCCATAGAGGGTTGCAAGGAGGCTATATGGATTGATTGGCTAGTGAGAGATTTGGGGATTCATACAGGTGTACTGACATTGCATGGTGATTCTATGAGTGCTATTCAACTAGCACGGAATCCAGTCTTTCATGCAAAGACCAAACACATTGAGGTCAGATACCATTTTATCAGGGAGGTACTTGAGGACAAGCACATAGTGCTTGTCAAGGTTCATACAGATGATAACCCTGTAGATATGCTAACAAAGAGTCTAGGCGGTTTGAGTATTGTCATGTATTGATGGGTATTGGATAGTATGATCATTGGTTGTTCTCCCTTAAATGCACATTGGCCTTTAAGTGGGAGGTTGTGGGGGTTAAAGGCCACTGTACCTGAACCGTAGTTATGTACAATACTCAAACACACATATATATGGATGAAATAGAAGATTAGGGTGTTCATACAGATGATAACCCTAGTTATGTACAATACTCAAACACACATAGTGCTTGTCAAGGTTCATACAGATGATAACCCTGTAGATATGCTAACAAAGAGTCTAGGCGGTTTGAGTATTGTCATGTATTGATGGGTATTGGATAGTATGATCATTGGTTGTTCTCCCTTAAAGGCACATTGGCCTTTAAGTGGGAGGTTGTGGGGGTTAAAGGCCACTGTACCTGAACCCTAGTTATGTACAATACTCAAACACACATATATATGGATGAAATAGAAGATTAGGGTGTTCTGCACCCACCAAAACTTGTCTCTGAAGCTCCCTTTCTCCCTCAGCTTCTGTTGTGTCCTCACACATACTGCATTACTACATCTTTCTCTATGGATAGGATTCCAATACTACACAAATACCTTTATATAATTAGTGGATTCCTTTTTAGTGTCCACATTTGACAATGCAACATATAGCCAAATGGGGTATATATCATCACTCGGCCTCACCAAAATGAAATCATTTTGTTTCGCATCCACATATGGTTTGAATTCTTCTCTTGTCTTATTACATGGAGGGCCACAGTAATGGTCCTCTAGGTCTTCCAAGCCCATAGTCTCATCATCTTCTATGTCCACTCCAAGATTAACCAAGCTATCTTTCCATTGGCTCTTTGGCCAAAAGTCATGACTAAGTTTCTCATGCTGTACAGTGGGCTTCTCCATGCAAGAAATCAATGTCTCCCAATGCTGAATGACAGGTGCTATCCACTTTGAGTATGAATCCTCGCCTATGTTGTTACCAAGATGAGATCTCCAGTATTCCACATGCTTCTTGATTCCCAAAATTATAACATCTTTATCATTCAAGTATGTTCTTATAGGAACAACATTGGGAATTCTTGATGGTAGCATTGCTCTACCTTCTACATCAAGTTTCCATAATTGAATACCTTCTAGTGGCTTCCATTGACGTGATTTTGGATGCATCATATATTGGAACACTGGATCACCATCATTCATGGAAAACCAAAGCTGCAATGGTTTTGAATGACCCACTAATGCCTCTTTTCCTTCGCACAAGTATCCCTTTACAAAATTTTTGAAATCAGGAACCTCTTGAATTACAAATGGGGATGGATGAGAGGTTTGGCATTAATTAAAGGATTGCATCAGATGAAGAAATGTGAAAGTACAAGTCATTCTTAGTTTCTCTTAGAATCTTCTAAACAATGCATTGATGTCCTCATGTGTATGTCCCACCATCAAGAATCCTATTTGGATCATTTGAAAGACTCCACGTGCAACAACAAGGGAAAAGAATGCAAACAAGTATCTATTTTTATTCTCAAAACCACAGTTGTCTACCTATAAAAGTAGTACTCGTGGAAGTTGCTTGTACTTGAGTCTACTAGATGAAGTTATCCTTGAACTTGTTGTAGCCTCAATGCCATATTTATTTCGTTCTCCTTTTGAAAGTCCATCTTTACTCATGTGGCAATCTAATGCATCTCTAGACATCAATGCAGAGAATAGATCTTGCCTTCTACTACCATGCTTGTTTGAAAGATCACCATACATGTGCTTGGCTAACCTCTCAAGGTTTTGCAAACATAGTGACAACAAAACAATAGTGAAGTTAGGGTAATTCTTCCAATACTATAAAGAGAAGTTTCCATATGCCAATTACCCATGTCCATGAGTGAGCATCTTTGTTAAAGCTACAAGAAGTTGCATGATATGATTCAATGATTTTGGTATAGGTTGTAGCCTTGATATGCAAGTCTTCATTTAATCCATCTTGTCGTGAATGATGCAATTATTTTGCTTTGGGTCCAATCTGAAGACAACCTCCATGCATAATATAGGCTTCTGTAAGACATTTGCTACAAACTGTGTGCTCATCTCTTTAGTAGCAATCGTTCCCTCTCACTTTCTATCTTTGTTCTTTCTAGCTTCATTTTCAGTTCAGAGAAAATGTCGCACTTGGAGAATGTGCTCGTCTTTAATCGACTAACTTGTTTGAATATAGTTCTCCATAATCTGCTAAATTTTGACCTTGACAAAGGCTTGTACTTTAACCTATCCACTATTTTGTTGACTTCTTGCCAAATATCCGCTTGCTTATATATGGACAGGATGACCATTTGTGTCTCACATTCGCCTGCCATCATTGCATGACTTTTATGGGGCATTTTATATGCATTATACTCAACAAACAATTGAATCACAGATTTCTCAACCTCCACATGCCTCATTCTATTTCATATTATCTCCTTATTTCCATGCATAGAAATTTGCACTTCAAGATCATATTGTTTCTTATACCTATAGAAATTTGTCTTTAGAATTCTCTGTATTGTGTACCAAGCCTTGCAACAAACATTCATCTTTCCTATGAAGAACATCAATCCACTTGTATGGCCCTCAACCCTCTTGGATGTTTGTAGGTTGTTGTAAATGTGATTCACACGATCAACAAAACATTGACTCCAGTATTCTTATCACACGTTCAAAACCATTTCTCGATCAGCAACTTGACAACAACGTCCTTTACAACAATCAATACGTGCAACCCTTTGGATAGCCCTGGGGGTAGTCTTCATGGGCAATCGTGTTTCACTTTCATTATTTTCCTTGAAATTCCTATTCAACATCTTATATGGACATTTCTTTTTGAGATGTTTGATGTTTGCCCCATGTAAGTCATCAGTAGGAAGGAAAAACTATGCAATATTGTCCTCATTTTCAAAAGGTTCTCTTAGCAACAACAACCTACTTTCATCCTCGAATGTAAGTTGTTCAATTATCCATTTTAGCAATTTCACTTGAAGACCATCCTCTATAGATTGATTACTAGCACCATCTTGCATAATCACTTGAGAAGTGGCTTTCCCCATGTGATCATCTTCTAACTTTTTAGAATCAATTGCTTCATATGGATTCACGAAGTATGTGACCTTCCAAATGTTGTGACCATAAGAATACTTTTCTCCCCAACCAATCATCTCTACTTTCCATTTTTATTTCCTCTAGTATCATGTTACAAGCCGGTCCTTGCATAGGCCCTTAAACAAGAAAAATGATTTAAAAAATCAGCCATTGAAGCTAACCACTTCTGATAAGAAACAGTTTATACATAATCCAATCCTTTATAATGAGAGTATGTGCATGCCCACAAATCTAAAGGTCGTGTCATAACATTTGGTATATGTGTGCTAGTGCCTGAGGTTGCCACTGATAAGGGTTGTATTGCATTAGAGTGCCAATGCACAATACTACCAAGTGCCTCTTTGACATGGGATGCAACCATGTTAGGGTAAGGAAGCTTAACATCAAAAGGATGTATAGGGGACATCAATAGATACTGATATCACCACATTCCCTAATGGTTGGAAGTGGCAAGAACCATTTGGATCAACTGAAATAATTGTCCCTTCTGCTACCTTCAATCCATCCTTTAGTAGAAAAACTTTGCATTCTGGCTCATATTGTGCCATGCCCATAATTGATAATACCCAAATTCAGATAACGGTTACTTTTTAAAACTCTCTCTCTCTCTCTGTGGCTCAAATTTTAAGAGGGGAGGGGTCTCTTCTTACTCACTAGAACATGCTAAGAGTTTTCAAGTCATCCTTGGGTTGCTTTATAGTTCATGGAATGTGTGTGTTTATATCAGAGTATTGGGAGTTGTGCTCTGGTTGTGTGCCTTTCTAAGTGCCCTTCATCACAGTGGATTTGAAAATATAAAAAAATCCAGATTCCAATAAATGAAAATTGACCTTGGTTCAATTTGAGCATGTAGATTTGACCAATATGTATGCCTATGAGTGGTATTGTGTGTCTTTTATTAAGATCTCATGGTAGTGTGCACGCGTGCAAACATAGACATACACAAACACACATTAATAATAGAAAAAAACTTGATTAATAAATGTATCTCACACTTACAGACACTTATTTCTTTACACATGAACACACACACATGAATAATTCCTCAACTATGAATTATTCTTTTATGTACCCTCCCCTGAAATCTTCCCTTTACACTTTCTTTTTAATCACAATACTACCAAGTGCCTCTTTGACATGAGATGCACCCATGTTAGGGTAAGGAAGCTTAACATCAAAAGGTTGTATAACAGACATCAATAGATACTAATAATATCACCCCATTCCCTAATGGTTGGAAGTGGCAAGAACCATTTGGATCAACTTAAATAATTGTCACTTCTGCTACCTTCAATCCATCCTTTAGTAGAAAAACTTTGCATTCTGGATCATATTGTGCCATGCCCATAATTGACAATACCCAAATTCAGATAACGGTTACTTTTTAAAACTCTCTCTCTCTCTCTCTCTCTCTCTCTCTCTCTCTCTCTCTCTAATTTTAAGGGGGGAGGGGTCCCTCATTACTCATTAGAACATGCTAAGAGTTTTCAAATCATCCTTGGGTCAGTTTACTTTCTATGGTGTGTGTTTATGTTGAGGTATTGGGGGTCGCGCCCTGGTTGTGTGACTTTCTAAGTACCCTTCACAGTGGATTTGAATATATATAAAAATTCAAACTCCAATCAATGAAAATTAACCTTGGGTCAATTTGAGCATGTGCATTTGACCAATGTGTGTGCCTATGAGTGGTACTGTGTGTCTTGCATTAAGATCGCATGGTCACGTGTGTGTGTGTATACACACACACAAAAGAAAAAAACATGTATCTCACACACATAGACACTTAGTTCTTTACACACAAACACACACACACACATGAATACTTCCTCAACTATGAATTATTCTTTTATGTACCCTTCTGAAATCTTCCCTTTACACTTTCTTTTTAACCACCCCACATACCAAGCCCACTAATTGTCCCATACCTCCTCTAATCCCTTCTCAACCCATGCACTCATTCGCTCCTTACTCCACTTGTGACTTACTTTACTTATGTCTTAAAAAAAATAAAATTATCTAAGAATCCATATGGTTGTCTATATGCCTAGGTAAAGCGATAACAAGCCGGGGAAAATAGGCATTACCTATCTACCCAAATGTAACTATGATATGCTAACACCTACTTTGTTTGGATGGTGGCAGGTAAGTGGACCATGACGACCTTAGAACCTGGACTGCTTAAGGGTTTGACATCATTTTTCAATATTATGTTTGTCAAACTCAATATTATTAAAAATTCTTGATTTTAATTGAAATTTTCACAAACTCTAGTTGCATTTTTCAACTTATATGTCTCAAATATTTTCTCCTTATATGTTTCTCTTTTTAATCCGATTGATGGAATTAATTGTGTGGTTCAATTATTGATGTGACTTTTTAACTAAACATACACTTTGATTTTTCAACTAGCCTTTGGTCAGGCTAGTTCCATACAATTATTTCACATCCATTGGATAATTCTTTAACATGGATAATCCCTAGTCATGTTGTGATCTGCCTTATTTTTTAGTAACTTTTATATCTATTTTACAGAAGTGGTTTACGCAAATTTTATACAAGGTTGCCCTTGAAATCATGCTCTCTTCTCTATCTTGTAAATTTTTATTGACTCTTTCTAGCACAGCCTTCTTTGTCATTACCAAAGGAAGATGATGTTGGCATTCCACACTTCCATCTGGTATTGTTTGTGGAAGATGAGTCTGTGGTAATGCATGATCATCAAGGATTTGCTTTAATGTTGTAGCTGCATTTCTATTGCTTCTTTTTCCTTTAAGCTTGTAGGCATTTCCATTAATTTTATGAACCACTTTGTCTTTTACCTCTGCCCAGATAGTCCAATATGTACCATATGATAGTCCAGTTAACCATTGATATCCTCGATTACATATTGATGTCCCATTAACCATGGGTTTCAATTTGGGTTTACAGTGTCTTGTCCTCGAGTCCTTATCACCTTGATGAAGAAAACAAGAAAACTCTTGAAGAAGATAGTTATTAGTCCATGAAGACCTCTACAAAGTCCATTATGTCCTTTATAGTGACCTTGCTTGCTAGTCAGTCGTAGCGGTCTCTCCAAAGCTTACAGAGATTCCATAGGTTGTTTTGTGCATTCATCAGTCTTTCCCGCTTCACGTGCAATCGGTCAGGACCCCATCCAAGTACACACTTTGACGTTATACTTCACCCAGTCTGTATTGTGCACAATCTTCTCTGCTACATGTGATAGCAAAGTTTGGATGTCCCGAATCACCCCAATGTGGAAAACTAGGTTGGGGTTTTGGGAAGACACTCATGGATGAGGGCATTCCATTTAGAATCTGTTTGAAAAAAAAGAACCAAATACGGCTAAGGAGCAAAAGAAAAAAGAGGTGGAGGATAAGAAGAAGAAGAGAGATGACAAAGAGGAAAGAAAGAGAGGAAAAGAGAGAATGAAAGAGAGGAAAAGAGAGGGGAAAAGAGAGGAAGAAGAGGAAAAAGAGAAAAAGAGAGGAAAAGAAAGAAGGAAAGATGGAATGAAAGAGAGGAGAAAAGAGGGGAAAAGAGAGAAGGAAAGAGAGGAAAAGAAAGGGGGAAATTAAGGAAAGGAGAGAAGGAAAAGAGAGAGTCTTATTGAGACTAAGTTATGGCCAAAATAAGACTCGCTATCCAAGCCCTTGAAGCACTTGAGGGGCTGCACTAGCACAACCCCTAGCTAGGCTTGGGGGGCTTGGACAGCCAATCTTATTTTGGCCATAACTTGGTCAATATGACTCAAATATGGTTATGTTTGTAGTCAAAATGATCTCTGTGATATGAAAAAAGCCATTTCTCATGTTATAGTTTTAAAGTTCTACATATTTAAAAAGTTTTTGTTTCATAAGAGCTTGAACTTATCATGCTACACATGGACATAATGTTTTGCCAACCATCATTGTATATCAATAGTTTGAACATGTATACTTAGTAGTTATTAATAATCAATAATTCCAACAAAATACTAATCAATGATACTAAAAAGGCATCATTATTAGCTTCACATGAAGTGGAAGATTGTCCTAAATAAAGACAAAAAAGGGAGCCCCAGACCAACACAATCCCTAGCTAAGCTCTAGGGGTTCCATCTCATAAGTTTATTCTTCCTCATGGTGACATGAAGGTGATCCATAATTGGTGTCCGTAATGGTTATAAGGTGATCAATGATTTATTGGTTGTATTATTACACATTTTACTCATGTGCATTAATTATCCTTACTATCATATTAATTAGTCGTTCCTTGATCATATGGATAGCAAAAATTCAGCGAGCTACATAAAGTTATTTCAGCCTCTAGAGGGAATTCAATAGAAGGAGCTTTGTGGGTCCCCCAATTTTATTTCTTTTTTGTTCACTACATGAAATCCTTACTTTGAGGCTCAAATAAAGATAACAAGAGAACCCTTAAGCTCACAAATGTGTAATCTTTAGTGTTCCTTTTCATGTCTTTTCCATTCACAACTCAAAAAAAGCTCGCAAAAAAAATGCAAAAGCTCACATGCAAAGCTCGCAAAAAAATATCCCCCTATGGAGACACACATGTCTATCTAGCAACTCATCACTAATAGCCAGAGCACACCAGTGACCAATAAGTGAGACATCTAGTTATCTCATCACACATTCTTAGATATAGTTATTCTTAGTGCCCACATATATGAGCCACACTTATTCTATTTTGTGTCCAAGGATATCACTAGACTACTCATTGCTGCCACCACTAGTCTAGAGAAATGGTGATAGGCAAAGAGTCCATCCAAGTCAAGTTGCTTGCAAACCAAGGGGTTGAAAATATCACTACTAGGGTTGCTACAACCAATGCAGTGACAAAGTCATGGCAACTCCAATTCCTCTTATGCTACTACCTCTCACCAAATAGTGACTCCAAAGGCCTTGGATGAGATCTTCATTTGACAAAGGTTAGAGTGGATGAGGTGAGAGAGGTTGTGGAGGACTGAGACTATGGCTAGAAGAAGCTAGAAGCTATGATACCATGTTAGAAATTGAAAGGCATTCATCATACATGCAACAACACACACAAAGGGAGTAAAAGAAGAAGCGTTCTTGTTCTTCTAATCAATTGCTGAAAAAAGCAAGTGTGCTAGTGCACAAGAAGATGTGAGGTAGTCACAAAGAGAAAAAGTAAGTAATAATCATTCCAACAAACAAGTGCAACAACAAAGTAGAGTTACCAACATACATTAAAGGATAGAAGAAAAGGCAACAATGTAGCAAGCAATACATAGTTAACTAGAAAGGTAGCAACCAATGACACTTTGTTAGACACAGTGTTCCATTCTCTAAAGTAGTACAACTACTACTGCTACATCATTTAGAGACATGCTCTTTAGTGACCCTCCTTTGTGCTTAACAATAACAAGTGTTCTTGAAAAGGATCGAATGGATAAATAGGAGTGTGCTTGCAAAGGATCGAATGGAGAAATTGGATGGACGAGAAGCTATAGAGGGAGACTTTGGATGAAGGTTATGGAAAATTGGCTTGGTAGATCTCTATTTGCATCATCATCTCTTGACTGAAATTCTGCAAGTCATCAACCATGGAAGCCTTTGCATCAACAGTTTGAACAATCCAATCAACCCTGTATATGCATAGTATAGAAACATTCACCCCTACAAGCAGTCCATTGTAGACTATTCCAAAAATTTTGCTTGTAAATCTTTCTTTCTTGAGGTAGGGGGCTCCAAATTAAGCTCAATCAATCTCTAAAAGCCATTGCTACATATTCCATCCTTCCAATACATTGCCATGTATTGGAAGGGCAATGTATTGGAAGGAGGAATCCATTTCCAATACATTGCCATGTATTGTGGCTATAATGTTGCAAGAATTACTACCTTGTAGTTTTTTGAAAGGTCACCTACATCACGTGGAAGCACCATAGAGCTTGCATGTGAATCCTAGAGCATTGTGCATCATATCAAGGAAGTGGACACATCTTATAGAATAGTGACAATGGTCATTTTTGGCTTATACATCTCTATGTTCATGTTATAATTATAGTAAACTTACTATTTTGGGATAGTTTTGGTAGCATGCCTTAAATCGTGGATATTTGAGATGCAGGGGCCACTACAGGCCATGGTGGAACTCATCAAGAAATAAAGCCAAGCTCATGTAATTTTTGTGGCATCATTGGTCATTATGCCTATGAGTGTTGTAAGAAGCAAGTAGACCTTCGATCAAAAAAATTATGCCTATGAGTGTTGTAAGAAGCAAGCAGACCTTTTGTTAAGAAAATTATGTATCAAATGATCAATTGTATTCTGGTGAACTATTAGCAATGCAACATGTAATGGGTGCTATGCAAGCAATTGATGAAGAATGGTATTGACTTAGTCACATCTAGTTACATGGCATCGTATGGACAATAGAGGATTTCTATGAAGAGTGCATCTTGTGTATACATAGGAGTATATACTAATCATGAGGTTACTCATATTGGAAATGTGTCCAGACAATCAATGGATGGAAAATTTTCAAACAATAGGGGATGTTATATATGTTCCTAGCATCACAAAGTATCTTGGGAAGATGACTAAGAGAGATCTTGAAGTTTGATTTAATAAGTGTGGTTATACAATGTTGGAAATGTGCAAAAGCATGTGCGTGGTGGCAAATGGAAGAAGGTTGGTTGGGATGTTCAAACTAGATGCGATCATGCAAAGAATAAAGTCTAACAAGGTTGCTCTTTTTTACACTAAAATTTCATATTTGGAAATGTGGCATGAATGTATCATCTGCATGAATCACCAAAGGCTAAATTCATTGCCATCATTCTTGATGTTGTCATTGGGGTCATGTTGTGGATCCTTCATGTGTGTAGTGCATGTCAACTTGCCAAGCAATCGCAAAATCCATTTCCCATGGAAGGAAAGTGAGCTCATTGCATACTCGATCTCATGTATGGATAGCTTTGAAACCCATTACAAGTGGAATTAAATGGGTGATAATTCACATAAGTGGAATACCAGTAGGATGTAAAGATACAACATATGCTGATATCGCAAAGTAATTCTATTAATCCCAGTAGTCTATTGTAATACAAAAAACTCATAGTTGCAAAACCAGAGCACTAGTCTCACACACTCACCTCAACTAAGGCTTGGAACACTATGAGCACAACAACTCAAGCTTGACCTCCCTAGCATCTACACAAAAAGAAAAGACTATTTTGGGTCCAAAAACCTATTATACAATTAACACTCTATGCCTATATATTAGACATTCTACTTAGACTTTAAAGACAATCAAGCTAGTTGCCTTCCTAAGTTGTCCTCATCAATCTACTAGATTGCTCCTTTTTATTGTCTTGCAATTACTCTTGGTATTTGACTCTTTGTGAAGTCTGGGGTTGCACCACTTGCCCATTGGTGCACTACAAAGTATTGGTCTCCTTTCGACACAATTTCTAATAGAAACTACACTTTTAAAAATTTTATTATAGAGGGAACTATTGATATTTCCATCAAAATATACATTGGAAAATATTTTTTGGTATTTCTATTAGAATCTTCGTCAAGCCATAATAGTTCCAATGTCAAAATATCAATTGGCACCTAATGGAAATACCAATACTATGGAAATTTTTAAAAAAAGCAATGGAACAGAATGGGGCTTGTTATCGCTTATGGATTTTATTATAAGGTAGGACAAAAATGAATACATGATATCTAAGCTACAAAATTGCCTAAAACTCTCATCATGTATTATTATGTTTACAAAACTTCCCTTCCAAAGAGGGTACTACAAAAATGAATGAGAGATCCAAAATGGTGAAATTCCCTGAGGGTGCTAAAATCAAGGTAAAATACTCCTACTCCTCATGTCATCTCCTCCTTCACTTCCTCCCTTGCCTCCTTTTCCTCTGCCTCTTTCTCCTCCTTCGTCCCCTTCTTTGTCGTCTCCCTTTCCTTTGGTCTCATCTCCTCCCTCACCTATATCCTCACTTGGGTCAAGCATGCCACCTTAAGAATATTGTGTGAAACACTTAAGAATAAATAAATAAACTTCATTGTAAAAATGGAAAGTTCAAACATGAATGAGAACAAAGAGGATAAAAGACTTACATGATGACTTGCCATTGCACTCCAATTGATCAAGGAGGGATCTCAGTCCATGTGCAAATGCATAATTATATTTAACATCTACAAGAATGCAGCCAATCCCAACACACTTGTGAACCAAAAGAAAACATTAGATGAAGTACTATGAGCAAAACAATCTATTCATCTAAAGATTATAAAAGAAGTATGCTACAACACGCATATACTTACCACCCATGCCTCAATGCCTTCCTGCCATACCACTCCCAAATGTGAAGTACCTCGGGTCTATATACATATTCGTATAGCCTTTTGCTTGTTGTCCCACATACCTAGATGCTCCTAAAACTCTTTCTTGGCCCTCTTCCAATCCACCCTATGTGAGACTAGCAAAGAGAGAAAAAAAACATTTTTAACATAGAATACAAAGTAGGATAAAAGAAGCAATTACCTTGAAAGAACTTGGAGAAGAAGCTTGATGGAGAGAAAACAAGGTGGAGAGGGAGCTTCATGGAGAGGGAGCAAGGTAGAGAGGGAGCTTGGAGTAGAGACAGCAAGGAGGAGGAAGAGTGCACAAAGTAAGTGATGCAAAGATGGAGAGGGAGCTCTGAAAAGAGAGAATATTTTAAAATGAGATGGCAAAACATGATTTGGGTGCATGAATTTTTGGTTAATTTCCCAGAGTATGGGAAGGACTTGCAAGGTCAAACCATCCCAATAAAGGTCTTGAGACACAATCATCACAAGAATACAGCATATGCTCAGATGCAAGTCCATAGCAAAGTTGATGACATGGGATGCTACACATCAGTCCACTAATGATACTTTTTTTATTCCTCCAAATTGTGTTGCTTGGAAGAACATGGATGCCATGTGTTCAGAATCTATAGCATAGCCTCGTAACTTACATCTTGGGCTTGCAAAATGGACTCAATGCATCTTTTGGGTTCCGCTCAGCATCTTCGTCAACATGCCCAAGAAAGGTATATATACACTAGGAATAGTGGCCACTAGGAATAGGTGGCAAGGTTTCGAGCGACCACCATGCTAGTTCTTGGAGTTATAGCTCCATTACCTATTTTTATGTATTACAGGAGGAGGTCTATGACGGCCACCATGCTGGCCTATAGAAAGAGATATATGATAGTCATCGCACTGATTCTTGGAGTTATATACTTTTGTACCAAGGAAAATGTATTTCCTTGTGCAACCAAGGAAAATGCAATTGACGATATGGCCCTTGAGGGGTCCCCTTTAGGGCCAAGGGTCATATCGACATGCCATATCTATCGAGTGGCATCTTGGATATTGTATAATGCATGTCAATATGGCCCTTGTCCCTAGAGGGGACCCCTCAAGGGCCATATTATCAATAGTCGTTAACTATCAAATTTCAACCACCAGCCTACTTTGCCAACATCCACAGAGTGCAATCGCCAAATGCAAGATAATCAGTGATTAAAGGTGACCAGGCCGCATGATCTACTTCAACGGACAAGCTCAGGGGGTTTGATCCCCAAATATCCAAAGTCCAAGCATTCAAGGATTCAAGGCACAGGTTGTATGTTCTAGCTAAGACCAAGACCAAAGAGTGCAAGCAACGTGCACATTTCAAGTCTACATCCACGAAAATAGCCACACCAACAAAAATAGCCATGAAAGGAGTACAGTTCAAACTCAGGGAGTTTGATCCCCAAATATTCCAAAGCATAAGATTCCAGGCAAGGTGCAAGGTCATCGTGAGGTGTCTCGTGGAATTATAAGCCTCGTCACTCTAGGTTTTGAGCTGCATTCACGGGGTTCAAGCCCCAAATGGGTTAAGGTGTGAGGCTCACACAAGCACTATTTGGAAACTAGTTAGGACCACCTCCTAATTCCAGGCTTTGTCCCAAGCACTTTAATATGGTTAACACAATTACTATTTCTGCCAATAGGGAGAGATGGAAAGAATAGTAATATGCCTTGGCACTCTATAGGCCCAAGAGCCTTTGGTTGTAAAGAGAGAAAGAGTGCTAAAAAGGAAAAGGGTTGGCCCTCCCTTCAAAAGGTGACTTGTATAAAAGGCCAAATGGTTGATTTTGGTTTTCATTATTGTTTGCACAATTTGAAACAAGCTCCTCGTTCTCTTCCAAGAGAGCATTTTGGGTGTTCTCTTGTTTCCTTCATAGTGCCCTTGTGTCTACCACTCCATCCCCCTTCACTCTCCTCTTCCCTTCTTCTTCCTTATTCCTTCTCCTTCACCTTCCCTTCTTCCCTCTCCTCTCCCCTCTTCCCCTTCCCCCTTTCTCGCGTGGAGACACATTGCAATAATCCGGATGCCACTCGAGTGACACTTGCGGATGACTCTTACTATGCATTGCTCCCACAAGGAGTAGCTAGGAGTGGAGACTCCGTCGGCATATCTTCAACATCCCCACGACACGTGAGTCACTATTGAGACCCACAACATTTTTGGCACCACTGTCGGGGATAAATTCCCATTACACAAGGCTTAAAGCTTAACTTGGAGCTTGTTAGAGGAGTTGTAGGAGAAAAGAGAGGGAGAAAGTGAGAGTGAGGACAGAAAACTATTTTTTCTTGTAGGAAAGCCATTTGAGAGCATTTGAAGCTTGTCTTTGATGCTTAGTATTTCAAGTTGATAGAAACTGAGTGGGTTTGATTGCTAAGGTATGTGTAATGTCCAAACACAACAAAAATAAGGATTCTTGCCAAATCTTGAAGTAATTTTGTGTCTTAGAATTCACCCTTTCTGAAATTTTGCATTTTGGCTTTCAAAAAGTGTATTGTTTTCAAGTTTTTTTCATTGAGTAGGTAGATTAGTGTTGGTTCTTTCCTCCTGATTTCGTAGGAAGAGCAAGGTATTCTCAGTATGCAGGGTTTCGAGGCTTTTTGTCACCTACAGATATATTGGGGTTGTTGTTTGTAGTATATGTGTAGCTTAGGACCTCGAGTCGTGTTTCGTGAGAGACATAGGCTTAAGTGTGGTAAGCAAACATAGTGCATGCATGTGTAAAAGGAACATGTATCATCATGGTTGAGGTAATGAAGGCTTTTGCCATCACATTGAGGGTTGTAGGGTTTAGGAGGAGTTTAAGGGTCAGGAGGAGGTTCCAGGGTTTAGAAGAGGTTCCCGGGTTAGAAGGAGGTTCCAAGGTTTAGAAGGAGGTTCCAAAGTTTAGCAAAGGTTTCAGAGTTTAGAAGGAGGTTCTAGGGTTAGAAGGAGTTCCAAGGTTTAGAAAGAGGTCCAAGGTTTAGAGTAGAGTACATGGTGGAAAACTCGTCTCCCTCGTAGATCATGGAGATTAAGGATTAAGGAACTAAGGGTTTAGGGGGAGCATAGGAGTGGGAGAGAAAGAAGGTGTAAGAGCATGGGGGAAAGAAGAGAGAGGAGGGAGGAGGAGGAGGAGGAGGAGGAGGGAGGAGGAGGAGGAAGAGGGAGGAGGAGAAGGGAGGAGGAGAAAGGAGGAGAGGGAGAGGATGTGGGGGTTAAAGGTCATTGTGCCTTTACCCCAATTATGTACAATACTCAAACACATATATAAATGAATGAAAAAGAAGATTAGGGTGGTTCTACACCCACCAAAACTTGTGTGGCTCTCTATTTCTCTCTCTCCTTCTTCCGTTCTTGCTTCCGTTGAGAGCACTCTCAACTGGTATCAGAGCCCGGGTGATCTAGCTGAGCGTGCGTGAATGCTTGAAGCTCAGCAGCTCTGTGGGAGGAAGGAGAAGCTTTGTGGGAAGCTTTGTGGGTGACTTTACTTGCATCCGAGTGTGTAGAGATCTTGGAGGCACCTTTGGAAAAGTCACTTTGGTTTTGCAAAGTGGTTTTGAGAGCCTGTTAAGTGTTTTCAAAGAAAAAGTCGTTTTTTGAGCTTTTCCCTGTTCCGTTCGATGACAGAGACTCCGTATTGACTTGTAGAGGCAACTATTGCTTGCTTTTAGTGTCCACTTTACTTCAAGAGCTTGGAAACACCTTCGTTCTTGAATCTGGGATCATTTCATTGGATTTCTGACTCATTGTATCAGTTTTTGCATTTTTTTCCCGGGTGTTGGAACTCAAGTTTGGAGCAACCATTTGCAGATCTGTCAGTTCCGGTGGACTCAGGAGGTCCTAAAACTTCTACGTTGCTCATCATTTGCACTCCGGTGGAGTTTACAAACAGCTCTGTTTCCAAAAACGTTTTTCAGTCTGTGTGTTGGACCCAGTGATTGAGACCACAGTTTCCAAAACCGTCTGTCCCATTGCGTTCTGAACGCCCAAAAACCCCTACCTGTTAGTTCTTGCGCGATTCGGTGGAGGATTTTCAGAGTTATAGATCTCTGTGTATTCGATTTCATCTCTCTATATTATGCATTTTTCATTCTAACGTTTTGAAACCTTAGATTTATGCCACATGGCAGTGGATAAGTGTTGACTCCCATTTCTCACTCATCGGTTGGGATTTTGGAGTTCTGGCAGAAGAGAGATATTTGCAGAATTTCTTACTGAGTCCAATTATGCAATGGTGCCCATGTTTTGAGGCATCTCAGGTTCTATTTTCAGTAGCGGTCATTACTGTGGGACTATGATTTCTTGAGCATACCTTATGCAGATCACTTTGGTTGTAGTTTGAGCAGTGTGCGCTCATTCGTGGTGTGCATTGGGTTGTAGTGGATGATTTATAGGCCATTTGGATGCATTCGGTCCTTATTGGATGCACTGATAGGCCCAAATTGCCTTATGGGATGCTATTTTTTATGGACGCTTTGCACATGGATGCTATTTTATGCTGAGGGACAGCTTTGACACATTGCAAGTGATGCATTGATAGTGCTATGCTCTCTCGGATGAGATATTATTGATGCATATGCCAGTGGATGGTGTTTATGCTTGAGTCATTTGGCACTTATTGGCATTTTCTTTTGGGCCAGATTTGTTCATATGGATGCATAGTATATGCACATGAGTTAGATGCATCTTTTGATGCTTTGAGCTTTGAGTTTTGGTGATATTTCACTCTATTGTGGCATACACATTTGGGTGCACTTGGTATTTGGTATGATTCTCTCTTGCAGGCATTAGCATTTGGGATTTTGTTTCATTTGCATCATGGCATCCTCTTCCATGTTTAAAAAGGAGTTTTTTCAGCATTAAAAAGTTTGATGGGACAAACTTTTCTTTGTGGAAAGAACAAATAAGGGATGTGCTTATTCAAAAGAAGCAGATTGAACCCTTGGCAGGGATTGAAGCTAAGCCTGCAAATATGTCTGAGGATGATTGGAATGAGTTGGATGCATTAGCAAAGTCTACTATTAGACTTCATCTTGTAGAGTCAGTTTATTTCACAGTAGTAAATGAGCAGACTACAGAAGATTTGTGGAAGAAACTACGTGCCACTTATGAGAAGGAAACTGCCTCTAATAAAGTTTACCTCATGAAGAGGTTGTTTGAGCTGCAGATGAAGGAAGGGGTCTCCATTGCTTCTCACTTGAATGAATTCAATATTATTTTCAGCCAGCTTCAGGCTCAGAAGATGAATTTTGATGTGGAGACTAAGGCAATATTTATCTTATGTTCATTGCCATCCTCATGGGATACCTTCTGTACAGTTGTCAGTAACTCTGCACCTGGTGGAGTACTGAAATTTGATGATGTTGTGGGTAGCTTGTTGGCCGAGGAGATTAGACGGAAGTCTATGGATGGCAACAATCAGGATGCAGCCTTAAATGTGCAAAGGGACAGATCATAGTTGAGGGGGAAGTCCCAAGAAAGAGGGAAGTCTCGTAGCAAATCTAGGGCACAGAACATTGAGTGTTACCATTGTGGCAAGAAGGGCCATATGAAAAAGGATTGCTACAAGCTGAAAATAGAGCAAAAGGATAAGAAAAAGAATGCAAATTGGGATGCAAATCAAAAGGAAGAGAGTCGAAGGGAGGACAAAGGAAAAGTGAAGATCGAGGAGATCAATGCAGTCACACATGATAGTGACAATGACGTTCTCTTCATGTCTAATTTATCTGCATAGTTGCTTACCACTTTAGATGATGCATATTCCCAGGATTGGATTTTGGATTTTGGTGCTTCATTCCATGTTACTCCCCATAGGGAATGGTTCTCCACTTATGACAGTGGAAAGACAGGTTTTGTGTGCATCTCGAAAATGACTATGCATGTGACATAGTGGGAGCAGGTGACATAAAGTTTTCTTTTGCAAATGGGTCTGCATTTGTTTTGAAACATGTGAGACATGTGCTTAAGCTAACCAAGAGTCTTATTTCAGTGGGTCAGCTAGATGATGCTGGTTTTCACACCACTTTTGGCTTTCAGAGTTGGAAAATTCAGAAGGGCTCTATGCTTTTGGCCAGGGGTGCCAAGTGTGGGACTTTGTATCCCTTACATGTATCAGGGGTATTTGATCATGTTGTTGCAATAACCGAGCAGCCAAGCACTTCTTTGTGGCATTGCAGGTTGGGGTACATGAGCCAGAATGGAATGAAACTCTTATGCCATTTGGGTTATGTACCGCATTTGAGTTTCTCTGATTTTGAATTTTGTGAGCATTTTCTTTATGGGAAGCATACCAAATCAGCCCATAAAAGAAGGGGAAAGAAAGAGTTTGAAATGCTTCATTTGGTGCATTCAGACGTATGTGGTCCCATGCCTACACGGTCATTAGGCGGGGCTGAATACTATGTGACATTCATTGATGATGCAACTAGGAAAGTGTGGGCTTATGCTATAGCTTAGAAGAGTGATGTGTTCCAGGTATTTCAAAAATGGCTGGCGTTGGTTGAGAATCAATCAGGTAGAATGCTTAAATGCCTATGGACTGACATTGGTGGAGAGTATCTCTCTCATGACTTTCAGCATTTCTATGATACACGTGGGATTAAGAGGGAGCTCACATCCCCTCGTACTCTAGAGCAAAATCTAGTTGCTGAAAAGATGAACCGTACCATTCAAGAAAGGTTGCAATGCATGCTTTCCAATGCAAGTCTTTCTGATGGTTTTTGGGCTGAGGCAATGAAGACTGCAGTGCATGTGATCAATAGATCACCTAGTAAGAGTTTGGATGGTGGTATTCCTGAAGAGGCATGGAGTGGCAAGAAGCCCTCTTACTCTCATTTGCGTATATTTGGGTGTGAGGCATATGCACATGTGCCAAAAGAGCTTCGAAAGAATCTAGATCCTAAATCTAGGAAATGCATCTTTCTGGGTTATGGTGAAAGTGGAGAGATGGGCTATCGTCTCTGGGATCCAGAAGCAAAGAAGATCATATGTAGCCATGATGTGGTCTTCAATGAGAAGAATATGCATAAGGCACCCATGAGGGATGTGGAAATGAGGAGAATCACTTTCCAGGATGTGAATCCACTTGCATATGTTGATAGACAGCAAGCTGTCCATGCACCAAATGTGCAAGAAATGGTACGACCAAGTACTCCCACAGGTATACAATCAAGGGTAGATGATGAATCATCTATTGGTGGAAATAATGAGCCAAATGTGGCTGATATGCAAATGGGACAACAAGCTGAAATGCCCTTGAGAAGATCTTCTAGAGTGTCTAGACCACCTGATAAGTTTGTTCCAGGGGTAGACTATGTGATGCTTACTGATTGCGGGGAGCCTTCTTGCTACAAAGAGGCTATGATGCGCAAGGATCAACACAAGTGGGAGTATGCTATGCAATCAGAGATGAGTTCACTTATGAAGAATAAGACTTGGGACTTGGTTTCTTTGCCACATGGAAAGAAAGCCTTGCCATGTAAATGGGTCTAACAAATGAAGGTCACAGGTGATGATGTGCCTAGGTACAAGTCCCGTTTGGTTGCTAAAGGGTTCAAGCAAGAGAAGGGTGTGGACTTTGATGAGATATTCTCTCCGATTGTGAAGATGACCACACTTAGATGCATGCTTGGACTAGTGGCATCAGAGGATATGGAGCTTATGCAGATGGATGTCAAGACAACTTTCTTGCATGGGGATTTGCATGAGGAAATTTACATGGTGCAGCCGGAAGGCTTTGAAGAAAAGAGCAAAGAGCATTTAGTTTGCAAGCTGAAGAAGAGTCTCTATGGTCTTAAGCAAGCGCCTAGAAAATGGTATCAGAAGTTTGATGCTTTCATTCGGTCCCAGGGTTTTAGAAGGAGTGAAATTGATCACTGCCTCTACACTAAAAGGGCTAAGGATAGTAGCCTGATAATCCTGGCACTATATGTGGATGATATGCTATTAGCTAGCAAGAATACTTAAGAGCTAGATGCATTAAAGGCCAAGTTGCATGAGGCCTTTGATATGAAGGATTTGGGACTTGCATGTCATATTCTTGGTATGCACATCACGCGTGATCGGAGTAGGAAACTCCTTTGGCTTTCACAAAAAGAGTATGTTATAAAAGTATTGCAGCATTTCAATATGGAGGGGGGGAAGGCAGTGAGTACTCCATTGCCTCCATATGTGAAACTGAGTCATACAGATAGTCCCAAATCAAATGAGGAAAGGGCCATGATGGCCAAGGTTCCTTATGCATCAGCAGTTGGGAGTCTTATGTATGCTATGATAGCTACTCGACCAGACATTGCATTTGCAGTGGGAGTTGTTAGCCGGTATATGGCTAATCCAGGAAAGAGGCATTGGGAGGCAGTTAAGTGCATCATGAGGTACATGAAGGGTACCAAGGAGATGTGCATCTGCTTTGGTAGAGGAGACATGCATGTACTTGGGTACACAGATTCAGACTATGCAGGGCATGTGGATAGTAGGAGATCTACTTCTGGTTATGTGTTCACCTTTGCAGGTGGTGCAGTATCATGGATGTCTCGCGCACAGAAGTGCGTTGCTTTGTCTACCACAGAGGCTAAGTATGTTGCAGCCACAGAGGGTTGCAAGGAGGCTATATGGCTTGATCGGCTAGTGGGAGATTTGTTGGGGATTCATACAAGTGTACCGACATTGCATAGTGATTCCATGAGTGCTATTTAGCTAGCACGGAATTTGGTCTTTCATGCAAAGACCAAACACATTGAGGTCAGGTACCATTTCATCAGGGAGGTACTTGAGGACAAGCGCATAGAGATTGTCAAGGGTCATACAGATGATAACCCTGCAGATATGCTAACGAAGAGTCTACCTAGTCAGCGGTTTGAGTATTGTTGTGTATTGATGGGCATTGGATAGTATGCCCACTGGTTGTTCTCCCTTAAAGGCACATTGTCCTTTAAGTGGGAGCTTGTGGGGGTTAAAGGTCATTGTGCCTTTACCCCAGTTATGTACAATACTCAAAAACATATATAAATGAATGAAAAAGAAGATTAGGGTGGTTCTGCACCCACCAAAACTTGTATGGCTCTCTGTTTCTCTCTCTCCTTCTTCAGTTCTTGCTTCCGTAGAGAGCACTCTCAGAGGATGGGTTGCAAAATCCTTAAGGGTAGGATTAGCAAGGGAGGGGAAAAAGCTAGGTGTGAGGGGCTCATAAGTTTGTGACTGTTGGGTTAGTTGAAAATGGTGAGAAGCATGAGCAAAGAGACGATGGAGGGAATAGATGTTAGGATGGAGCTCGGGGAAGGTTAAGAGGGTGGTAAAAGCAAGGGTAAGTGAGGTTATGATGTTGGCAGAAAGAGTGGTTAGATATGGAAAGTTGGATGTGAGATAGGCCCTGTCATCTTCCGACACTTCTTTTTACTGGTGCGATGGGATGATCAACTACATGCGTGGGATGTCAATTATGTCGTTCCTTGCAAATAATAGTGATGGCCTTTGTAACAATGGCAACAAACCTACAATAACCCTGAGGGGAGGACCCAAGAGGTATACATATGCAATGAAAGCATCCGTCCTGAGTGTTATAAACCTGGCATGTGTAGACACGTAGAAGATATTTTTCTCATGCGCAAGGTTTTAGTCCCGATGGAATGTTCCCATTTGATTGTCGGATGAGCAGATATGATCCTGAGTTGGAGTTGCTTCCATTGGATAAGCACGCATGTGTTGAGGTGATCTTCCACTTGTAGAGCAACAAGCTCTTGGTACACCAGTGTTGTGCATTGTAGTGGGGCATCATTGGTGTTGTCTTCCAATGCCTCATTGTTGTACACTAGCAATTGGAGTTCAAGCTTGGAGATGATTATCTTTTGGGAGTGCATCTCATTCATTTTTTCTTTGTATTGATGGTAGATGGTTGTGTATGCCTCCTTAAGCTTTCTCATTTGCAAGGTGACCTTTGCCTGTTGAGGAATGTCTTTAGTGGTATTGGACCATTGGTCCAAGACTTGTGCTTGTGAAGTGCTAGCCTCTTGAAGGGTAGCAAGTTGATCTTTTAAGATTCTACATTCCCTTGTAAGCTCGTCGATGCTGAAGGCACATGTTGCCAAAGCTTGTTTCATATTTTCAAGCTTGTCTTTGTAATCTTGGAGCTCTTCTTCTTTGTGAATTAGAGTGAGTTGCACTACGTCTTATATAGCCACCAGTCATAGTCGGTTAGGCTCAATTGGGTGACCGACCCGGTTCGCCCAAAACGGTCGACTGGCGGTCGGTCCTAAAATAGGCCACTGACCACACGATAGAACCAGTGTACAAAATAGAGCAACTAACCTACGGTCTCCATTTGAACCACAGCCATCCGAGATCATATGGGACTCCAAACGAGCCCCACAACTCAAGAGTGGTGGGTTGCCCCGGGAAACGCTCCATCTACCCTCAGTGCAGTCAGTCATGGGATGCCTTCCCGCACTTGCATGTAGCCTAGTTGGTAGTGTGCCAACTCCGTCTAGCCATCAAGCCACACATGGCCCCCATCTAGTGTCCAAACTAGGACCTATCGGATAACCAAGCCACTCAAATGCCTTCTCCTCATATGGGGGGCTTACAAGTAGAGTTAGCTGGTTCCCGCGTAGTTACACAAGAGTGGAGCATTTATATCTAGCAAATACATGGCAACAGTTGAAGTAGCCCAAGGGGACTTGATATCAGACCCAACAACAATTTAGTTGCATGCCCTGACAGTATGTATGCATTAATAGTGGATATCAGGATTAGGGGAAATGAGTTAGCATCATATACGATAAAATTTGGAACGAATTATAGAGAATTGCAAAAGTAGACCGATTTGAAAACTTTCCCACTAGATCGCCCTTACCTTTCATGAAGGAAAGTGTAGGACTAGGTTGTTGCCAACAAAAACCAATGAACTAGAATGAATTGCCATCACTAAACTATTGTTTCCCGCCAAAGAACTAGAACCAATTCCCATGGCTGCTGACTAGAACCACTTCCCATGACTGAACTGTTGCTGCTTCCATTATCAAAATTTAGTAGATCAAGCCTTGGCTCTTCTCTAATTCTAGGAGCCCTAAGGCTAAATATGTGGACAATTCCCTCATCACTAAGGAAATGCTATAAATTTTTGCTCCATTAGCTCCATGTCTAACCTATTCACTCAGAAAAAATTATGACTGTTAAGATTGCACAATTTGACAGAATGTAAAGAAAAGCAGCCGTAATTTGATATTATGATGACTGCTCTAGAATCTAATTATTACAGTCCCACAAATGAGTGCCATCAAGAGGGTCATAGATACGAATAAGGGTGCCCTTATAGCTGGCAGTTTCAAAAGAAATTATGACTGTTAAGATTGCACAATTTGATGGAATGTAAAGAAAAGCAATCGTAATTTGATATGTATGACTACTCTAGAATCCCAACTATCCGAGTGCCATCAAGAGAGTCATAGATATGAATAAGGGTGCCCTTATAGCTGGCAGTCGCAAAAAGGTGTCCATCCATCATCTGGGCAAAGCAGGCTAGATGTGACTCGTGCGCTAGGATAAACTTGGTCTTCTTAAGTCCATAATGCTCCACCCTCACCTATCCTCGATGTAATCCTAGCCAGGCAAGTATGGTCGAATTCGACGTCACAAATAAAGCACAGAGGCCATGGGGATTGTTGATGGTTTCAATTTATGCTAGCAAAGTTGTACACATAGATTTTGTTCTCCAATACCACGATGACCCTATCTTGGGTATTGGAGACAAAATCTTTCTTTCTTTCTTTCTAAGCTAGAATACATGTATAGGAAAATAGGGCTTATTAGATGTGGGCTCTCTAAGCCCTATTCCATGTAAAGGTATAAGGCTTGTAGAAAGTCACCTTGCAGGTTAAAGTTGGGTTAGTTTCATTATTCTAAAAACATTTTTTTATATATCAATGATTAGCTTAAAAGTGTGTGATAGCATAGGAGCTGTTGTCATAGGCATCCACACATAAGAGATCTCACAACTCTGATAGGAGGTCACTGCCATACGTACAGTCCTAGGGAGTACCCCAGTTGTGGAGACACAGATTGCAAGCATGCAATCTACCATCGAGGAGAGGTCCAGATGGGTTGACGTAGCCAAATGGGAACCTGCAAGGGTAAATGTTTTGGCTACCCTCCTGGAGTAGCAGTGGAGAGCCAGCAAGGCTCTCAACATTAGAGTACGTGGGATTCCCTACATTGAGGCTACACTGATGGCACATGCACATGCCATTGTGACCACTACCCTAGGGGCGATTGAGCACAAGATTAAGAGAGCATGGTGGGTTGGGAGGGACACCAACCACCCCTTATCATATGGTTCCATGATGCCCAGGCACAACTTTCAGCTTTACGTTGTAGGTTAGCCTTACAAGACCACAACCAGTGATCTCCATGGATGAGGAGCTCACTCCACCATAGGTTGAGGAGAGGCGTTTTCTGTTATAGCAATGGGATCAAGCCCACAAGGAGGGGAAATGGGCAATAGTACGAGATGGACGACTCCTTACAAGCCCCCGTCAGGCACCCACCTCTTCTATTGCATAGGGAGGCAGGGTCTATTAGACCCAGACATCCGAGACCCTATCATGTACCATCTAGAACTGTAATGGTACCTTACGATCAAAACCAGAAAACTTCTCAAAATCCTATAGAGGTCACGACATAGTCTTTTACACAAAGACACATTAGAGTCTAGAGTGCCCACTACCAGTAGTCAGCGGGTATACATGGGAGTCTGCCTATAGAGATGAGATGAGGGATATAAGAGGGGTTTGACGATCAAGAGGAGTCGCAATCCTTTATAGATCCACACTTTTGGGGGCCATCTTAGTGGAGCAGAGAGATCCACACTCCAGGTTTCTCTAGTTTTGTGACACATTGATAGCTAGGATTTGTTTATTGCAGTTTGCTACTTCCCCCCCAAGACCTCTGGTTTTGCCAAAGATACTTGAGGGGAGGATGAGACATCCCCATTCGCTACTCTTTACCAGTCCATTGTTGACTTCTCTAGCCATGGGGAAGTCCTCCTAGTTGGGGACTTCAACGCAAGGACAGGGGCTCATCAGGCACTAGTTCTCAACTTCACGGATGATTCCACTCTACTGCTAGACATTGACCTTGAGGAGGCAGGTATGCTACGAGTTTCAGTTGCTGACAAATGAGGACCGCTCACATCTTATGGGTAGGCACTATTAGACCTCGGCAGGATGCATGATCTTATTATCTATAATGGTCTTGATAGATGGCCTGCATCAGGTGGCTTCACTTGCTTTCTACATGGGGGAGTCTGCAGTGTTGTGGACTACATCATGGGATCCCCTGCCTTCACATCTTGCATCACTGACTTTACCGTAGCACCTCTCTCTCCAGGGGCTGATCACACCTATCTTTTCTTTAGCATTTCTACCCCCCATTGTAAGAAAATAGTACGCAGTGGAAGATAACAACAAAACGCAAGTACACGATGGAAAGCTGGAGAGAATACAAAAATTCTGATATACCAAACTGCTGATACAACTGATGGTTGGCTGTCCACCCGTGCGCTCTACAGACAGAGCTTCGATGGTGATCTAGACAGATGCTGGACGGAGGACTATGAGCGTGAAGAACTGGAGATCTGATGATAGGGGGTGGCCACTTATATAGTGTAAGTGGTTGACGGTCGGCCCTGTAATAGGCAGTCGGCCTAATAGACAGTCGGCCTGGAAGACCACCGACCCTTCAAAAAACATGCCGGCGGGCAGATGAAGGATCGCGCATAGGTCATACCGTCGGGCCTGGGGCTACCGGCAGCCCCCGGACCCTGCCACTGGGGGCTTTGCCCCCAGACCCCCACCGGGGGCCTGCGCCCCCCGGACCCCCTGCTATCGGGGGGCTATCGCCCCCCCGAACCCCCCCTTTGTGCAGACGGGTATCTACTCTTGGCTCCTAAGCCGTCTCATAACCATCTGGTCTACTCTAAGACCCCTTCCAGTGTCTAAACTGGGGATCCCTCCCAATATCTGATACCCATCATGGCTTCTCCTCATATGGGGGCCTTACAACATTGGGTACACAGAATATTGGTGGGTTACATGAGAGGTGGACATTTGAGCTAACTCTAACACCCCCCCTCAATGTTCACCCGAAGATGAACTACGTGTTCGGACCAATGCCGAGTCGATGTAGATGCCGCAACAATAAATCACTCCCAAGAGCCTTCGTGAAGATGTCTGCGCAATTGTCCTCTGTGGGACAATACTCCAGCTCTATGACTCCATCCTCGATGAGCTCTCGTACGTAGTGATACTGGATCTCTATGTGCTTTGTACGAGCATGGAACACAGGATTCTTTGCGATGGCCATGCAACTCTGATTGTCGCATTTTAGAACCGTCGCATCTTCGATTGGAACTCCTATGTCTTGCAGGATCCTCCTTAGCCAAACTGCTTCACAAGCAGCAATGCATGCTGCCTTGTACTCAGCTTCCGTCGAAGATAGTGCCACTGTTGGTTGCTTCTTGCTAATCCAAGAGAACACTCCTGAACCAAGTGAGAAACAATATCCAGAAACTGACTTTCTAGAATCACAATCTCCCGCCCAATCTGAGTCACAGTAACCCGCCAAGGTCTTCCCTGCTCTGTAGGTAATGCCATACTCCAGTGTACCTTTCACGTACTTTAGCACACGCATCCCTGCTTTCCAATGGTTCTCTCGAGGTTGATTTGAGAACCTACTAAGTACACCAACTGCAAAGCTGATATCAGGTCTAGTGTTGCACAGAAAAATGAGACTCCCCACAAGTTTCCTATACTCCTTGATGTCGACAAGTGGTGATGCATCCTCCACTGAGAGCTTACCATTCACCTCCATGGGAGAGACCACGTCCTTACACTCGGTCATACCGAATGCCTTCAAGATCTCGCGAGCATATCTCTGCTGAGAGATGAAAATCCTGCCAGGTTTTTGCCAAACCTCAATGCCGAGGCAAAAGTGCATGAGCCCCAAATCTGTCATCTCAAACTCGGAACTCAACGACTCCCTCAACTGTTGCAGCATCTTCTCATGATCTCCTGTGATGATCAAGTCATCCACGTAAAGGACTATTACCACATACTTGCCATCCTGCTTACAAACATACAGGTTAGCATCAGAAGCACTTTTTGAGAAACCAATAGATATGAGAAAGCTATCAATCCGTTGGTACCATGCCCTTGGGGCCTGTTTCAGCTCGTACAATGCCTTCTTTAGTCTGCAAACCTTGTTCTCTGAATTGGGCACCTCAAATCCTGGTGGCTGGAACACATATACCTCCTCCTTGAGATGTCCATTCAAGAACGCAGATTTCACATCCATTTGAAACACCGGCCACTGCTTATGAGCAGCCAAGGCAAGTACCACCCGAATAGTTGTCATCCTTGCTGTAGGAGCAAAGGAATCCTCAAAATCAAAGCCTTCAACTTGAGAGTATCCTTGTGCAACAAGCCTAGCCTTGTACTTTTCCAAAGATCCATCAGATTTGTACTTGGCCTTCCATACCCATTTGGTACCAATGATCTTCCTTTTTTCTGGACGATCAACCAAGTCCCAAGTCTGATTCTTCATGATGCTGTCATACTCCTCTTACATGGCAGCTTTCCAATTTGGATCCGCCATTGCCTCATCCAAATTCATAGGCTCTTGAACTTTCATAATCTCAGCCATCAAGGCCATATTGACTATGTGTTCAGAAGCCCTTTTCTGCTCCTCTATCCTCTTTGATTGTCGAAGTCCATCTGCAGATGACTCCGCCAAGTTTGGAACCGCCGGATTCTTCTCATCAAAGAGCTGCCTTGCCCACTTTGGAAGTGGCTTACCTTGTGGAGCCAAGGCATGTTGTGGTGTTGGTGGAGTCTGTTCCTCGAAGTACTCCTCCTCATTCTGCAACTCTGCTTTAGATACGGGCACAAGGTGAGTTACTTTTACGGCTGATGATAAAGTGGAAGGGCATACCTCCTCCTCCACTGTATGTGGCTGTTCCCAAAACACCACATCACGACTGACCACGATCTTCTTTGCCTCTGGATCATATAGCCGGTACGCCTTTGACTCCTGGCTATAGCCCATGAAGATACACTTTCTGCTCTTTGGATCTAATTTCTTTCTGGTGCTATCTGGAACATGAACAAAGCACTCACATCCAAATGTTCTGAAATGAGAAGCGGAAGGCTTTTTACCTGAGTAAGCCTCCAAAGGTGTTTTGCCCGTCAAGGCCTTTGTGAAGCTTTGATTGAGGATGTAGACTGCTGTATTGACTGCCTCAGCCCAAAAAGACTTAGGCAATCCTTTACCTAGTGCCATGCATCGTGCCATCTCCATGGCAGTACGATTGCGACGCTCTACAACACCATTTTGTTGCGGAGTATGTGCAGTCGTGAGTTGGCGCTTAATGCCATTCTCGTGCAAGTATGTGTCGAACTCTTTTGACAGGAACTCTCCTCCTCGATCCGTGCGAAGCTTCTTCGCTTTCGTTTTCCACCATCTTTTGCCACTGTTTGAATTTTCCAAGAGCTTCAGCCTTATCTCGTAAAAAATACACCCACATGTATCTACTGTAGTCGTCGACGATAAGCATATAGTAGTTACATCCCCCCAAAGCTTGAGTCGGAGCTTTCCCACTGAGATCAGCATGAACCAATTCTAGAGGAGCCTTTGCCCGATAGCCGCTCTCATGTGGAAAAGCCTTCCTTTGTTGCTTGCCCATCATACAAGCTTCACAAGGTTCCTGCACCTTTGAGAGTGCAGGCAAGTGTGCAACCATCCCTGTTTTCTGCATTTCCAAAAGAATAGGATAACTAAGATGACCAAATCTTTCATGCCATACCTTACTGATGCCCACTCTTGAAGAGACTGTTAGTGCCGTCAGCTCGTAGAGATTGTTCTTCCTTACTGCCTTGCCGACCACCTTGCCTGCTGCATTAAGGATTTCTGCTCCGGTCCTCTTGAAACGCACCTCCAAGTTGCGATCAGTTATCGCAGCAACCGAAAGCAAGTTCTTCTTTAGCTGAGGAACTAGTAATACATCAGAAAGCTCTTTAGTTTCACCCTCTTGAATGGAAAGAGAGATAGTACCTGTACCTTCCACAGGGCATTTTGCATTATTACCGACCGTCACGTTCATGGGCTCTTGTAGAGGCTTGAAAGAGCTATACCAGTCCTTCTTTCTGGTCATGTGACGTGACGCTCCACTATCAAGGAGCCACGAATCATTCGTTGTTGAAACTTCTGTTGAGGAGCATATTTCTTCAATTGCAACCCATAGCTCCAACTCAGTTTCAACTGTGTTGGCTGATTCCTTGCCTTTCGAAGAAGACTGTGTAGTGCCATTCTTTTCGTCCTGCTGCTTCTTTCTGCAATCCTTGATCATGTGACCGCTTTTGTTGCAGTAGTGGCACTTACCTAAAAACTTCTTCTTCTTACCATTCTTCTTCTCTCCACCCTTTCCTTTGGATGTGGTTGAGAATGCTGCATCACTTCCGCCATCGCGGGTCTTCATTCGCATCTCCTCCTCTAGAAGCATCGCACTGAACTCTTCAAAAGTGAGGGGTGGATTTCTTACCTGCGTGTTGAGTGTCGTAACCAACGCATCGTACTTTTGTGGAAGGATCCGAATGCACCTTCTGGCCAACTCTTCGCTGGTCTTTGTAATCCCAACCGCCGCCATCTGATCACGTAGATTCTTGATCCGTGTGATGAATGTCTCAGCTGATTCTCCATCAGAGCACCTCTTTGCAGCAAGCATATTCTCTAGATTTTGAATTCTGGTCTGATTCCGCGTTTCATACTGACCTTTCAGTATGTTCCAAGCCTCACTTGCCTTGTCTGTATGCTGAATCAGAGTCAAAACAGAATCACTTGAACTGGTAACAAGAGCGCAGAGTGCATCTGCGTTCCTTCGTTTCCATGCCCGAAGAAGATCTGCATTCGGTGGCGTTATGACGTTGGGGTTGTTTGGATTCGGTGATCCAACCGGTTCTGGATCCAATCCCAGAACAGTATCCAGAAGCTCATATGAATCCAAGATCGCGCTGATCTTGAATTTCCACAAAGTATAATTCGTCCCATCGAGCTTGCCTTCATTGAAGGCAGGTGGATGAATTCGCAACGGGGTTGGTGCAGCCATCACTCCTAGTAGCCTTTGCTAACAAAGCTCGTTGAACTTGCAATAAAGTCATTACTCAGATAGCCTAAGCTCTGATACCATCTAAGAAAATAGTACGCAGCGGAAGATAACAACAAAACGCAAGTACACGATGGAAAGCTGGAGAGAATACAAAAATTCTGATATACCAAACTGCTGATACAACTGATGGTTGGCTGTCCACCCGTGCGCTCTACAGACAGAGCTTCGATGGTGATCTAGACAGATGCTAGACGGAGGACTATGAGCGTGAAGAACTGGTGATCTGATGATAGGGGGTGGCCACTTATATAGTGTAAGTGGTTGACGGTCGGCCCTGTAATAGGCAGTCGGCCTAATAGACAGTCGGCCTGGAAGACCACCGACCCTTCAGAAAACATGCCGGCGGGCAGATGAAGGATCGCGCATAGGTCATACCGTCGGGCCTGGGGCTACCGGCAGCCCTCGGACCCTGCCACTGGGGGCTTTGCCCCCAGACCCCCACCGGGGGCCTGCGCCCCCCGGACCCCCTGCTATCGGGGGGGCTATCGCCCCCCCGAACCCCCCCTTTGTGCAGACGAGTATCTACTCTTGGCTCCTAAGCCGTCTCATAACCATCTGGTCTACTCTAAGACCCCTTCCAATGTCTAAACTGGGGATCCCTCCCAATATCTGATACCCATCATGGCTTCTCCTCATATGGGGGCCTTACAACATTGGGTACACAGAATATTGGTGGGTTACATGAGAGGTGGACATTTGAGCTAACTCTAACACCCCCCCTCAATGTTCACCCGAAGATGAACTACGTGTTTGGACCAATGCCGAGTCGATGTAGATGCCGCAACAATAAATCACTCCCAAGAGCCTTCGTGAAGATGTCTGCGCAATTGTCCTCTGTGGGACAATACTCCAGCTCTATGACTCCATCCTCGATGAGCTCTCGTACGTAGTGATACTGGATCTCTATGTGCTTTGTATGAGCATGGAACACAGGATTCTTTGCGATGGCCATGCAACTCTGATTGTCGCATTTTAGAACCGTCGCATCTTCGATTGGAACTCCTATGTCTTGCAGGATCCTCCTTAGCCAAACTGCTTCACAAGCAGCAATGCATGCTGCCTTGTACTCAGCTTCCGTCGAAGATAGTGCCACTGTTGGTTGCTTCTTGCTAATCCAAGAGAACACTCCTGAACCAAGTGAGAAACAATATCCAGAAACTGACTTTCTAGAATCACAATCTCCCGCCCAATCTGAGTCACAGTAACCCGCCAAGGTCTTCCCTGCTCTGTAGGTAATGCCATACTCCAGTGTACCTTTCACGTACTTTAGCACACGCATCCCTGCTTTCCAATGGTTCTCTCGAGGTTGATTTGAGAACCTACTAAGTACACCAACTGCAAAGCTGATATCAGGTCTAGTGTTGCACAGAAAAATGAGACTCCCCACAAGTTTCCTATACTCCTTGATGTCGACAAGTGGTGATGCATCCTCCACTGAGAGCTTACCATTCACCTCCATGGGAGAGACCACGTCCTTACACTCGGTCATACCGAATGCCTTCAAGATCTCGCGAGCATATCTCTGCTGAGAGATGAAAATCCTGCCAGGTTTTTGCCAAACCTCAATGCCGAGGCAAAAGTGCATGAGCCCCAAATCTGTCATCTCAAACTCGGAACTCAACGACTCCCTCAACTGTTGCAGCATCTTCTCATGATCTCCTGTGATGATCAAGTCATCCACGTAAAGGACTATTACCACATACTTGCCATCCTGCTTACAAACATACAGGTTAGCATCAGAAGCACTTTTTGAGAAACCAATAGATATGAGAAAGCTATCAATCCGTTGGTACCATGCCCTTGGGGCCTGTTTCAGCTCGTACAATGCCTTCTTTAGTCTGCAAACCTTGTTCTCTAAATTGGGCACCTCAAATCCTGGTGGCTGGAACACATATACCTCCTCCTTGAGATGTCCATTCAAGAACGCAGATTTCACATCCATTTGAAACACCGGCCACTGCTTATGAGCAGCCAAGGCAAGTACCACCCGAATAGTTGTCATCCTTGCTGTAGGAGCAAAGGAATCCTCAAAATCAAAGCCTTCAACTTGAGAGTATCCTTGTGCAACAAGCCTAGCCTTGTACTTTTCCAAAGATCCATCAGATTTGTACTTGGCCTTCCATACCCATTTGGTACCAATGATCTTCCTTTTTTCTGGACGATCAACCAAGTCCCAAGTCTGATTCTTCATGATGCTGTCATACTCCTCTTGCATGGCAGCTTTCCAATTTGGATCCGCCATTGCCTCATCCAAATTCATAGGCTCTTGAACTTTCATAATCTCAGCCATCAAGGCCATATTGACTATGTGTTCAGAAGCCCTTTTCTGCTCCTCTATCCTCTTTGATTGTCGAAGTCCATCTGCAGATGACTCCGCCAAGTTTGGAACCGCCGGATTCTTCTCATCAAAGAGCTGCCTTGCCCACTTTGGAAGTGGCTTACCTTGTGGAGCCAAGGCATGTTGTGGTGTTGGTGGAGTCTGTTCCTCGAAGTACTCCTCCTCATTCTGCAACTCTGCTTTAGATACGGGCACAAGGTGAGTTACTTTTACGGCTGATGATAAAGTGGAAGGGCATACCTCCTCCTCCACTGTATGTGGCTGTTCCCAAAACACCACATCACGACTGACCACGATCTTCTTTGCCTCTGGATCATATAGCCGGTACGCCTTTGACTCCTGGCTATAGCCCATGAAGATACACTTTCTGCTCTTTGGATCTAATTTCTTTCTGGTGCTATCTGGAACATGAACAAAGCACTCACATCCAAATGTTCTGAAATGAGAAGCGGAAGGCTTTTTACCTGAGTAAGCCTCCAAAGGTGTTTTGCCTGTCAAGGCCTTTGTGAAGCTTCGATTGAGGATGTAGACTGCTGTATTGACTGCCTCAACCCAAAAAGACTTAGGCAATCCTTTACCTAGTGCCATGCATCGTGCCATCTCCATGGCAGTACGATTGCGACGCTCTACAACACCATTTTGTTGCAGAGTATGTGCAGTCGTGAGTTGGCGCTTAATGCCATTCTCGTGCAAGTATGTGTCGAACTCTTTTGACAGGAACTCTCCTCCTCAATCCGTGCGAAGCTTCTTCGCTTTCGTTTTCCACCATCTTTTGCCACTGTTTGAATTTTCCAAGAGCTTCAGCCTTATCTCGTAAAAAATACACCCACATGTATCTACTGTAGTCGTCGACGATAAGCATATAGTAGTTACATCCCCCCAAAGCTTGAGTCGGAGCTTTCCCACTGAGATCAGCATGAACCAATTCTAGAGGAGCCTTTGCCCGATAGCCGCTCTCATGTGGAAAAGCCTTCCTTTGTTGCTTGCCCATCATACAAGCTTCACAAGGTTCCTGCACCTTTGAGAGTGCAGGCAAGTGTGCAACCATCCCTGTTTTCTGCATTTCCAAAAGAATAGGATAACTAAGATGACCAAATCTTTCATGCCATACCTTACTGATGCCCACTCCTGAAGAGACTGTTAGTGCCGTCAGCTCGTAGAGATTGTTCTTCCTTACTGCCTTGCCGACCACCTTGCCTGCTGCATTAAGGATTTCTGCTCCGGTCCTCTTGAAACGCACCTCCAAGTTGCGATCAGTTATCGCAGCAACCGAAAGCAAGTTCTTCTTTAGCTGAGGAACTAGTAATACATCAGAAAGCTCTTTAGTTTCACCCTCTTGAATGGAAAGAGAGATAGTACCTGTACCTTCCACAGGGCATTTTGCATTATTACCGACCGTCACGTTCATGGGCTCTTGTAGAGGCTTGAAAGAGCTATACCAGTCCTTCTTTCTGGTCATGTGACGTGACGCTCCACTATCAAGGAGCCACGAATCATTCGTTGTTGAAACTTCTGTTGAGGAGCATATTTCTTCAATTGCAACCCATAGCTCCAACTCAGTTTCAACTGTGTTGGCTGATTCCTTGCCTTTCGAAGAAGACTGTGTAGTGCCATTCTTTTCGTCCTGCTCCTTCTTTCTGCAATCCTTGATCATGTGACCGCTTTTGTTGCAGTAGTGGCACTTACCTAAAAACTTCTTCTTCTTACCATTCTTCTTCTCTCCACCCTTTCCTTTGGATGTGGTTGAGAATGCTGCATCACTTCCGCCATCGCGGGTCTTCATTCGCATCTCCTCCTCTAGAAGCATCGCACTGAACTCTTCAAAAGTGAGGGGTGGATTTCTTACCTGCGTGTTGAGTGTCGTAACCAATGCATCGTACTTTTGTGGAAGGATCCGAATGCACCTTCTGGCCAACTCTTCGCTGGTCTTTGTAATCCCAACCGCCGCCATCTGATCACGTAGATTCTTGATCCGTGTGATGAATGTCTCAGCTGATTCTCCATCAGAGCACCTCTCTGCAGCAAGCATATTCTCTAGATTTTGAATTCTGGTCTGATTCTGCGTTTCATACTGACCTTTCAGTATGTTCCAAGCCTCACTTGCCTTGTCTGTATGCTGAATCAGAGTCAAAACAGAATCACTTGAACTGGTAACAAGAGCGCAGAGTGCATCTGCGTTCCTTCGTTTCCATGCCCGAAGAAGATCTGCATTCGGTGGCGTTATGACGTTGGGGTTGTTTGGATTCGGTGATCCAACCGGTTCTGGATCCAATCCCAGAACAGTATCCAGAAGCTCATATGAATCCAAGATCGCGCTGATCTTGAATTTCCACAAAGTATAATTCGTCCCATCGAGCTTGCCTTCATTGAAGGCAGGTGGACGAATTCGCAACGGGGTTGGTGCAGCCATCACTCCTAGTAGCCTTTGCTAACAAAGCTCGTTGAACTTGCAATAAAGTCATTACTCAGATAGCCTGAGCTCTGATACCATGTAAGAAAATAGTACGCAGCGGAAGATAACAACAAAACGCAAGTACACGATGGAAAGCTGGAGAGAATACAAAAATTCTGATATACCAAACTGCTGATACAACTGATGGTTGGCTGTCCACCCGTGCGCTCTACAGACAGAGCTTCGATGGTGATCTAGACAGATGCTGGACGGAGGACTATGAGCGTGAAGAACTGGTGATCTGATGATAGGGGGTGGCCACTTATATAGTGTAAGTGGTTGACGGTCGGCCCTGTAATAGGCAGTCGGCCTAATAGACAGTCGGCCTGGAAGACCACCGACCCTTCAGAAAACATGCCGGCGGGCAGATGAAGGATCGCGCATAGGTCATACCGTCGGGCCTGGGGCTACCGACAGCCCTCGGACCCTGCCACTGGGGGCTTTGCCCCCAGACCCCCACCGGGGGCCTGCGCCCCCTGGACCCCCTGCTATCGGGGGGGCTATCGCCCCCCCGAACCCCCCCTTTGTGCAGACGGGTATCTACTCTTGGCTCCTAAGCCGTCTCATAACCATCTGGTCTACTCTAAGACCCCTTCCAATGTCTAAACTGGGGATCCCTCCCAATATCTGATACCCATCATGGCTTCTCCTCATATGGGGGCCTTACAACATTGGGTACACAGAATATTGGTGGGTTACATGAGAGGTGGACATTTGAGCTAACTCTAACACCCATCGCATAGCACTTTCTACCTCATTGAGTTCTTACTCCACCTGCCATGATATACGCTTTGATCATGCGATCACTCACCTACTTACTCTGGCCGTCTATACATACTTCTCTCATACATTGACTTTATATCCCTATTAGAGGATCGCGTTACCCTAGTCACTCGCTCACTACACAAGGTTACTCTTCACACCTTCCCCCATACCACTCGCTCCACCTGCCAAAACCACCTGGGACTGTACCTTGTAATAGCTGGTACGATGATGAGTGTAAGGCTTTATGCTATCGACTCAGATTCGAAACAAAAAGCAGCCTTTTGGGTGAACCAAAGGTGCTACAGGAGTACCATCATCTGGTATGCAGGAAGAAACTGGACTCCGTGCATCGAAACAAGGAGGAGCTACTAAAAATTATGTTCAGTAACAACTCTAAGGACTTCTGGCATAGATTTCTAGAGGGATGATCCCCCCACCACTCACTGACACTCAGGTGTGGACTGATTATGCATGCACGCTCTATGATATTCCAAATCAACCAACCCCTAACCTATCACATATGCCATGCCCCACGTCCTGCACCCTCTTCACTAGGGGGGTAAAGGATGCCATAATGAAACTTGATAATGGCAGAATGAAGGATCGCAAGGGACTATGCACTGAGTTCTTTGCATATGGGATTAACCTCCTAGCCCCGATCTTAGCCAAGCTATTTAATAAAGCTGTTTGCATGGGGTTCCCATGCACCTGGACCATCAACACTATCTCACCCATCCACAAAGTAGGGGATCCCATGAACGTGAAGAACTACATGACCATTATGATCGCACATGTCATGTTCAAGATTTATGCATCAGTACTTGATTCTGAGGTCAGTAGATTTGCAGAGTGTTAAGGACTTAGAGAAGTGGGACAAGCCGGTTTCAGGTGGGATCATGGGACCATAGACCATATTCTCATACTTGGGTGTATCATCGAGGAGGCGAGGGCATGGAAGCGAAAGGTTTATAGTTGCTTTATGGATTTCCACAAGGCATTTGACACCATTCGGAAAGCCCGCCTCATCCAACACCTACAGGATTTGGATTATGACTAGGAGATCATTTGGGCTGTCATGGCACTTTATGAGCAAGTTTCAAGCAGAGTCTGCTGGACAGATGAGATCATGAGCACTATCGGGGTCAAACAAGGGTGCCCATTATCACCTACCTTGTTTGGCCTCTACATCGATGAGCTCAAGATAGTGATGTAGGCATAGGGTGGGGTAGGTTGTTCCCTCGTAGGCTCACTGATATGGGTATTACTTTACACCATAGATGACATGGCTCTCTTGTCCTCCTCAACAAGGGGGCTCCACAGACACCTTGATGCACTACAGTCCTTTTGTGAGTCTCATGATTTGAAGGTCAACTTGGGTAAAACCAAGGTTATGTTCTTCAATACATCTCAAGCCATCATGCAAGATGAGCATTCTTACATTTGATGGGTCCCCTGTTGAGATAGTTTCATCATACACTTACCTTGGGGTCATCTTTTTCGGACCCATCTTCACCATGAGACCTACGATGTGTGCATGCCTGAGTAGAGGATATGCTTCATTGGCTAGGCTAGAGTGTAAGAAAATAATACAACGTCTGTGCTCAACAGATAGTGCTCAACAGATAACAGGATCTTGTACACAAGACAGAAAACAGATAGTATGGAGAATCAAAAATTTGAATACTGTAGAACTGATACAATAGATGGCGTTGCCTCCCAACCGTGTGCTCCTGTGAAAGAAGCTTCGAAGGCAAGCTGGAAATAGCAGAGGACGGAGGCTAGATGCAAAGCAATCATGGTTGCTATAGCCAGTGGCCTTCACAGGCTTGCTCTTATATAGCCACCAGTCATAGTCGGTTGGGCTCAATTGGGTGACTGACGCAGTCCACCCCTACGGTCGCCGTTTGGCCCAGAGCCATCCAAGATCATTTGAGGCTCCAAATGGGCCCCTTAACTCGAGAGTGGGCTGCCTCGGGAAATGCTCCGTCTACCCTCAGTACGGTCAGTCAAGGGATGCCTTCCTACACTTGCATGTAGCCTAGTTGGTGGTGTCTCAACTTTATCTGAAGCCATCCAACCATCAAGCCACACATGGCCCCCATCTGGTGTCCAAACCAGAACCTACCGGATAACCGAGCTACTCAAATGCCTTCTCCTCATATGGGGGGCTTACAAGTAGAGTTAGCTAGTTCCCGCTAGTTACACGAGAGTGGAGCATTGATATCTAACAACCCCCCTCAATGTCCACCCACAAGTGAACTTACTTTTTTGGCCCAATGCCAAGTCGATGAAGATGCCTCTCCAGCAAGTCTCTTCCAAGAGCCTTCGTGAAGATGTCCGTAGCATTCTTTGTAGTCAGACAGTACACCAAGTCGACCTCTCCATCCATGATGAGCTCACGTACAAAGTGATATTAGATCTCAATGTGTTTTGTGCGAGCGTGGAACATAGGGTTCTTTGCAATCGCCATGCAACTCTGATTGTCACATGATAACTGCATAGGCTTGTTCTACACTGCACCCATGTCCACCAAAATCCTCCTAAACCACACTAACTCGCAAAGAGCAAAGCATGCTGATTTGTACTTGGCCTCGATAGAAGAAAGAGCAACTATAGGTTGCTTCTTGCTGACCCATGACACAGCTCCAGATCCAAGTGAGAAACAGTAACCTGTCACTGACCTCCTGTTGTCCACGTCTCCTGCCCAATCTGAGTCACAAAATCTGGTCAAGATGTTGCCCTTGGTATAGGTGATGCCATAATCAAGTGTGCCTTTGACTTATTTCAACACCCGCATCCCTGCCCTCCAATGGTTCTCTCGAGGCTTATTGGAAAACCTGCTTAGTATACCAGTCGCAAAGCTGATGTCTAGCCATGTGTTGCACGAGTAAATCAAATTGCCCACAAGCCTTCTATACTTCACTTCGTCCATTAGTGGTGATGAATCCTCATTCAAGAGCTTCACGTCAACCTCCATAGGGGTACCAAATGTCTTACACTCAGCCATGCCAAATGCTTTCAGTATCTCTCCAGCATACTTCAGCTGTGAGATGAAGATCTATTTCGGCTCTTGCCAAACTTCAATCCCCAAACAGAAATGCATCAGTCCGAGGTCTATCATTTCAAACTCTCTTCTAGAAAATGCTTCATCTGCAAGATCTTCTCTTCATGGTTCCCTGTTATGACAAGGTCGTCCACATAAAGGACCACGATCATACACTTGCCTCCTTCTCTGAAGATATACAAATTTGCATCTGATGGGCTCCTCCTGAACCCGGTTTGCAAAAACCAGGCATTAATTTGTTGGTGCCATGCTCGTGGGGCTTGTTTCAGCTCGTAAGGTGCCTTCTTTAGTTTGCCGACTTTACCTTCTGAAAGTATTTGCATGATCAACAACATAGTTTAATGACTCATGTGAGAAATCACTAAATATATGCAAAAATTCTCTTTCTTCTTCTTGATTCAACTGAATAGATTCACCTAAGGTGCAATATCCTACATTATGGGATTCTTCTAATGTGCAATGACCCTATATGGATTCTCGCATTGAATAATTTGTTTCAAAGGACCATTGTATAGTTTCTCTTGAATCCTCTTTAGAAATGTCCATCTCAAGGTCCTCTTTTACTTGTAGAGTATTTGCATGATCAACAACATAGTTTAATGACTCATGTGAGAAATCACTAAATATATGCAAAAATTCTCTTTCTTCTTCTTGATTCAACTGAATAGATTCACCTAAGGTGCAATATCCTACATTATGGGATTCTTCTAATGTGCAATGACCCACACTCTTATGGAAATTGTTAATATCTAAGTTCTCATGTACATGAACACTTTTCTAAGCATCTTGTATATCTATATCTTCGTGAACATTTCTCTTCATATTAGTTATTTATTGAAAAGCACCTGTCAAGTACCCTTATGAAGAATAATATAAGTTTGAGTCATTAGCATATTGAACAAACTATCAAATAAATAGAGTCATTTAAAATAAATCAATCTAGGGATGGAAGATTATGTGCCTTCCTCAGTGCTCTTCATATCATTGCAAAATTATGTTTACATAGATTGTGGGACACATAAGAAAAGTTTAACATTCGATTTAAAAAGACTATGCTAACATATGCAAATCAAACATAAAGCAATAACAACAACTAATATCAATATGATTAAGAAAAAATAGAAATCATCATATGTACAAAAAAAAATTGTCAAATATTTCATATATCACCATTGTATGAGTCCTTTTTGTCTTTTGTATCAATACCTATGTGTCCTTCATGCCATGATTATAATCATCTCCTTTGTAAAGGAAGACGTGAAGCACCATGTATTGGTGAGATTTTTGATTGGCATTTCTATCATATGAACCTCATGTTGAGATGGTATTCCAATTTTGTTTTTTTCAACATTCAATTCACATCATGATGACTTCTAAGTCCTTGATAAATGCAATAACGACAAATTGATCATTCTTATTAATCAAATCCAAGAGTGTGAATAAGCAAGAAAATTCCTCTTGACTCCATCAATGTGATTCTTCTTTAGACATCGTGTCGAGGACAACAAGGCCAAAAAAACATTGCATGGCAACTTATTTAAAACATCCATGCTTTCAAAATGTGCTCCTACTATAGACATTGTCTATGGCATCTTTTATTGAGTGGTCTTTTAAATCCAATGTTGCTATAGCGTGAGGTCATCATATATGTCACTAGAACAGGCAATGGTGTAGGTCTCTTCGCCTTGCTCAATGAATTTTTAATCCACTCCTTAGACCATCTACTTATTTTTTTATATTCTTCATCTGTAATTGCACAAGCAGATATGACAACATTCCAACTTTGCTTCTTATTACCTCCAACATGTATATTGAAATGTGCTGCAACTGCTCCTTGGAGAACTTGGTTTGCTTTCATCTTCCTTGAAGCATCTTCCATATCTATCAATTGCTCTTCCTTCTTTGACTTTCTTAAGACGACACTATGCTTCATTATCTTGTCTTGTAATTCTCGAATGTTGTCCTTAGATTAGTCCCTCCAAACAACAAAACAATGTTCCACAAATAGGAGTTGTACGTGGTGCTTGCTTGACCTTTGCGAAGTACTCTCCCTCTTTGATCACATATTTTTCTTTTTTTTTCTTCTTTTAGTGGCTCAATCTTTCCCAATTTGTTAGGAAGTTGACCAGCTATGTACATTTTTGCTATTGTCATCCACTTTTCAAAAATATATTCTGAGAATGTGATCATGTGGATGTCGTGTTTAAATGTGAGCTTGTCAAGGCTCTATCTTTGTCATCTCAATGAATTTTTGTCATTATCACATGACAAAGTTATTAAGAATTATTGATGCATTAGAATATGTAAGATCAAAGCAAAACATAAACATATATATCTTAACAAATTATGAATATGCACATCCCATAGATCACTATGATCACATCCTTCTTGGCCTGGCTAGTTTTTTGAAAGCTTCCCATTGTTTCCTAGCATATGTGAGCTGGTCCAAATATGGGGACCTCCTCATAGTTTTAGCATGTACAATGTTTGTTGTCTCAACTAGCTTCACATTTGGATAGTTCATGATTATTCTAGCTCATCAAAACCTATTAACATTGGACAAAAAATAAATAACTCATTAGGCTCATTTTGCAGGTACATATTGACCAATAAAATGAAATATTGTTATTTTACCTGTACAAGGCTTTTGATATCTTGAAGTCTTTTTGCATCTTCAATTGAGAGTTGCCCAAAAATAACAATGTAGTCCATATGATGAATGTCATATTTTTTTCAAAGTCTTTAATGAGCATTTATTCTTTTTGTCAAAGGGCACTAAGTCTGTGATTGTGTCCACTAGATGTGGTGCTTTCCAAAAGTCCATAACTAGTCATAATACCATGTTTTCATTACATGGCATGTACACATAATTAACTTCTATGTCATAACACCTTTTGACATCAATTTCAAATGTTGTCCCACATCCAAATGGATAGTAAGTTTTCCATCTCATCTTTTTCTAATCTCTCGGTATCATGTAGTATTGTGTTAAGAGGTTGGACCAAGAGGAAAGTCCTCTTTGTCTGTGTTACTCTTCTTCCACCTTTGAGCAATTTTATCTATTTTTTATCTTTTGGTTTCTTTTTTCTTCTTCATGTTTTCTTGCACAATTTTGAACCCTATTATTATGGCTTCCATGCAACTGATTCCATAATCGCTCAATGTGCTTCCAAGTTTCACCTCTCAACCAAGATTTTTCATTGAATCTAGCTTATTACTAAAACTTACTACCATCCTTGTAACTCAAATTTATCAAGTGTTGCCCTAACGATTACCTCTTCACCTTTATTTGTCTTTATCATAGCGTCAATGCATGGATTTTCTTTACTATCCACACCCTCTTGCATATCAACTACCTTGCCAAGACTACGCCATCACTTTCCTATCCCTTCTTTAGTGAACATGGTAATCTCCCCCAAACATTTATCATAATACATTCCATAAGTATCCACATACCATTCAGCTATATCAATGATGTCCTGAGATTTTTATTCGAACCTTCCATCTTGTCTATTTTCTCATTTGTTGGCTTTTCTTTCTCATTTAATGGGTTTGGTGTCTTATTTTTTGGGTTTGTCATCTCCTTCTGGGTATCCAGTGAATTCTTACACATTAATACAATATTAGTGCTACTAAAGTTTAACTACATCAAGCATAAATACATGATATATCAATCCATGCATATTATCAATACAAAACATAACAAAGAAGAAAATTTATTGCAATATCTAAAAATATATGTGGAGTATGTAATCCATAGATTGTTACAACTTTCCACACATATAATGACTAGGAATGTGTGTTTGTGTATGTTACAATGTTTGTGTGTTTGTATATGTTCTATAACATTTGTGTGAGTGAATTATTTTATATCACTTCTTAAATTGACCCAAGCATGTTCTAAATGTCTTTGTTCATCCAATCAACCTATGGCAATTGTGTTAAACACTTTAAGCTATCCCTTCTTAAATCGACCCAAGATCCATTAGAAGTGTGCTTGGGTGTGTCTTGGTTGTGATTTCTCAAATTGACCCAGGGGTCTTAGAGTGTGTTTGCATGTCTATTCAATGTCCAAGAATGTGTTTGTGTGGAATCTCTATGTGTATGAGTGATCACTAATCTCCATGAAGTACAAATCAACATAAGGTCAATTTGGAAACTCAAAGACATTTTGAATGTGTTTGTGTGTGTGTAAGTGAACACCAAGGTCAATTTGCAAAGCATGACAATTGTGTCAACATCCTACTTCTCAAGTTTCCAAATTGACCTTGGATCGTTTTGTAAAGTCTAGCCATTGTATTTAACACCCTATGCAGCCATCATTTTTCAAATCAACCCAAGGTTAATTTCCAGTGTGTGTGGGGTGTCTTAGTGTGTGCTTATGTGTTTGTGTAATGTCCAATAACGTGTGTGTGTGTGTGTGTGTGTGTGTGTGTGTGTGTGTGTGTGTGTGTGTGTGTGTGTGTGTGTGTGTGTGTGTGTGTGTGTGTGTGTGTGTGTGTGTGTGTGTGTGTGTGTGTGTGTGTGTGTGTGTGTGTGTGTGTGTGTGTGAAATTCTAAAAATGAAAATATTAAAGGGGTCTTAAGGGTCTTAAAGGGGTTAATTAAAAGGGATGGGAATAAATTTGACTAGGGATTAGTTAGGGTGGAGATAAAATCCCTAATGTTTTAAAGGTGTAATTAAAGTTCTAAAGAGGGAAAGAAGGGGGGGTGGTTGCGTAAATTAGGAGAAAAAAAAGGGGGGGTTAAATAAAAATTAAAAAAAGGGTGCTATTAAAATGCAAAGAAGAAACAAAAGGGGGGATTTAAATAATAACTTGCAAGGGGGAGAAAAAAGTAATAATTATCCATAAAACACCATGAAGTGGCATAGTAAGAAAATCGAAGGGGGGAAATCCTTATTAAAGCCTTCTCTAGTGGGCTATAAAGCCAAATTTGCCACACCTTTACTCTTTGGAAAACCATGTAAGTGTGTCTATGTTGGGGGGAATGTATTGGGAAAAATTAGGGGGGAGTGAGTGTATTTCATAAGTGTGTATGATTGTATGGGAGTATGTGTGTGTAACTACATACATAAATGTGTGTAAGCATGTAGAAAATGTGTGTGTGTGTGTGCACGCTTGCAGGCAGGCATGTGTGTGTGTGTGTGTGTGTGTTTAGATTAAAAAGTCCCATCAATAATTGAGCCATACAATTAATTCCATCAATTTGATAAAAAGTTCAAAAAGAGAAACATATAAGGGAAAAATGTTTGAGACACCTAAGTTGAAAAATGCAACTAGAGTTTGCAAAAATTTCGATCAAAATTAAGAATTTCTAATAATATTTAGTTTTACAAACATGATATTGAAAAAAGATGTCGAATCCTTAGGTAGTCCAAGTTCCAAGGTCGGGGTCATAATATTGGTGATTGTGCGACAGGTTGGGGTTGTACCCACCACCAATCTATTGCACATGCAACAAGTTGGGGGCCTCCCAAACCTCTTGTATAAATCACCAAATTTTGGTGATTTGTGTAATAGGTTGGAGGTACGTTTACGATTTTGGGTTTGGAGTTTAAGTTTAGGGTTTAGGGCAAGGATTTAGGGTTCAGGGTTTAGGTTGGTGTGCACCTCAATATATTTTGTATTTTGATTTCAAGTGTGAGATTTGTTGGGATTTTTTACAATTGCTAATGCTTTAATTTTGAAATTGTTATAGGTATTTACCCTAACAGAGGGTTTGGATGTGGTGTTATATGAGAAGAATGAAGTCATAGGCTTTGGACAAATACATAGTCTTGATCCTATGAATGTGTGTCATTTTCAATGTTATGGTGAGAGAAGATGCGTAGAGATAATCACCAATGTGCTGTGTCCTGCCATGCATTTAAAATATCCACATGGAGACTTTGAAACATTGGGTGATGTCTTACAATGTAATATTTTTGATATGCAAGCAAATAGAACTCTTTGGGATCGAGATGAAATCGTTCCTAAGATATACATTCAAGATGTCAAGAGAACTTTAATTGAGGGGGAAAAAGTTGAGATGTTGTCTTGCTCAGGAGAAGTGTTAGCACTTGGCATATTTAAGGGCTATGCTCAGAATCTTCTTTGTATGGTGGAGATAATTAAGGGCTATGCTCAAAATCTTCTTTGTATGGTGGAGGTAATTAAGCTGACTAGTGAAGGGGTCATTCAAAGTGCAATTGATAATATGTCGCATTTGGAGGTCCTTAATACTACATCTCATCTTCAGGTTCATAACATTGTCAAATGGGGGTTAGCTTTCTTGAAATCAAATTTACCTATTAAGAAAGCTTCATAAAATGTGGTGGAAGATACACAAGAAAGTAATATGAGGAGAAAAGACCTGTACAAATGGGCTTGAAATTAAGAAATCATGCCACAGCTCTAAAGACTACCATAGCAGCATACTTTCAAGTATTGAGGACATTATAATAAGTGATGTTGATGCAAGAGAGGTTGCAAGTGACTTCAATATGCTCACTGGTATAGAGGACGTGTCTTGTGTTGCAAGTGACTCAAACATGCTCACTGGTATAGAAGACTTGACTGGTGTTGCAAGTGACCCAAACATGCTCACTACTATAGAAGACTTGCCTTGTATTGCAAGCAACTCAAACATGCTCGTGGGTATAGAAGACTTGTCTTGTATTGGAAGTGACCCAAACATGCTCTCACTAGTATAGAAGACTTGTCTTGTATTGCAAGTGACTCAAACATGCTTGCAAGTATAAAAGACTTGTCTTGTATTGCAAGTGACCCAAACATGCTCACTGGTATAGAAGAGTTGTCTTGTATTGCAAGTGACTCAAACATGCTCGGGGGTACAGAAGACTTGTCTTGTATTGCAAGCAACTCAAACAAGCTCATGGGACACTATGTGACCCAGGATGACACCATGTTTGACCCAAACTTGGCACTTAAGGGGGTTGAGGGATATGCAATATAAGCAGCACTTCTTGAGGATGAGCCTGAGATACTTTAGGTGGTCATCCCATTTCAAGTTCACAAAGATATCATCCAAGAAGACTTCCACAAAGTCCCTCAGGTATTCCTTGAATACCATGATCATCATATGTTAGAAGGTAGCTGGGGCATCGGTTAGACCAAAGATCATAACCCTGGCTACATATACTCCCCATTCGGTTTCGAAGGTGGGTCTTATGTTGATCTTGGGGGACGATTGAGACTTGGTTGTAACCCAAAAATCCATCTAGGAAGCTATACGCTTCCTTTCCGGCAACCCTTTTCTAGAACATGTTCCGTGAATGGCAGGGGTAGTGGTCACATCTCGTGACTGCATTAACCTTCTTCAAATCCATGCATACTCTGATTTTTCCATTCTTCTTCAGAACTATCACAATGGGTGATACTCAGTCTGTATGCTCGATCTCGTAGATGAATCTTACATCTATGAGTTTCTGGATTTCTTCCCTCACTATGAGCGCATACTTAGGATTCATAGGATAGGGGCGTTGCCACATTGGCCTGGCATCATTCATCATGGGGATTGTATGCTGCACTACTGTGGCAGGTACTCCATGTCCATGTACTTCCAAGCCATGCAATCCTTAAATTCCCATAGGAGAGCTATTAAGGCATTCTCCTCATTGGAAGTGAGGTCATCAGTGACAAAATATGAGCTATGGGTCTTGGCCTTCCAGGGCTAAGTTTACTTCGTTGATGGGCCGATCCATGATATCCTTGAGAACAACCGTCCTCTCGGGATCTTTTGGCCTATTGTTGGTATAAGATCTTGCGATCCTGAATAGTCTAGGCCTTGTAGTGTGCTGGCACCTGCCATAGGTCTTCTTTATCCTCAATCTCCTTCTCATTTTCTGCTTGGGTAGTGGACTTTTTGGTCTTTGCCTTGCCTTTGGATGCAGGGGATTTGGGACCTGAAGGGGGCTCTTCCCTTGTACTTATAGAGCTGATGGGGGTGGTTATCTTACTCACCCTATTTCCCTAGTTAGAGAACTCGTGGTGGGTACTCGTGGCGCCTACGTAGGTTAGCCAGTGAACATCTGATTTTACCCTTATTGTTCAAGGCTCTACATCAACCGATTCCTTCACATAAGTGCTTCTCCAATAGCCAATTCCTAGCAGTGCGAAGCTCTCCAATGCGCAACAAGTAGCAAGTCTACAATGAAGTCTCGACTCACAAGCAAGCGGCATCAACAACATAACAATTTGACCTCTATCCCTCGGTTGACCTGCAACACGATGGTGAGGTCCTCGTTGTGGGTACTCTTGGTGACGTTCTCCATATAGCTACTCCACAACCAGTAGACTCTTTCACAGTGGCACCATATAGCTGCTCCACAACCAGGCAACTCCTTCCTAGTGGCGGTGACTCCCATAGGCCTTCTTCATCTGCGCACTACTTGACTCCAAAGCCACGATGAGCTACTGCATTGACGCACTACATATGGCCTTTTGCCCAACGCCACCCCAAGCTGGTATCATCTCCCTACAAAGTTTTTTCTAAGGTTGAACCTTAGGACATGTGGTAGGTAAGCCTAGGTCAAGATTGGCCTTGGGTTAAATCTATGGTTATTAGTATGTTAGCTTGGGTCAAGTTACTTCACCCTCATCTGCCATGTCATCCATGACACGTGTTCAAATTAGATGTGACCATGGTTAAGTTTTCTTAGCCTTGGGTTAACTCAGCTGGGTTAAAAGACAACCACGTGGCATAGTGCCACCTAAGCACAATTGGTAAGCTCCATGTGAACAACCTCTACCACATCATCAATTGCCCCTCTTCTTCATAAAACTTTGACAAGCCTTAACTTGCAATGCAAAAAGAATTTGCACGTGCTCTAAAAAGAAAAAGTGATCGCCTTTTCAAGCTCTACATGCTTATTAAGTCAATTTTGTTGTATTCAATTAGACACTTCCAAATTTGAAAGTCTCTTCAATTGGTAAGACCTTTGCAATGGCAATATGCACCCCAAATGTTGAGAAGTTCATTGGGGAAGGATTCCACACTTGGTCTACACAAATGAGAAGTTCATTAGGGAAGGATTTCACACCTGGTCAACAAGATCAAAAGCATTATCGCTCAACTAGAAGGAATAAATGCAAAAGTAGGAGAAAAGGATGCACTTGCAATCCTCCTTAAAAGCATGCCTAAAGAGTACAATGCACTTACAACCACTTTGAAGAATCTTCACATCCAAAGTTTGAGGAATGTGTATACTCTCTTCTTGAGAAAGAAAGAGAGTTGAAGGCATCGACATCAACCGGTTTATCTTTCATGGCATAGGCATGTTCTCCAAGTCTTCACGCTTCTCCTCACTCAACAGCATGGCCACGGAATCAAGATAGTCTGAATTATCATCAACCCTTAGAATTTCAAATGTGTCCACATACTTTGAGGGTAGACTCTTTAATAATATAGCTTTTTGATCATCATCTTCAACCTTGGAGCCTAAATCATTAAGCTATGTCAATAAAAACTGCATATGATTAAGGAAGACTCCAAGTCCTTAAGTTTCTCCCATTCACAAGTCATATAACTCCTACTTCAGGAGATCCTTAGAGTGTCTCATCCTGACCCTGAACAATGTTTCTAGCATCTTCCAATTCTCTGCTATGGTCTTTGAGACGTCTATATGATGAAAGTACTCTGCTCCTAAAGCACGACCTGTCATTCCAAGAGCTCTCTCATTCTTCTATCCCAAGCAAGAACCTTATCTACTTTAGCTCCGCTACTTTTAGTCTTCTTTTCCATGCCCACCACTACACCCCACAAATTCTTGTGCATGAATCAGAGTCGGTGGGTAGACAACTACCAGGTTGAAATATTATGACCATTGAATTTTATCACCATGGCTTCAGACTTGTCCTTCTTTATACAATCCATAGTGCTCTCGAATTATTCTTGACAACAAGTCCTTTGGATCTGATACCACTTGATAGATTACAAGCTCTAATATAGTGATATTGCATGCAGTAAGAGACTATCAATAATTTGAACTTTTACGAGACAGAGAGATTCATCCACAAACACGTTTAGAAAGGTAAACACTTGAAGATCAGTTGCACAATGGAGAAGAGTACGATCTATTTTTATTCAAGCATCACTTTGATAATGACCAACTTTAGGAGCTCACATCTACTGAGTTTTTTTCTCATACAAAAAGCCAAGCATGGTGACACAGCTACTTGAGAGTGCTCTCAACAGAAGCAAGAATGGAAGAAGGAGAGAGAGAGACAGAGAGCCACACAAGTTTTGGTGGGTGCAGAATCACCCTAATCCTCTTTTTCATTCATTTATATATGTGTTTGAGTATTGTACATAACTGGGGTTAAGGCACAGTGACCTTTAACCCCCACAACCTCCCACTTAAAGGACAATGTGCCTTTAAGGGAGAACAACCAGTGAGCATACTATCCAATGCCCATCAATACACGACAATACTCAAACCGCTGACTAGGTAGACTCTTCGTCAGCATATCTGCAGGGTTATCATCTGTATGAACCTTGACAAGCTCTATGCGCTTGTCCTCAAGTACCTCCCTGATGAAATGGTACCTGACCTCAATGTGTTTGGTCTTTGCATGAAAGACTGGATTCCGTGCTAGCTGAATAGCACTCATGGAATCACTATGCAATGTCGGTACACCTGTATGAATCCCCAAATCTCCCACTAGCCGATCAAGCCATATAGCCTCCTTGCAACCCTCTGTGGCTGCAACATACTCAGCCTCTGTGGTAGACAAAGCCACGCACTTCTGCGCACGAGACATCCACGACACTGCACCACCTGCAAAGGTGAACACATAACCAGAAGTGGATCTCCTACTATCCACATGCCCTGCATAGTCTGAATCTGTGTACCCAAGTATACGCATGTCTCCTTTACCAAAGCAAATGCACATCTCCTTGGTACCCTTCATGTACCTCATGATGCACTTAACTGTCTCCCAATGCCTCTTTCCTGGATTAGCCATATACCGGCTAACAACTCCCACTGCAAATGCAATGTCTGGTCTAGTAGCTATCATAGCATACATAAGACTCCCAACTGCTGATGCATAAGGAACCTTGGCCATCATGGCCCTCTCCTCATCTGATTTGGGACTATCTGTATGACTTAGTTTCACATATGGAGGCAATGGAGTACTCACTGCCTTCCCCCCCTCCATATTGAAACGCTGCAATACTTTTGTAACACACTCTTTTTGTGAAAGCCAAAGGAGTTTCCTACTCCGATCACGCGTGATGCGCATACCAAGAATATGACCTGCAAGTCCCAAATCCTTCATATCAAAGGCCTCATGCAACTTGGCCTTTAATGCATCTAGCTCATAAGTATTCTTGCTAGCCAATAGCATATCATCCACATATAGTGCCAGGATTATCAGGCTACTATCCTTAGCTCTTTTAGTGTAGAGGCAGTGATCAATTTCACTCCTTCTAAAACCCTGGGACCGAATGAAAGCATCAAACTTCTGATACCATTCTCTAGGTGCTTGCTTAAGACCATAGAGACTCTTTTTCAGCTTGCAAACTAAATGCTCTTTGCCCTTTTCTTCAAAGCCTTCCGGCTGCACCATGTAGATGTCCTCATGCAAATCCCCATGCAAGAAAGCTGTCTTGACATCCATTTGCATAAGCTCCATATCCTCTACTGCCACTAGTCCAAGCATGCATCTAAGTGTGGTCATCTTCACAACCGGAGAGAATATCTCATCAAAGTCCACACCCTTCTCTTGCTTGAACCCTTTAGCAACCAAACGGGCCTTGTACCTAGGCACATCATCACCTGTGACCTTCATTTTGTAGACCCATTTACATGGCAATGCTTTCTTTCCATGTGGCAAAGAAACCAAGTCCCAAGTCTTATTCTTCATAAGTGAACTCATCTCTGATTGCATAGCATACTCCCACTTGCGTTGATCCTCACGCATCATAGCCTCTCTGTAGCAAGAAGGCTCCCCGCAATCAGTAAGCATCACATAGTCTACCCCTGGAACAAACCTATCAGGCAGTCTAGACACTCTAGATGATCTTCTCAAGGGCATTTCAGCTTGCTGTCCCACTTGCATATCAGCCACATTTGGCTCATCATTTCCACCAATAGATGATCCATCATCTACCCTTGATTGTATACCTGTGGGAGTACTTGGTGGTACCATTTCTTGCACATTTGGTGCATGGACAGCTTGCTGTCTATCAACATAGGCAGGTGGATTCACATCCTGGAAAGTTATTTTTCTCATTTCCACATCCCTCATGGGTGCCTTATGCATCTTTTTCTCATTGAAGACCACATCATGGCTGCGTATGATCTTCTTTGCTTCTGGATCCCAGAGACGATAGCCCATCTCTCCACTTTCACCATAACCCAAAAAAATGCATTTCCTAGACTTAGGATCTAGCTTCTTTCGAAGCTCTTTTGGCACATGTGCATATGCCTCACACCCAAATATACGCAAATGAGAGTAAGAGGGCTTCTTTCCACTCCATGCCTCTTCAGGAATACCACCATCCAAACTCTTACTAGGTGATCTATTGATCACATGCACTGCAGTCTTCATTGCCTCAGCCCAAAAACCACCAGAAAGGCTTGCATTGGAAAGCATGCATTGCAACCTTTCTTGAATGGTACAGTTCATCTTTTCTGCAACTGGATTTTGCTCTGGAGTATGAGGGGATGTGAGCTCCCTCTTAATCCCACGTGTATCACAGAAATGCTGAAAGTCATGAGAGAGATACTCTCCACCATTGTCAGTCCGTAGGCATTTAAGCATTCTACCTGACTGATTCTCAACCAAGGCCAGCCATTTCTGAAATACCTGGAATACATCACTCTTTCGAGATATAGCATAAGCCCACACTTTCCTAGTTGCATCATCAATGAATGTCACATAGTATTCAGCCCCGCCTAATGACCGTGTAGGCATGGGACCACATACGTCTGAATGCACCAAATCAAGCATTTCAAACTCTTTCTTTCCCCTTCTTTTATGGGCTGATTTAGTCTGCTTCCCATAGAGACAATGCTCACAAAATTCAAAATCAGAGAAACTCAAATGCGGTACATAACCCAAACGGCATAAGAGTTTCATTCCATTCTGGCTCATGTGCCCCAACCTGCAATGCCACAAAGAAGTGCTTGGCTTCTCGGTTATTGCAACAACATGATCAAATACCCCTGATACATGTAAGGGATACAAAGTCCCACACCTGGCACCCCTGGCCAAAAGCATAGAGCCCTTCTGAATTTTCCAACTCTGAAAGCCAAAAGTGGTGTGAAAACCAGCATCATCTAGCTGACCCACTAAAATAAGACTCTTGGTCAGCTTAGGCACATGTCTCACATGTTTCAAAACAAATGCAGACCCATTTGCAAAAGAAAACTTTATGTCACCTGCTCCCACTATGTCACATGCATAGTCATTTCCAAGATGCACACAACCTGTCTTTCCACTATCATAAGTGGAGAACCATTCCCTATGGGGAGTAACATGGAATGAAGCACCAGAATCCAAAATCCAATCCTGGGAATATGCATCATCTGAAGTGGTAAGCAACTCTGCAGATAAACTAGACATGAAGAGAACATCATTGTCACTATCACGTGTGACTGCATTGATCTCCTCGATCTTCACTTTTCCTTTGTCCTCCCTTGGACTCTCTTCCTTTTGATTTGCACCCCAATTTGCATTCTTTTTCTTATCCTTTTGCTCTCTTTTCAGCTTGTAGCAATCCTTTTTCATATGGCCCTTCTTGCCACAATGGTAACACTCAATGTTCCGTGCCCTGGATTTGCTACGAGACTTCCCTCTTTCTTGGGACTTCCCCCTGAACTGTGATCTGCCCCTTTGCACATTTAAGGCTGCATCCTGCTTGTTGCCATCCATAGACTTCCGTCTAATCTCCTCGGCCAACAAGCTACCCACAACATCATCAAATTTCAGTACTCCACCAGGTGCAGAGTTACTGACAGCTGTACGGAAGGTATCCCATGAGGATGGCAATGAACATAAGAGAAATATTGCCTTAGTCTCCACATCAAAATTCATTTTCTGAGCCTGAAGCTGGCTGAAAATAATATTGAATTCATTCAAGTGAGAAGCAATGGAGACCCCTTCCTTCATCTGTAGCTCAATCAACCTCTTCATGAGGTAAACTTTATTAGAGGCAGTTTCCTTCTCATAAGTGGCACACAGTTTCTTCCACAAATCTTCTGTAGTCTGCTCATTTACTACTGTGAAATAAACTGACTCTGCAAGATGAAGTCTAATAGTAGACTTTGCTAATGCATCCAACTCATTCCAATCATCCTCAGACATATTTGCAGGCTTAGCTTCAATACCTGCCAAGGGTTTAATCTGCTTCTTTTGAATAAGCACATCCCTTATTTGTTCTTTCCACAAAGAAAAGTTTGTCCCATCAAACTTTTTAATGCTGAAAAACTCCTTTTCAGACATGGAAGAGGATGCCATGATGCAAATAAAGCAAAATCCCAAATGCTAGTGCCTACAAGAGAGAATCACACCAAATACTAGGTGCACCCAAATGTGTATGCCACAATAGAGTGAAATATCACCAAAACTCAAAACTCAAAGCATCTGACTCATGTGCATATACTATGCATCCATATGAGCAAATCTGGCCCAAAAGAAAATGCCAATAAGTGCCAAATGACTCAAGCATAAACACTGTCCACTGGCATATGCATCAATAATGTCTCATCCAAGAGAGCATAGCACTATCAGTGCATCACCTGCAATGTTTCAAAGCTGTCCCTCAGCATAAAATAGCATCCATGTGCAAAGCGTCCATAAAAAATAGCATCCCACAAGGCAATTTGGGCCTATCAGCGCATCCAACAAGGACCGCAATGCATCCAAATGGCCTATAAATCATCCACTGCAACCCAATGCATACCACGAATGAGCGCACACTGCTCAAACTACAACCAGAGTGATCTGCATAAGGTATGCTCAAGAAATCATAGTCCCACGGTAATGAGCGCTACTGAAAATAGAACCTGAGATGCTTCAAAACATGGGCGCCATTGCATAATTGGACTCAGCAAGAAAATCTGCAAATATCTCTCTTCTGCCAGAACTCCAAAATCCCAACCGATGAATGAGAAATGGGAGTCAACACTTATCCACTGCCATCTGGCATAAATCTAAGGTTTCAAAACCTTAGCATGAAAAATGCATAACAGAGAGACGAAATCGAATACACAGAGATTTATAACTCTGAAAATCCTCCACCGATTCACGCAAGAACTGATAGGTAGGGGTTTTTGGGCGTCTGGAACGCAATGGGACAGACGGTTTTGGAAACCGTGGTCTCAATCACTGGGTCCAACACACGGACTGAAAAACGTTTTTGGAAACAGAGCTATCTGTAAACTCCACCGGAGTGCGAATGATGAGCAACATAGAAGTTTTAGGACCTCCTGAGTCCACCGGAACTGACAGATCTGCAAATGGTTGCTCCAAACTTGAGTTCCAACACCTGGGCAAAAAACGCAGGAATTGACACAGTGAGTCAGAAATCCACTGAAATGATCTCAGATTCAAGAATGAAGGTGTTTCCAAGCTCCTGAAGTAATGTGGACACCAAAAGCAAGCAATAGTTGCCTCCATAAGTCAATACGGAGTCTCTGTCATCGAACGGAACAGGGAAAAGCTCAAAAAACGACTTTTTCTTTGAAAGCTCTTAACAGGCTCTCAAAACCACTTCGCAAAGCCAAAATGACTTTTCCAAAGGTTCCTCCAAGGTCTCTGCACACTCGGATGCAAGTAAAGTCACCCACAAAGCTTCCCACAAAGCTTCTCCTTCCTCCCACAGAGCTGCTGAGCTTCCAGCATTCACGCACGCTCAGCTAGATCACTCGGGCTCTGATACCAGTTGAGAGTGCTCTCAACGGAAGCAAGAATGGAAGAAGGAGAGAGAGAGACAGAGAGCCACACAAGTTTTGGTGGGTGCAGAACCACCCTAATCTTCTTTTTCATTCATTTATATATGTGTTTGAGTATTGTACATAACTGGGGTTAAGGCACAGTGACCTTTAACCCCCACACTACTATGACTCAAATAAAGACCTGACTGACACAACTTACTAGCTGCTTCCCTGCATGACAAAGCTATGAGCACGGAGCTCTGATCATGACCCTCATCAAGACCTCTATGGCCCAATCACACACAGCCTCCACGTCGTCAAACATAGAACTGCCAACCTTAGGCCTCCCCATGAGGGCATAGTACAGCCAATCCCAATACCACCGCCCTTGTTGTTGGTCCATGTTCCAAAGATTCCCTAGGCAATGAGTGGGTTCTCCGTGATAAGCTAGACAACAACTAGTTTTCTTGTTTTTTGCTTCCACCATCAAAGCCATAGGGATAGTTGGTTTGTGTGGTTTTTTTTTTTCCAAGAATTAATAGATGTTTCTTTTCTTTGGGGGAATAAAAGCAAATTTTGTAAAGTTTTTTTAATTGTAAGTGTCCAATATTGGGTAAGCCAAGACATTTACACTATGTGCTTGATTTTTGTAGTCTTTGAGGCTACCTTCTTTGAGTATATATATTCCTTCTTCCATCTTATTATTGGGTCAAGAGCATGTGCTGGAATTACATATGTAAGATTTTGTGTATGGCCCAGCATTCAAGAATTATCTTATTATATGGAACTGAAATACTATAGGTACTCTATATGGGTAACCTATCCAAAAAGAGAGTTGCTTTGCTGAAATGAGTTCCCACATAGCGGAAAGAAATACATTGAGGCCATACGTCACTCTGCGAGGAAAAGACACCTCATATTGAGGGGGAATACTTAGATAAATAGCCAATCGATATGATAAACCAAGACAAAATTTGCAAATACATGTACCAACACATTTAGCACACTCTTGCTGAGGTAAGGTACCAAAACTAGCTCCATATGCTTGTCCTACTGAGGTAGAGTCTTCAAATCTGCCACTACCCAGCTTCTTGTAGGATTCAATAGCTACAAAAGTGAGTCATGTTTCTCATGGTTCTCACACCGCCATACCTTATTGTGTCTTAGAAGGCCAAAAAATTTGCAGATCAACAACTTGAAGAAGTCGAATTTCTTTGTAGTAGGCATTAAAAGGAGAAATCCCCCTTGAGAAATAGAGAAATCCAATACAAACAAAGTAACCAACTTGTTGACAAAATAGGTATGCAGCTTATCTTATGGCAGTGACTTGCTCTACTGTGGCCAATGTAGGACCAAGACCATAAAATGGCCAACACCCATTATGATATTGCTTCTATTGGTCTTTGCCCAATCTTGTTTGACCCATGCCTATAGGAGATATCCCTTTGGCCTTTTCCATTATTGGCATATTAGAGGTCACCTCCCCATCTATGAGCCCCCAAGTGAGGAGATCATTGGGGGGGGGAACTTAGGGTTTGAGACAATGCCACATTGGCAACACTATGGCTACCATGTGCATAGTAATCAAACAAAGACACAAAGAGAGGAAGTACTTGGTAGAGAGAAGCCACCATGGAGGGTGGATTTGGGGCACAAGTGCCAAGAGGCTATACATGTTTAGAGAAGGCAAGTCTCTCGAAGGTTTCCAGCAGTAGCAAGGGCTGCGTGGACGGGGTGATGACATCAAAAGCAGCACAAAATAGGCACGATAACATCAGCATGTGTACAGAGGGGATGTGCAAGCTGTACGAACCTAGAACTAGGGTTGGAAGAAGCAAAAATAGAGGCAAAACCAACAAGAGCTCGAGGCACATGAAATGGGCAAGTTTTGGGCAGTAAAGGAGACCCCTCTAGTGGTTGGAATTTAGAGCCACAGAGCGTAGGCCCATGATTGGATGCCATATAGCCAAGTGAGGTCTACTAGGCCCTAAAAAGAGCTACTAGTAGCTAGCATTTCCACACACCATGGTCAGCCCAAAAAAACCCAAGATTTGACCTACTTAGTCATCTATTTTGAGGTATTTGCCCTAAAAATGGGGCCTTTGGGTTGCCATAATGCATCACGTGTAGTAGCAGATCTAGAGCAGAAAGGAGTAGCACAACATGGCTTCCGTTGGGCCTACATCTAAGAGATGAAGGAGGCATACATGATGCTACAAACTTAGCTCAAGTGAAGCTACCCAACTAGGCTGACTACTCGGGTAGTGAGGTGGAAGAATCACTAGACAATGAGTCTACATAAGCTCAAACAAGGATGTAGGCTCAGAGATCTAAGAGTGCCAAGCAGATAGTAGGATAGCTTTGGTAAGATCAAAGGTGCGCCAACTCCCTTTAGTAAGAATACCTATGAAAATTGGTATGAAATGAATTTAACAATATGCCATGAGTAAAAGTTAGTCAAATTAGCAAGATTTTGTTCAAAACTAAAAGAGATTCAAATATGTCTTCACAACTTGAAATTTGGGTAACACATGAAAAAGTTACATGATTTTGAAAGGAGTTTGGTTTTAATATTTTAGTGTAATTTTTGTTTTAACCCCCCTTATCCAAAAGATTCCCCCCTTGGGTCTCACATATTATGAAAACTATGTGCAAATCTTAAAAGCTTTCATATTTTCTGAAGTATAAACCTTATACTTTGTGGAAGAGAGGATTGGAGATTGTCATATTTTTCCTTTACATATTTAAAAGTTTTGTAAGAAATCCATGCATATTTTCTATGGATCTTGTCCCCCCATACCCTAGATTTTGAATGAGGGTAGTAACATAATATATAATGAGTTGGTGGCCCAAGATTGTCTATTTAATAGCTTGCATACACATCTATGATTGTGAAGTACACACAAGTAAATAAGTTTGATTTTATAGTGAAACACTTCCAAGTGTAGTTCCTAGGACACTCTAACAGTCTTCTGCTAGTTGGATCCCATTCCTACCATCCATGGGCACATGGCTTGGCTATTTCCAGCCCCACAACCATCCCTAGAATAGAGCATACTGCTAGTTGACTAGGGTGGCCCATATGGATTTCCTAAAATAGGACGTTTTCAACCCCACAGCCATCCCTAAAATAGCGCATATTGTTAGTTGACTAGGATGGACCACATCCACCATCCCTAAAATAGGGCATACTATTAGTTGACTAGGGTAGCTCATATGGCTTCCCTAAATCTAATCTAAGAAGGAGATGTACTTGCCATGCACACAATAGCCCTAACTCTTCCCCCTCTCCCATCCCTTGCTGCATATGGGGAAGGAAGAGGGAAAATTAGGGAAGAAAATATGAGAAATTTGGTTAAAGATACGCGGAGAGAGAGAGAGAGAGAGAGAGAGAGAGAGAAGTTTTGAGCTTTAAGAAAGAAATTTAAAAAAAAATAGGAGAAATTAGAAAAAATTAGGGAGAGTTTGTGAGATAGAAAGAAAAGGAATTAGAAAAAATAGGAAAATGATAAATTAAGAAATTAAGTGGATGCAAAAGAAAAAGGAGAATAGTAAGTGTATGTGTGTGTGTACCCACCTTTGCCCCAGTAGGATACAACACACTAACATACTGTCTACCTAAAAAGGACTAGTAATGTTTTAGAAGTGTCAAATAAGCAGTGGAAAAAGAGTAAGAGAAGTGCTTGAGTAAGACATGCAATTTTGGAGCAATGGGAGCTATTGGTTTTGCAAGTAACCAATGAAAAAAAGAGTTTATATGATAGCCATAACAGGGATGAAATGGACTAATTTGGGAATTGTTTGGGGTGGAAGACTTCTTAGATAGAAGAAAAAACCAAAAGAAAGAGAAAATTGCTCGGCGAGCAATGAAGTGAGTCAAAAGGAAATGCCATGATGACTTAAATGTAATAAGTGCAACCATCCAAAGATGCTTGGGATAAGGGAGAAGGAGTCGGAAGAGGGTTGTTGAGAGCTTTTGATTAAAGCAAAACATCCCATGTAAAATTATGAAAGGAAAATAGGACAAGTTAGAGAAAGGAGTCAAGAAGCCAAAAAAGGCCTTAATGACTTAAGTGTACTATGTGCAACCTTCCAGAGTTGCAGGGGAAAGGACATGTGTGTGAAAGACAAGACAACAAGTCCTTTTGCATAGTGAAAAGACAAAAGAGTCAGGGTAAAGGATAGAAAGAGAACATTATAGAATTGAGGAAGAGTTTGAGTATGTAGGTAAAGCACCTACGAAATTGCATTAAAAATATATAAGAGATTTGATAAGAAATGACAATAATGTTTTTGCAAAAAAAATTAGAGCTTAGTGAAGTCCTGATAAGAATCTCTTTTATTGAAGAGGAGATTCTGCATATCTGCCATCATACAACAAGAAAACATGGTATGAACCAGCTTAACTTTAATTGGGAAGACAAATGTTCCCCCCCCCTTGTTATCTAGGCCACAATAAAATAGTGTCTTAAACACAGACTTAAACAGCTTGATGTAGACTTTAAAGGTGTAAAAAAAGGAGCCTAGAGAAATTTTGAAAAAAAGAAAAAAATATTGAAAAAATTAGTTTTAAATATTAATAAAAATAATTAGAAGAAAATCAAGTGAAATTAGGAAAATTATGGGGAAGGAAGAGGGAAAAATAGGGAAGAAAATAGGAGAAAATTGGTTAAAGATGCGGGGGGAGGGGGAGGGGGGGAGAGAGAGAGAGACAGAGAGATTTTGAGCTTTAAGAAAGAAATTTTAAAAAAATGATGAGGAATCATGAAAAATTAGGGTGAGTTTGTGAGATAGAAGGAAAAGGAAGTAGAAAATAGGAAAAGGAAAAATTAAGAAATTAAGTGGATGCAAAAGAAAAAGAAGAATAAAGTGTGTGCACACGCACACGCTCGTAAATTATAAGGGAAAGGGGGGTAACATATATTTTTAAAAAAAGGAGCCTGTGCTACAATGTATATAGCTCATATGTGCCAATATGAGAGAGAGAGAGACCCCGCCAGTGGCCGCCGCCCCCCCTCTTCTATGTGTCCACACACCTTTAAAAAAAAGAGTCCTTACCCTAACCTAACCCTAGTTAGACTAGTTAGGCTAGGTTAGGTTTCATTTAGGTTAGATTTAACTGTACTTTAACTATAAATTTATCTGGTAGACTAACTATGATTAGTTCAACTAACTGTAGGTAGCCCAGAGTTAGGTTAGAGTAACCAAATTACGGTCAGGTTAAGTAAACTAACTAGTTAGGTTAGTGGCTAACTAATAGTTACACTAATTAGATTCGTTCAGTTACATCAACCGGGTTAGGTCAGTTCGTCTCCCCCATGTGAATGTGTAAACACTCAAAGACTAGAACCTAATGAAATATATTTTTGGCAATGTGTGAGAGATAATTTGCAAACATCAATCACCTAAATGAACTATATTTTTGGCAATGTGTTAGAGAGCGATGTGAGAGATATTTGCCAAATTATTTCACATAGAACCTAAATGAACTATATTTTTGGGCAATGTGTGAGAGATGATTTGCAAACATCATAGACCCAAGGCCAAAACCTAAATGAACTGTATTTTGGCAAGACTAAAACCTAAATGAAGTACATTTTTAGCAATGTGCAAGAGATGATTTGCAAACATGTGAATGTGTAAACACTTGAAGAGCCAACATGTATATCACACTGATCTCCATCTTCATACACTCAATGGATATAGACATGGATGCCTTGCTCACCAAACCCCAATACTAAACCTAAATGAACTATGTTTTTGGCAATGCATGAGAGATGATTTATAACATCAATCACCCATCAATGCGAATGTGTAAACACTTGAAGAGCCAACATGTATTATCTCATTCATCTCCATCTTCATAAACTAGATACAAGCATGGATGCCTTGCTAACAAGTACTAAGTTTAAAGGTGTAGGGCTTCGAAAGACCTCAGTGATGGAGTTTAATTAATTGATGATGGAGCAATGTTAGTGATTAAAGGTGAAGACTATGCACTTAAAGGCCACTTTGATTGCATAATCATTGAGATAAATTTCGATTAGCAAAGTAGTATTAACCTAGAAGGATTGAGAACTGCATCCAAGTTCCATCTATGAGAATCTTATCTATCAAAAGATCAAGAGAGTAAACTACATGCTTGTGATTTAAATTAAATTAAGAGACTATTAAGACTCACAATGATGTATCTCATGTGGGTCTTGATAATTTCCATCACCACCTTTTGCATTCCAAGTCATTTGTGAGATCCTTGAGTAATTTAAACTTAAATTAAGAGACTATTGAGACTCACAACGCTGCATTTCATGTGGCTATTGATAATTTCCATTACCACCTTTTGCATTCCAAGTGGTTTGTGAGATCCTTGAGTAAGTGGGTGCAGTTTGTCTACATTGTATTATGCTACTACAACTGTTGCATAGTATCCAATCATCATCAAGAAAATTCGTTCAGATTGTTGGTGCCATCTTTGACTCATAGCAAAGAATCCCAAAAAATCAAAGGAATGCAACCACCCTTTGATTCTTTTGCTCCTGTGTTACAATTAGTGGCACAATTTGATGCGAAATCCAAGGAATGCAGGCCCAATTGCAACTTGTTTAGGGTGAAGGTTGCTTTCACACAAGCAAGGTTCCACTAGTGTGTAAATGATTAGAGTAGAAAGCCAAAAAGGCAAGATCATCAAAGGCAGATTTTGTACTGCACAACTTGAAATAGGAGATTTGTAATTTTTGAATGGCACCAAAATGGCTCAATAGTTAGGGTGATATGCTTGGGGCTATTAAATTCAAGCTAGCCATAAGTGGCTACCTAATTGGCTTGAATGTAATGAAGTGCATTACTCCAAGCGACCTAAGTACTAATTGTATTTCTTCTAATTGCATGCGGCTCTACCACATGGTGACCCCCCCTAATCCGATTAGGACATTGTAGGTTGGCCAATCCGAGGCACCAAAAGAGCAAATGCCCCCCCCGTAGCTGGGCCACGGCAACCTAGCAGTTTGCGGAAGACGAGAGTAGCTCCCTGTGCTAGCTAGGAGTGCTAGCACAATGCTACTAGCAACAAAAATGAAGTGTCCCAGATTCAAGGGAAGCAAAAAAGGTAGCGCAAGTGCACCAGATCACCTAGTCTAATGTTCCAACACTAGGTTGGCATAGGCAAAATCGGGATGCTTGGGCTAGGGCTACAATGCTAGCATTAACTCTCCTTCAGTAGGGGGAGTGGTTATCATCCTTGTGTCTATAGCTGGCAACCGCCGAGGCCAGCTTCTTTTAACATGAGGGGACACTCCATCACCATGCCCTACTTCTATGCCCAAGTGATAATATTAAAACCCTTTACCCTAGTGATAACTTCATTACTCGATAGTCATGCCTATGGCAACTAAGTCTGGTGTCAAATACCAAACGGTTTTGCACCCTCTAGATGGTGAGAATAACATCAACCTACACATATGGCTAGCACGCTATGTGATCTCCCACAAACACCTCTTCGATTCTACTTAAGAGGACATTCCTGCGTTGCAATGAACGAAATGAAGTGCTACTTGTGGGGACGGCGCTGCTTCTTTGGCATGGCAGCTCCGTTGTTTGTAGCTTAGTTTTGTTGCAATGGTTGGCTCGAATCTCCCTGAAATCCTCTACCTCCCTATTAGCCAACTTCACCAAAATCCCCAATGTTAACGGGAGCTCTAGTGGGAACGTCACTGCTTCTTTGGCATGGCAGCTCCATTGTTTGCTTGGGGGATGCACTACTAAGAAATTATGTGTATCACATGCGTTCAAGGGGTATTCAAAAAACCCCTCAACTAAAAAATTTCCCCAAAACAAAAACACCTATGAAGGAAGTGATTTTTTTCTTTATTGTAATTTTGTTAAATTTTTTCAAAAAGTTCCTCCTTTTGAATGCACGAGGCACACACTAACATTTTTTGAGGTGAACCCCGCGAGGTGGTTTGCAGCTTGGTTTTGTTGAAATGGTTGGCTAGAATCTCCATGAAATTGTCTCCATTTCGATGTTCACGGCGAAAGTCACCAAAACCCAGGATGTTAACAACGGGAGCTCCTATACAAGAGGCAGAAATGCTTACTGTGTGAGGGAAGGGGGGGAACCAATTGGGAAAAGCGTTTTAAAAAAAAAAAAGCAAAAAAACAAAAGATCCCCTTGGCGAGGGGCACGTGGAGTTGAAGGATTGGAGGCGAAGATTCCGCCGGCGATGCAAGATGCGTTGGAGCATTACAGGAAAAACCGAATCATGTGGTCATCGTCTTCGTTGCAGCACAAAACCATTTCTTTAGTCTTCATCTCTTCAATCATCGCATCATTTTCACGACCCATTTCTTTCTCTCATCTTCCTCCCCACCGCCATGAATTTGGCTCCTCCTCCTCCCGCCATCGACATCCTTCCTGCTGACTTGCTCTCTTTCTGCTTCCTCCGGCTTCACTCGTTCAAGGATTTGGCTTTGTAAGTTTTCCAGATTGGTCCTTGCTCCCTCCCGGGCAAATTTCATAGCCCTTTTGTGGTCTGCAAAGGTTTTGCGTTTTCACAATTATACTTTTAAACAAAGGCGTCTCCTTCATTACAAGACTGTATGTGATTGCCTATAACATTCACTCATCAACGGAGATTTTCGAAAGTCGCGCTCCTCTTCGCCTTTCCAGCAGGAGCGCATATGATGAACCTTTTCGTTCGTAGTGATGTGCCCTGTGACTATTCCATCCCATACAGTTTGTCGTGTTGTACGGTACCACAAAATGATGCAGTGCCTACTCAATTCTGACTTAGTGAGGGAAATCTTACTTCGGTTCCTGATTTTTGATAGTGTATTTTATTTCGTCATTTTGCCCCAAGGGGTAAAGGGTACAATATCAAAACCTTTCGGGAAGGACAGAGTAAGATAAGAGAAACGATTAATAAAACGTGAGAAACCGCAGAATCAGGAAGGAGAAGAGATATCTGTTGGTGTCTTCAAGGACAGGGAAGGTGTGAAGTGCCCAAAAACGATCATATATGTGTGTTATATGTCCTCGGGATCCATGATGGATTCACAAGACACTTTGGTTCTTTACACGCAGATATTATAGCTGAAAGTTTACTACTATAGTCTGAGGTCAAAGCGTGAACAGCCAGGGACCACTGAGCTGGCTAAGGAATATGCCGTGATAAGCCATCCTCTAGCTCTGTAGAGGGAATCAGACAAGTGTTGTTAGGGAACGGGAAGAGTTCTGAGCTATTCCCGCCTGGAACTGAACCCCTTTGCTGTTCGAGCCGGACCAGGGAGCTCTTCACATTTTGAGCCTGGACTTGGGCGCATTTTGGTGCAGCTCAGTGCTGCTCTTTTTGGTCACGAGCAGCCTCCCCTGGCTGGAGCTCTATTGCGCTTGGTCGCGTGGATACATAATGAGATACTTAGGCTATCAGGTGGGCATTGATATTTCAACGGAGTAGTATATCGCTCGAGAGGATATCATTTACACATGTGCACCATTTGGGAGCGCAGGACTTTAGGATCTAGTGTCAGAGGGGATTGACGGATGCACCTTGGCCCTAACCTTGTTTCATTTCACTATTTTTGCTTTTAAGTTGGTTAATCTTCTGCAGCAACACGTGCAATTTTGCATCTGTAATTAATGTGTGACTTGGCGCTTAAAATTTCTTCTAGCCACCTAAACAATATTAATTTCTTTAGAAATGCTTGTGAAGACCTGTTTGTATGAGTGAACAATTTGTCTAAAATTTACTCTTTACCAAGCAAGGCTCTAGTCAGATCTTTACTATACTTTCTGACGTCTCAGTTGTATCTTTCTCCCTTTCGATCAGCATGTGTCAATTCCTTAAGTATAACTTTCTTATGAATCAAGGTTGCAAACATGCATATCAAGGATATATAAGATGAGGACGATGAGAATTGTTCCGCAACTTGTTGCCAGATGAGCCGGTCCAGTCTATAATCTCTTGAAGTGGTTACAACTAAATCGTTGATGCAGTACACATACACAGATCTCGCCATATGACTCAGAGAGCTTTATCATTTAATGGATTACACTTTGTAGCGTGTCACATCTAGTCACAATCTAGTCCCAGTTAGAGTAGTTAAATCTTGCATCTTTCTGTAGCTTGTGCTTTTGAACAGGGAAATAGCATAATGCTGCTGACCGAAGCAGAATTATGCCGAAGGTTCTGGCTTTCAATGTAGACAACTGCTTTCGCAATTTTGTTGTAGTTAAATAGAGATGTATAGAGACTGACAACGTTTAAGTGAAACTGGACCTCCATCCTGAGGGAAATTTTGTAAGATATGATCTTGGAGGATCCACCAACAGGAGATATCGTTATGTTCTAGTCCAATTTTGGACTTTTGTAATGTGAACGCTCAGTGGGGACAAGCAAGTCAGTAACGACTTTACTGAGTCAGGAGTTTTACATGAAATTTTCTATTTACGTTTATGTGCTTTTAGCGTGGTGCTTTCCATTTAATTTGTTTTGAGTGTGGCAAACCGACTCTGTATTTTTTCTTTTGTACAGCTCTCAAGAAATTGTTCAAGCATTGAAAATTCAGTCATTTTCTTCATACAGGGCGAGTGCAGTTTGCAGAAAGTGGAGAGTGGGAGTGAAGAATGCATTTATGTTTAGACAAAAACTGAGTTTTGCTGGTTGGAGAGTGGACGATGAATGTGTAACCAGATTGGTGGAATGTGCCAACAGTCTTCAGGAGCTTGATATGTGAGTCCTGATACTGTACTTTGTCTTCCCCCTATTAAGGTGAAGCACCCAACCAAAGATGTATGTTTCCCAGAGAAAACATCATGTAAAGGAAATGCCTTCCAGTTAAGTTTTTCCGAAACTGAAAGAATATCATATGCGATGCATTTCCAAGAAGTGGAACCATGCTGCTCTATATTTGAAGTAGAGTAGGTCATCCTATAATGGTCTACTTAAACTCAAACGTTCATCAATTCTTGGGCTCCCAACATTCCAAAGCTGAGAACAACATCCTCATTTATCACTTCTTGAGCTCCAAATATTCCATAGCTGATTGTGCACAGATTAGGTAGTTTACTTCAACAAGCGTAAGAGACTTGGGGCTAGTCTTGTGCACAGATCATTGAGTTTATCTGATGAAGTTTTTAAAAATTGTATGACTCTTGGCTGTTTGACTTTGGATGCAGCTCAGTCAGTAGGTGGGGTTGTCACATCACAAATGTTGGGCTGACAAGAATTTCACTTTCACTTTGCTGTTCCAATCTGAAATCTATCTCGCTGTGGGGCGTGACTGGAATCACAGACGATGGTGTTATTCAGTTGGTTTGTACAAAACTTTTCCTTATCTGTAGGAATTCTTGTTGTTTACTGTACGATCACAACTGGTGCTGTAAATATTACACAAAAACCTGTTTCTCCTAGCTCGTTACGTCGAATCACGGGCGCTGACACAATAAATCACCTCCCAGCCGCTCCCAATGGTCGTAAGCTTTCTCGTTGTTTTTTTACGTTGAAGCTCTTGCTTACTAAATCTCCACCAAGCCCCAAATTTCCCTAGATGGATCTAGTATGCCACATGTCTTCATTCTAGGGTCCCTCCTTAATGCATCATTTACCCCTCTCTTGGGATATCATTGAAACCATTTGCCCCTAGGCACATTTCATGCATTTAGGTCCCTTAGCCTTAGATCCACCTAGTCTAGTGCCATGTCACCCTCACCAAGGACCTTGACCTTTATTCCTTTTTGATCATTTACATGAAGCCCAAACAAATATAATACAAACATTGATCCTTTAAAGGAAAATGTCGATTGACCCTTCCGAGGTCATGTTACCTCGACTTGAGGGTAACATTCCTTCCCTCTTCAGGCATCAGCGTCCTCAATGATAAAGTCTGGGAACACTCTCCGTAACTGGTATACGGATTCCCAGGTAGCTTTTGATAGAGGTAGACCATGCCATGCAACCAACACCGTGGGTATCTTCCGATTGCGTACTTGCATTGTTCCTCGGTCCAAGATTCTTGTTGGTTTGCGTCTTGCATTATCCTCTCTCTCCTGAAACAAAACAACACCTTCGATTAGTGAGTCGCCTGTATGCAAAAATTTCTTTAAACGAGAAACATGAAACACTGGGTGCACCTTACAACCCTGTGGCAATTCTAATTTATAGGCTACCTTGCCTATCCCTTTTAGAATTAACCATGGCCCACAATATCGAGGTGATAACTTAGCACACTCTCTTGCAGTCAAAGACTTAGAGTGCGAAGGAACTCTGAGAAAAACTTTCTCTCCTTCCTTAATTCTCTAGCGGATCGGTTTTCATCCGCATACGCCTTAGCTCTATCCATAGCTTGGTGGATGTTAGCTCTCGCAAGTGCTAGCATCTCCCGCATCTGAACCACAAAGTTCGCGGCACTAGGCACTTTCTGAGGTATTCCAACTATAGTTGGATTCGCAACCACTTGTCCCATGTATATTGCCTCAATGACACATATGCTCTAAGCATATCCTCTAAAATTTAGTTGATTCTTTCTGTCTGACCATCCGTTTCTGGATGATCCCCACTACACTCATTCCCAACTCAGTCCTTAGCGTCTCAAAAACCGCAGTCCAAAAATGACCGGTAAATTTGACATCTCTGTCTGACACTATGGATTTGGGTAATCCATGCAAACGAAATATATGTCTAATAAACAAATCCGCCACTTGCGGGGCACTAACAGACTCTCTAGTTGGAATGAAGTGAGCCATCTTGGTAAGACGATCAACCACCACAAGGATAGAATCATATCCACCTTGTGTCGTAGAGAGACCTACAATTAAGTCCATGGAAATGCTCTCCCACCTACCCAGTGGTATCTCCAAGGGCTATAAAAGTCCGGGTGACTTCACCTGCTCTTCCTTACTTACCTGACACGAAAAACAACGTGTCACATATTCATGAATATGCTTTTTCATTTTTGGCCAAAAGAAATCTCGTCTCACGAGATCATATGTCTTCTCGACTCCTGGATGTCCCGCACATGGGCTATCATGGCATTGTTGAATGACTCTCTACCTGAGATCATTCTGATTAGGTACTACTACCTTGCCATTTCTTTTCAGCATACCATCCCTTATGGCATATCTTGCATAAGTTTGGCCTTTTCTGGATGCCAGGTCATCCTTTTCTCCGGGTTTGAATACATGAGACTTAGGCCAAAGGCTCTGGACGAACTCGTCCACCTTTTGAGTTTCTCTAATCTCAGTCATTAGAGCACTCTCTAATACCGTGAAACTCATATTATGCATAATGCGTGACAACGCATCGGCAACTTTATTATCCTTCCCTCTTCGGTCAAGTTAAACTCCTGCATGAGTTCTACCCACCTAGCTTGGCGGCCTCTCAAGTCAGGTTGTTTACAAAAATGTTTCAGAGTATCATGATCAACATCAACATAAAACTGTGATCCATACAAATAATGTCTCCATGTTTTCAGAGCATGGACAACAGCATACAACTCTAATTCATGAGTTGGCCAATTTCGTTGAGAGGGAGAAAGCCTCTTGCTTTCAAAGGCTACTGGCCTTCCCTCTTGGAGGAGAACTGCTCCTACTGTAATGCCACTTGCATCGGTTTCAAGGAAAAACGGTTTCTGGGAATCAACTATTTTTAACACCGGTCCTGAGACCACAGCTTGTTTTATGGTGTTAAAACTCTCATGTTGATTCTGTCCCCATAAAAAATGTACTTTATCTGAGGTCAGATCAGTCAATGGCGATACTATTTCGGAATATACTTTGATATGCCTTCGATAAAATTGGACAAATCTTAAGAATGATCGCAAAGCGGTTAAACTCTGAGGAATTGGCCTAGTCAGTATCACAACCACTTTCTTTGGATCCATTTCTATCCCCTCAGGAGTAATTATGAATCCTAAATATTCAAGTCTTACCATACACAGTATAGTTTCTTTTTATTTACATAAAGACTGGATTTCCTCAAAGTACTGAACACTATTCTTAAGTGTTCATGATGCTCAGCAATACTTTTACTGAATACCAGAATATCGTCAATAAAGTGTACTACAAACTTTCCGATATACGGACGTAGTAAATCGTTCATAAGCATGACGAATGTAGCTGGAGCATTGGTAAGTCCAAAGAGCATTACCAAAAACTCATAATGTCCAAACCTGCTTCTAAAAGTGGTTTTATGCACATCCTCAGCTCTAATACGGATCTGATGGTAGCCACATTTAAGATCTATCTTACTAAAAATTACGGCCCCATGTAATGCATCTAGCAAATCATCGATCCGAGCCATCATATACCTGTGCTTAATAGTGATATTATTCAATGCTCTGTAATCTATACAGAGGCAAAAAGTATCATCTTTCTTCTTCTTTAATATCACTGGCGAAGCAAAAGGTGAGAAACTTGGTTGAATCTGCCCCAACTTGAGGTATTCTTTCAGTTCTCTTCGCACCTCTGCCTCTTCAGTAAAACTCAACCTATAAGGAGGTGTATTTATAGGTTCTGCCTCGGGATTAGTTCAATCATATGCTGAACATTCTGCTCTGGAGGTAACCCATAAGGTAGCTCATCCCTAAAACAATGAGAGAAATCCTCTGCTATTCGATCAACCAGCTTGGCCATCTCTCCATTTTGAGCAACATCAGTGCTAGCCGAAGAATTATCAATCCGCTCTACTGATGCTGGACAAAGAAACAAAAACTCTTCTTGAGCTTTTCGAATTTTCATTACGGAAACCAACGGTCCTTGAGGTATATCCTTTTCACCTCGTAAGACATACAGCACATCATTCATCTTGAATTGATAAATGTGCTTTTTTCAATCTATGGTTGGATTCTTCCTAGAATGCCAAGCCTTATTAGGGCTATGTCTGCATGAGCAAGCTTAGTCATTTCAAAATCAAGCTTTTCAGCATAGTCCTGAATTCAAAGCTCCAACTGGGTAACCCTTTGGTCCCATACTTCAGTATAACTTCCATCTGCCATCCTGATTGTATATGCATAGTCAGGTGGACTAGTCTTTAGTTTCAGCCTCTTTACAAGCTTGGAGTTAATTACATTGTGCGTTGACGCTGAGTCAAACAACAGAATGACATCATGATTAGCTACTTGTCCTTTCATCTTAATTAACTCTGTATCATTAAAGTCTGTATACCTCGTTGCTGCGGGCTTTGACAGGATATTATCAGGTGCACTAGTTACTAACTTCGCAACAGACACACATAACAAAATAGGTACTGACCTTTGAGAAGATCCCGCTAGCTGAATCTGCATTTGTTCTGCTTTGGGACTTCCCTCCATTTCCACGTCGCATTCTGAGACCACCATCTCAGCCATCCGACGATCCTTGTTTCGTGGACAATCTTTCCACTGATGAGGTTGAAGGCAACCAAAACACAAGCCCTCTCTCCTCACTTTTTCCCTTTGCTCTGGGTTCAAAGAAGACTTCGACTAAGCCCGGGCTGCCATTGGTATTACTTTTCTTTTCATTCCAATGGTGGTACTTGATTTAGGAGTCTCAACTGGTTTCGCATGCTTGGCTTGACCACTAGGCTGTGAGGCACTCCCTTTGCTAATCCACTTCTTCTTAAACCCAATTTTTTTCGGGTACCCATACTGAGTCCCAACCTGCACAAACCCACTTAGTCTGTTCCCTTTTGCATCCTTATAGTTCAGGGCTATGGCAATTGCTTCATCTAGCGTGTTCGCATACTTAGCCTGAACTTCCATCTTTATTCGATCATTCCATCCAAAGATAAAATCTTTTACTTAGATCGACTGAGGTAGGGGTTCATCAACCTTCATTACACTTTCTCTAAACTTATCAGTGTATTCCGCCACTGATAAATTTCTCTGACGAAGGTTTTGATACTGATCCCAAGCTCGGGATGCTTCATCAAGAGGTAGGAAGTGTTTTCTAAATTCCTTTTTAAACCCCTCCCAAGTAGTGGATGCTACTCCATCTTTCGGCTGTTTTATCCACCACCTATCCACTGCCTCATTAAACATATGGGTGGCCTCGCGGATTTTCTTCATATCATTCCTGATTTCACAAATGGTGAAGGCCTCGTCCCATTTGTGTAACCAGGTGTCAATGATATCGGAACTACGGTCAGACATTCGACCAGAATACTTTTCTGGCCTATAATTGGCAATATTAGGCACCTTAGCCCTCCTAGGCTCGAACGTACGAACACTGGACTCCGGTTCCATCCGGAGATTTACCTTTCTCCTCACGAGATGGTCTGGCAGACATACTATGCACCATTTTCCTGAGCTCAGATTGCCCTACATTTGCTTATAACTGCTGTGCTAAAATCTGTTGCAAGGCATCCTGCCAGATAGTGTATGACCTACTGGGCGCGACACTTGCGGGGTCGGCCGGACTCCCGACTCTACAGGATCCATCCTAGAAGCTTCTTCTTCTACTTCCATTTAGGTCAATGGGTGTTTTTTTTTTTTTTATAAATAAAATAATAAAACACCGCTTGAGACTGTAATTACAATTCGAAAGTCCAACTTCCAAATTTACAGCTAACAAAACATATATCACACTGTAACCAAAACCACTTTTCCCTATACTAGGGAAAACTCCTACAATCCAAATTGACTCAAACACGGAGGCAAATAAACAAGCAAATACTCCAACAAAGCTTAGAAGGCATAGAGAGCTCCCTGGTTATATTTCTGCTGCATGAAGAGATCAACCAGTCCTTGTAAGCCGCCCCGATCCGCTCCTCGCAAACCACTGCAACATGGATCTCCGGACAGCGATTTGCAGCCTTCTTCTACGCAACAATTTGGCAGATTAAATTATTGCCAGGTGGAGTCTTTCCAATCTGCTTTTAAGGATTCTCTTGTCATTAACAAACTACAACAAATGAAAGAATCTCCCTTAAAGCATGGAAACCCCTGGTAATTCACCCGGCATTTCAAGGACACCTCAGGCATCAGCTACCACACAATATCATGTTCAAATTGCACAGCCAGCCCATTTCGGAGCTTTTGCATCTTGGGTCTTCTGTGTCACGTGCCCTCCTAGTGATTTGGACCACATCCTCTACCTTCTGCGTGAGGCACCTCAATTACATTACTTCCTCAGCACAGTACAGGTTGTGTTCCACGAGACACGAAGATACCCAGAACCCGATATTCCTCAAGAGTTTGCTGTCCATTTTTGGAGAGAATTTTACCCCTCACCTTCGGCATCTCCAAGGTACTCTCCACCTCCTTCAGCTCCCAGATATCCTCCTCTACAGGTTGTACCTTCTCCCAGACAGTATTTACACTCTGAAGGCACTCCTTCTCCTGGATATCCTCTACTTCCGACAGCAGCTCCTTATCCCTTCTCAGATCCGTGGACTCTGCAACCTACTCCTGTCCTCTCACGAGCAGTAACACCACTTTCGGCATCACCAGTGTTACCTCAGACAAGACCTCCTTTACCAGACTTCCACAGGTGGTTCCATCCTGCCTTGCCTGCCCCCTCCAACATGAGCAACCTCAGGGAGCAGCCCGAATCTTCTTCCAGGAATGGTACAAACTAGAGCGCAAGTTCGCGCTTTTCTCACAGGGATCTCCGATATGTCGCAACGCTCGCGTGAAGCCTTTCCAGAGATCAAAAAATCAAGTCCAAAAAAGACCCCTGAAGTCAACGTACAAGGCGAATCACTATTGCAACTTCAAATTTCCCAGCTTCAGGACAGCATCTCCGACTTGGTCCAGAAAGTTCAACAACTTAAGGATTCTCGAAGTACCACACATACAGAGGATTACGTGACGCAACCAGACGACTATGCGGATTCATTCCCACCAGAGGTAGAAAACACTGAACTGCGTGCCCTCTACCGTTTACTTCAAGCTTCCAAAACTAAAAGACTTGACATCAAACTTCCGGAAGCCTACACTGGTCAACGCAATCGCCGAACAGTTGACCAATGGCTCGCAAAAATGCGCATGTATTTTGACACTGTTGATCTCACTGAAAGCAAAAAGATCGCCTTGGCAGTCTCTCTCCTTAAGGATACAGCTTTTCTATGGTGGCAAAGACGCTTAAAGGACGGTAAAAGTGTGTTAACATGGGAACGTTTTGAACACGTGCTCCGTAAGCAGTTTATACCTGCCAATGCGGACTCCCAAGCACGTTCAAAACTCCGACAGTTGGAGCAAACGTTCAAAACTCCGACAGTTGGAGCAAACGGGTTCCTTGTCTTCCTACATCTCTCAGTTTACCACATTGGTGCTGGAGATTGATGGTTTAACTGAGGATGATCGCCTTCATGCTTTCATCTCAAGCCTAAATCCCTCGTTACGCATTGATGTCCTTAAAGCAAACATCACCATCACAGATGGCGCTATTGCTTACGCAGAGCGCATTACAGATTTCCAAAACACAGGTAAGCAGAGTGCTAATCGCACACAGAACTCTCCTATGGCCAAAGGTGCTCGCCCTCAAGATAACACCAGGTTTCGAAAAAACTTCGGTAATCAAGGTCAGTGACAGTCTCAAGATCCCCAGAAGCCTCAGAAATCATATGCTGGATTCCAACAGAAGGACTCCTCCAAGGATCGTGCCTCTTCTTCTTCCCCAAGTCATTACCGACATCCCAAACATAAAGGTGCGGCCACCGACAAGAAGAATAGCTCTAGCACAAAAGAACTTTGTACCATCTGTACAGGCGACCATAGATGGTTCGATTGTCCCAAGCGACCAAAGCAAAATTCCAATATGGAACCTAGCACTTCCCAAAGAGAAGATGCTACCCCAGCATAAGACAAGAAAGGCAAAGCTGTTCGAATGGCGAATACCATCCACCTGAGCCTTGCCCGCCGAACCTTCCCTGGCCACTCAAGTACTTTGTGTTCAAGGATCGATTTGTGGCACAACGGTCACTATCCTCATTAACAGTGGCTGCTCTCATAACTTCCTAGCTAGTTATGGTCGACAAACTTCGATTGACCACCAGTCCTAGTCTCATGGACTATCAGATTAACTCGCCAATGGAACGACTTTCTTGTGCAACACCAGGATCAAAAACTTGTCTTTTCGCATCCAACATTATACGGACAAGTTGAACTTCGACATCATGTCTCTTTCTCGGTACGATGTCATACTCGGACAACAGTGGCTCTACGACTATGATCCATCAATCAATTTTCGCAGCCATACTATCCAGTTTGTCTACCAGGGAAAACTTATTGAGCTAACTGGTTCTAGGGACTCTCCTTCAACCCCAATTGCCTCTGCCCTACAAGTAAATAAGTGGGTTCGTAAACGTCAAGTAAAGACTTCACTTCTGTTGGTTACGGCAGTAGAGGAGACACCAACAAAGGATCCTCCTGAATACCTCAACCAACCTTTTTTCCAGCCCTACCTGGATATTTTTCCACAGGAATTGCCAAAGCAGTTACCACCTCGACGACCAGTGGATCATCCAATCGAACTTATTCCCGGCAGTAATCCACCGTCGAAACCTCCCTATCGGGTTTCTTACACTCAAAATGAAGAAATCCAAAGACAGGTCACCGAACTACTCGACAAAGGTCACATTCGGCCCACCAGTCGCAGCCCTTTCGGATCTCCTGTACTACTTGTGGAAAAAAAGAATAAGTCAATGCGCCTCTGCATCAACTACCGAGCCCTCAACAAGCTCACTATCAAAAACAAGTATCCATTGCCTCGCATCGATGACCTCTTCGATCACCTTCTACACGCAACACAATTCTCAAAGATTGATCTTCGCTCAGGTTATCATCAAATTCGCATACGAGAAGGCGATGAGTACAAGATAACTTTTCGAACAAAGTATGGACACTATGAATGTTTGGTCATGCCTTTTGGGTTAAACAATGCCCCGGCCACATTCATGACATTAATGAACGACATCTTCAGGCCTTTCCTCGATAAGTTCGTCATCGTGTACCTCGATGACATCCTCGTTTTCAGCAGATCCCTACATGAGCACAAACAACATCTTCACCAAGTTTTTGAAGTTCTCCGTGCAAATTCTCTCTACACCAACATTGAGAAGAGTGAGTTCTTCAAAACCCAACTCGAATATTTGGGACATGTTATTTCAGCTCAAGGCATCTCTGTGGATCCCAAGAAGGTCGAGGTAATCCGAAACTGGCCTACTCCTAAGAATGTTCATGATGTCCGCTCTTTTCTCGGATTGGCAAACTTCTACCATACAAAGGTCTATCAGTTTTTCGAAATCGCAGCTCCTATGTCCGAATTATTGAAAAGCACAACAGTTTTTCAGTGGCTTCCCGAAACAGAGTATAGTTTCCAACAACTCAAGTAAGCACTCACTACTACACCAATTATGGCTATTGCTGACCCAAACCTTCCATTTGAGGTCATGACCGACGCTTCCGACATCGCTACAGGAGCAATCTTGATGCAAGAAGGTAGAGTTATTGCTTTTGACAGCCATAAACATTCTGATATCCAAACCCGATACCCGGTTTATGATAAGGAGTTTCTTGCCGTTGTACATGCTTATCGCTCTTGGAAACATTATCTCATGGGAGCCAACTCTGTGGTCAAGACAGACCATCACTCTTTAAAGTATATCTTTACTCAGCCAGTCATGAACGCTCGAGATCTGGACAACTCCGACGCTACTTGGCAGTCTGATGAAGACTTACAGCAGTACCCTGACATTTTACGGCAGTATTTTCAGAATTTACAGTGATATTTTCTACATCAGTTCATTATCTCCACCAGGGTCTTCTTTTGAGTGGGAGGGGATGTCACGATCTGTGACGTATTCCTTTCTCTATTTCTAGACTTATGGATGGTTTGATGAATGGACACTTGTGGAAGGGTATGCCCTTCCGACGGGACACTTCCTATGAGGCACAACCCTTGCCCTTTCGACGGGACACTTCCTAATGAGGCACAACTCTTCACAAGAGACATTCTATTGAAGAGACATTTCTATTGTAATGTACCCTCTCATCAAGGGTCACACCCTTCACAAGGGGTACACACCTCTTCATGCACATACCCTTTGGAGTACACACCTTTTCATGTGTGACTCTTCACTCTCTATATAAGAGAGGCCCAATTGTATGGATGACACTACATCTACCGTACAGACATTCAAGCAATACAATTATTCCTTGTTCTCTGCTATTTCAGTCTCCTTTCTGTTCCTTAGCACATTTCTAAATATAGTAAATATAGGATTTCTTACAATGTGTCCCCTGTCAATACCACCGTCCCAATGGTTGTAAAATTCCTCAGGCGATGTCAAGGAGCACCAAACCATGACCAATGCATGTGCCACCCTGATATCCTGCGAATTAATTATTCGAGCTTGGAGGTTAACACCGTTCTCCCTGGTTCTTTGAATGGCGATGACATCCGTGAACAATCAATGCCCGAAATATCACAACAGCGAGTTCCGTGACCACACAGTAGCTCTCGTCATGCGCTACTCATCAATGCTACCCAGACTGACGAACTGCCAAATTACAGTCTGTGTAGACTTTGGGCTCCGTATTGTCCGTCGTCATACGTCCATGTGCAAAATTAGTCTCCAACGAGCATGTAGCTGAGCCACAGCAGGAACAACTTGACCGCTCGCACCCAACATCAATAACGTTGAAGGACCTCCACGTAACGTAGATATCAAAAGCCAGAGTTCCAAATCCTGCGACAACATCTGCGCTGCTAATCCCTCGATCCCGACTAGAAATCGCTGGCAATCCTTCCTTAATTCGACAAGATCTCAAATCTGGGCTCTGATACCAAATATTACACAAGAACCTGTTTCTTCTAGCTCGTTACGTCGAATCACGGGCGCTGACACAATAAATCACCTCCCAGTGGTCGTAAGCTTTCTCATCATTTTTTTACGTTGAAGCTCTTGCTTACTAAATCTCCACCAAGCCCCAAATTTCCCTAGATGGATCTAGTATGCCACATGTCTTCATTCTAGGGTCCCTCCTTAATGCATCATTTACCCCTCTCTTGGGATATCATTGAAACCATTTGCCCCTAGGTACATTTCATGCATTTAGGTCCCTTAGCCTTAGATCCACCTAGTCTAGTGCCATGTCACCGTCACCAAGGACCTTGACCTTTATTCCTTTTTTATCATTTACATGAAGCCCAAACAAATATAATACAAACATTGATCCTTTAAAGGAAAATGTCGACTGACCCTTTCGAGGTCATGTTACCTCGACTTGAGCGTAACATAATTCAGTCTCAAGCTTTGTGTGTGTCCCTTTTTAGCCATACAAGAATCGTTTGGGTTCACTCACGCATATGGGCTTGTGAGAGGATGGAGGATTAAGAAGGAGGTTGGTATCTGGAGAACAATCAGTTATATGCAGCAAAGAGCTTGAATGCCACAATGGAGAGGACACTATTGCTTCTCATGTGAAACATGTTACATGTCCTTAGTTGACAGCTCACTCTGATTCACCACCCATCCTTCAACTACCTTGCTGTGTAACCACAGCCATTGGTCCCTTGTTCCTTTGGAACCTTGTGAAATCCTCTTGTGAACCCAATGCTTTTCGAGACACTGCTTCAGTGCCATGTATCCTTCAACACCGTTTCCATTAAAGCCTCCTTCCACATGCACCTTCTTATTTAATGCCTAGATGTTATATACTGTAAGCCCGCTTGGTTCCCATTTTGGCGAAACCCACAGCCTTTAGTCACAACATTACATTTGACATATGATTTCCTTCCCTTTAAGAACTATTTACATCCTTGAAAATAAAATTGGGCAGCCTCTTTGGAAGAATCATGTTCCTGAACTATCTTTCCACTTGACCAAATGTTCTAGATAGTTTTTTCTTTTTTATTTTATCGAAAATCCTTTATGGCTCATGTGCTAAAGAAGGCAGTTCATTAAGACTTATCCTACATGGTTCTCACCCAATATTCTTAAGTAAGCACGATAAAATGGATGTATTCCACATTTGTTCGATAGACGAACTTCTAAGCAAGTTTTCTGATTCTCTCAAGTATTAAGGCTGGTCTGCCACACCTCATTCTAGTAGCAATAGGACATGTAGACATCCTCCCCAACCTCAGCAACTCTGGATCTAGCTTCTCTATATGGTTGGTTGTGGACACAATAATCCTCTCACTCCCACAAGAGGACCACAACCCATCTATGAAATGTATCAGGCTTGAGAGTGTCACATGGCTTACTTCCTCCTCCTCATCCTCGGTTGAGTTCCCACTTTTTTGAAATATGAAGGTTACAAAATATCCTACCCCTATGCCCTTGATCACACAAAGTATAAATGAAATGATATGTGCTAATGTGCGTGCAAATGATATTTACACAAACACTTTTCACGTTAGTACAACATTTAGGCCTTCAAAAACATTTTATTCCAGGTCATAAGTCATGCTAGACAACTTGGATTCACCCAACAAGGTTAGGTCTATTATGGATGTGAATGGTCTAGGTAAATCTATTGTGCTGGACCCTGCATTAGATGGGATGCTAGCATTAAGAGAATTCACTTACTTTCCAAAGTTTGGGCCAAACAAGAGAGGTTAAGAATGCGCAATGAGAATAGTCAGCTTGCTATGGTGAATGACTATTTGAGTAGGGCTCTTGCAGCAGATAATCCCTAAGACTTGATCTTGTCTATCCTTGTGGTCGAATGTGAGGATGCCATCAAACGGGTGGAGTCACTAAAAGCAAAGAAAGCTAGACTATTGATGAGTAGATAGCTGTGGCTCAAAGTTGGAGACTGTCCATCTAAACTCTTTTTTCAAGTAGTCAAAAGAAAGCAACACCTCGAAAGATAAGTGGTTCTTTAAATTACATCCGCTTGCTGAAAACAATTCTAATCAATCTCATTTTGATATTGTTACTCAAGCATCATCGCCTAACACAACAAGGCTCACCCCAGTCGCCAAGGATGAAGGTGTTAGTGAACTAACAACCTTTTTACTCAAGCATCATTACCTAACACACAGAGACTTAGGCCAATGGCCGAGTATGAAGTGCTAGGAACTAATTGAAGGGTGTAAAAACCCTTTTCGGTAAGGAACGCTGATGGCATGCTGATGTGGCTTGTGCTTGAGTAGTGGTACTTTGGCCACCTAGGATGGCCAGCATCAGGTGACTGCAGGAAGGCAAACAGATAAAAAATGAATAACCATGGAGATGAAGGTCTGTTATAAATCTTCCCTTGCCTCTCTCACAGAACTGGTATTTGGATCTCATGTAGGGTTTTGATGGTATTGAACTCACTAAAACAACCACAAAATGACCTAGGAGGTCATAATGGGTGATAATTGAGATGTATTCAAATTTCTCAAGTGCAGCAGGAGTGGGAGGGATGCAGGATGACAGGAAGTAGCCTTAGTCACTCAAGAAAGCATCAAAAGCAAAGAATGGTTGGAAGCCATGGAGTTCAAGTATAATTTCGTTAATGAAGAACAAGCTACCATAAGGAACAAATGCCATTCGCACTAAATGGATCTATTGGATCAAGCATGACTTTGAAGGAGAGGCTGTTGATTACTTTGAAACCTTTGCTCTTGTGGCAAAACTAAAGGCTGTCAGGGCAATGTGTTTTATTGCAAAATGGAAGAGCTGACCCATTTTCCAGATGAATGTTAAATCCACATTTTTTAATGGCAATCATGCAGAGCATGGTCATTGGTGTGCCGTGATAGATCAGCATTTTGATTTGTTTTGGTCATTTGAAATTACAGATTTTGGACATGTACATTATTTTTTGACCTTCCACAGAGGAGGATCCTCACAGGGAAAATATTTAAATGATTCGTTGAAAAGGTCTAACATGAAGGAATGTAAAACTTGGAGAACTCCTATGGATGGAAATGGTAGCGTATGACAACTCAACCTGGTGGGTCCCACTTTGCATAGCAACTTGCATTTATTTGACACTACGAGGCCTGACCGAGCATGTGCAGTGCACAAAATGAGTAAATTTATGCAGCAATCACAGGAGTTACATAGAGAGCAGCCAAGACGATCTTGAGATTTGAAGGGTACCATGCAGTATCGATTGGTTTATCCCTGAGGTGATGATATTGTCTTCATGGTTCTACAGATGCAGCGTGGCGTGGCTCAGTGGTGAAAGGAGATTTAATTCTAGTTATGTGTTCTCACTTGGATCAAGTGCAGTCACTTGGAGTACTGAGAAGCAACAGACTATTGTGTTGTTGTCCACTGAACCATAGTACAAAGCACCTAGCATGTCAGTATGTGAAGCCATACCATGTGGCTTCTTCTCCAAGAGAGGTGGATGTTACAGAATGTGTGTTGTGAGGACAGAGGCTAGAGAGATTGGGATGTTACAGAATATGTGTTCTGACAACTAAGGCTATATATGTTGTGTTACATACAAGGACCAAGCACATTGAAGTGCAGTTTCACTTTCTCAAGAAGAAGGGTGCATCATAGGAAATGGATCTCAGCTTTTGCACCACAAATCAGCAAGTAGCTGATATCTTCACTAAGCCACTGGATGGCAGGAAGTTTGAGTCATGCAGGGCTATGATGGGGCTGTAAGTATACGATTGAGCATGAATGGAAAGTCTTTATGCCCAGTTGTAATGTATTGTCTTGTGTTAGTATTGGACCAACCAGTAGTTGTTTTTAAATTCTGCCATTAGTTAAGCTCACGTAGGACAGCTTATGGACAGGTGGGCCCACGTTAGTTAAGCTCAGCTGGGGAGCTTCTAGACAGGTGGTCCCTATTATGCCTGATGGAGTTAATGGATTTACCTGTAGTTGTTCTGTCTTCCTTTCATACATTTTCTACATGCTGTCATTCGCCAAATTTGCCACCAGGAAAGAATGCCATAGGTACCAAATGGGTTTTCAAAGTAAAAAGAAAGTTAGATGGATCCATTGATGGTACAAGGCACGGCTCGTTGCAAAAGGCTATGCTCAAAAGAAGGGCATTGATTATGAGGAGATATTTGCTCCTACTTCCAGGATGACCACTATTAGATCAGTTATTGCTATGGCTGCACATTTTGATTGGAATGTTCATCAGTTGGAAATAAAAACAGTTTTTCTTAATGGCGACTTGTTGGGAGAGGTTTATGTCAAACAACCTCATGGCTTTGAAAATTTGGGTAATGCACATAAAGTTTGCAAGCTTGAATAAAGCTTTGTATGGGCTGAAACAAGCCCCACGTGCATGGTACTTCAAGATTGATGCCTTTCTGACCAGCAAGGGGCTTCATAACAGTCCAACTGAAAGTACCCTCTACATCAAGAAGGATGGGGGTGATATTTTGGTCATCATTCTTTATGTAGATGACATGCTTGGTCACATGAAGAAAAAAAATGCAGATTTCAAAGCTGAATTGAAAGCTACATATGACATGTCAGATTTGGGCATGTTACATTTTTATTTGGGGATCCAGTTTATACAAGAGAGACGTGGCATTATGTGCAAAAGCTCTTGGACTTGGTTTAACATGCAAGATTGCCAGCCTACAGCCACTCCCATGGAGTCAAGGCTGAAGCTTACTATGTATGATGCAGGTGAATCAGTAGATGACACACACTACAACCATGTTGTTGGATGCCTCTTTTACTTGTGCAATACACGGCCCGATATTCAGTTTGTAGTATCTCAGGTGATATTCAGTTTATAGTATCTCAAGTGATATTCAGTTTGTAGTATCTCAGGTGAGTAGATATATGCACAGCCCAAAGACAGCACATTGGCAAGCTGTAAAACACATCTTCCGTTACTTGCAAGGCACAAAGTCTTAAGGCTTGATGTTTCCCAGGGGGTGACTTGCAAATGCATGCTTACAGTGACTCAGATTGGGTTCGAGATTATGACACTAGGCAGTCCAGAAGTGGTAATTGTTTCTTTTTTGGACATGCGTGCATTTCTTGGCTCATTAAGAAACAATCTACTGTCGCTACTTCCTCATGTGAAGCTGAGTACAGGGAAGCTTTCACAGCAACAGTTGAGTGTGGCTATGCCGCTTATTTGCTGATCTTCACCTATCATTGGAAGGTCCTTCTTCAATTCTCACTGATAGTCAGAGTACTATAGCAGTTGCAAAGAATCACGTGTTTCATGTTCGCACGAAGCACATTGAGGTTCATTATCACTATGTCAGAGAGAAGTTGCACGCAGGGAAGATCAGTATGATCTATGTCTCCACACATGACAATGTTACAGACATCTTCACCAAAGTACTTCCACGTGAGAAGTTTAAGGCGTTTCGCAATGCCTGAACTTCTCTCCTTTTGGTGATTGATCTTTTCCTTGTACATCATCACATTGGCACTGCAGGAGGGTGTTGAAATTATCGCCATAATTCATGGCAGTGACCAATGTGTAGTCAATAAGTGAGTTAGGGACACTTTTCCCTCATTAGAGGTTCCCCCCCCTAACCATAGTTAGGATCCCTAACTACGGTTAATGGATAGGTTTAGGTTTTGTCACTTGGACGAAACGTTCATCTCTTCTATGTTTTGCATCTCTTCTGTTCAGTACGTTTGTGGCTTGCTCTCTATCTCTCCTTTTGTTCACACATGGACCATGGACTAAACAATCAGTCTAACCTATGGGGTGGAAAGAAGAAAAAGAAGTAAAGGCAGAATATTATTATTGATTTCTTCAGTGAGAAGAATAGATACAGTTTCTCATAGAGTTTAAAAACTTGTTGTTTTCTCAAGAACTTCACTAATGATAATCAACTGAGAGTCTACACGTATCTAAGTTTGCTTTTCGCAAAGCTTACCAATTGGTTTGGTATTGGGAGCAAAAGGAAGCGAGAGAATGAAGAAATCAGCCGGCTTTCATTACTCTGTCTTACACAAGATTCAAGGTTTGATTTTTCTAAATGGACTGCAACTCATCTTGCATGGCATTCATCCAATGCACATTGTCTTTAGCTTCTTCAAAAGTATCAAGCTCGTCCTCATCAAGAAGAGTACCTACATAAGCTGATTCACTAGAAAGAGCCCCCACTTTGTGCCTTGCTGCACTACGAGTTTTGCCAAGAAAAGGAGCATCAAGTTTACTCTCCCTGAGAGTTTGGAGCAACCAATTGGGAACTGATTTAGCAACATGTATTTCTGTAATCTCTTGCCTGACAGCATCTTCCACTGCCTGTGGATGAACTAAATCAGCCGGTGGTAGCTGAATCGGGGTATGTGGAACATGAGGATCTTGCTGCAAATTCTGATTTTCAGCAAGGATGTCAGAAGCGAAACCCAAAGCAATGGGTATTAACCCCTCAAAAACATCATCTGATGGAGAAGAAGGTGACACATTAAATTCAGCTTGTGTATGTGCTGAATTTTCTGAAAAAATTACATCTCTGCTGATTAAAATCTTGCTTGACGCAGGATTGTAGAGACGGTAACCTTTGCTCTCTGTACTATACCCAACAAATATGCATTTATTTGTCTTGTCTGACAGCTTATGTCGAAACTCAACAGGCACATGGGCATAAGCAACACATCCAAAGATACGAAAAATGTTCCACTGAAGGCTTTCTCCCATACCAAACTTCATAAGGAGTCTTTGTTTTTAAAGCCTTAGTGGGAGCCCGATTCAAAACATAGTTGGCACACATGAGACCCTCAAGCCAAAACCTGTGAGATAATTTTTTGCTCCATAAGAGTTTTATTCTTCCACTCAGCTTTGCCATTTTGCTGAGGGGTAAGACTCACTGTAAGCTGATGTGTGATGCCTTTCTCTTTCAAATAAGCCTCAAATTCATGAGACATATACTCCCCTCCTCTATTTGTGCGTAGAATCTGAACTGTGAGGCCTGTTTCATCCTCAACCTTTGCCACAAAGTGTCAAAAATGTTTAATCTGATTTTTTCTTTAAACCATAGACCTAAGTGTAATTTGAGTCGTCATCAATAAGTGTGACATAATAGAGAGAACCACCCAATGCAAGAGTCCCCATGGGACCGCAGACATCACTATGAATGAGCCGTAATTTCGAAACAACTCGTACTGCACCATGGGAAACTTGTGCATCTTCTCAAGTATGCACCCTTCACAGGCATGAGAAGGAGGCGACTCCAAAGGAGGCAAAGCATCAACCATAGAATGTTTTTGAAGGGTCATCAAATTGCCATAACTCATATGCCCATATCTAGCATGCCATAACTCTGCATTCTGCATAGCAGTAGTGGGAGTAGAAAATGCAAGTGCATCATCTGATCTTTTCTCAAAATCATCAAACGAAAAAAGACCACGAAATAGCATGCCAGATAATCTCAAGGCATAATTATCTTCCCTATCTCGGACTGCACACTTGTCATCTTCAAAGACAACCTGAAATCCTCTTTTATTGGGAGAGGACACTGAAAGAAAATTCTTCTTGATTCCAGGTACATAAAGCACATCATGAATTCTGAAATTTGTGCCATTTGTGGCTGTAAGTACAATCTCAACAATACCACGAACTAAATAAGAAGAATCTTTTGCACAAGACACCCTTTTTCCAGCAGTTGATGGATGCAGAGAATCAAACAAACACTTCTTGGAAGTGATATGTTTGGTGGCACCACTATCAAAATACCAATTATTCAATGTCTCATTGACATTGAAAGCACATGAATTCTTAAAAGGATCGTAAGACGCAAGTCAGAAAAGCATAAGAGTCATCCTCAGATGTGGTTGTAATATCTGGAGCAACCACCTGAAAATCAAGACTGCAAGAACGAAAGGCATACTCTTCTTCCACTAAGTTGGCTGAAGCATCACCACCATCATGGGCATGAGGAGCTGAATCTACGACAGCCATACCGAAATTCTTTTTCTTTTCATTGGAAATTCTTTTCTTGCTTTCCCCTATGTAGTGACCCAGCTTCTTGCAATAATGACAGACATCCTTTCTCTTGGGCTTCTCTGCTTCATTCTTTGCCTTGTGAAAAGGCTGTCCAGAATCAACTTTATGCTGACGTGAAGGCTGATCTGCATGCTGCTTATGCTGCCCCTTCCCTTTGGGCTTGAATTTCGAAAGCATCGCAGCTTGTGAAGCCATGTTCTTCCTGGTTTGTTCTTCCTGCAACAAAAGTTGTATCAACTCATGAAAAGTGAGAGGGTTGCCACCCCTCCTCAATGACAAAATCAATGAGGTGTGAAAGCCAAGATAAGACCCGGGAAGAGAATTCAGAGTGGTAGTAACCATCTCTGAATCTGGAATGATCTCATCAATATTCAACAATTGCTCTCTCAAATCCTGGAGTTTAGTGAGGAAACACTTCATTGGGATTGTTCTGGGAAAAAAAATGCAACAAATACCAACAAAAAAATTTTCTTCCTGGGAATTAAGGTGCACAATACACATCCCTTCTGGGATATTGAAGCAAACTGCCCACTACCCAAAAAACAGCCAAACAATGGCTCAAATTGCAACAGACCAAAAGCATAAACTGAATTAAATCTCTGCCAAATGTCCCTGCGAAATAGCTGCAAAAAATCCAAAAGCCCCAAATACAAGAGAATGTGTGTCCAAAACTAAAGGACAGCTTGCTGTCTCAGCCTATCAAAGGCTCAAAATGCACTCAAATAACCTACAAATGCCCAAAAACACTGCAAAGTTTGCAAAATGTGACTCAATTTGAGTCCAAAAATGCATGTAAAGTGTCCAAACACCTCCTACACTGTGAAATTGCAGCCCAATCACAAAAGCCCCAATTTCTTAAGGGAAATTGTAATCAGAAGACAAATTGACTAAAAGCCCCAAATGTTGCCAAAATTGCACTTTTCCTGCAAATATGTGCAAATGAGCACACCCAAAACACTACAAATGCACCTGCAAAGAGACCCTACAAGAAGGTCCTGCAAAAATGTTCTTGCAAGGAAAACCTGTATTGAATGTCTGCTCCCAAGAGCTGCAAGGACAGCGATAGCCTGCACGAACTGAATGTCCGCTTCCATTGAAGCCGTACGGACAAGCAGTGCGGCAGTACTGTTGTATGGAATGCGGACTAAAGGTTTGTACGGAGCAGACTGGTACGGTCGCACGTGAGTTGTAGTTGTCTACGGAGCAACTAAACGGCAGCTATACGGTTGGTTGCAGGTAGGTACAGACAGCGTACGGTAGGAGGATGCAAGTAGGTACGGACAGCGTATGGAATGCAAGCAGCCGGCCGTACGACTGTACGGACAATGTGCAGGTTGTGAGCAGGTAGGTACAGACGTATGGTGAGCAGCAGGTAGGTACGGAAGCATGGTGAGCAGGTTGGGCACGAAATTCCGTACAATCGTACGGACTGTACGGACAAATGGAGAGGCTGACGAAAACTTGACGATGGACGATGGGGGTCAGATCTGGAAGCAGAGGCAAGTCATGAGCAATGGGCGTCAGGTCCGGGAGCAAGCAGGCTCTAATACCAAATGTGAACAAAAGGTGAGATAGAAACGTACTGAATAGAAGAGATTGCAAAACATACAAGAGGTGAAGGTTTTGTGCAAGTGACAAAACCTAAATCTATCCACTAACCGTAGTTTGGGATCCTAACTATGGTTAGGGGAAAAAACCTCTAATGAGGGAACAGTGCCCCTAAATCACTTATTGAATACACATTGGTCACTGCCATCAATTATGGCGATAATTCCAACACCATGGGCTTAGCTTTGAAATCTAACATTCAAGAATGCTGATACATCCATAAATAGTTTCCACACTACAGACTACCCAGTGACTTCCTGACCACCAAGGAAGCTTGTCTGCTTGAAATTCAGGCCATGTGTTCTGCATCAAATGTCTCTTCCTCCAAGTCCATACATTCTAGCCAATAGGTAAACGTCCCTAGGAATCACCAGTTTTCAGACATCTAGCCCTTGGCTGGTATTTATAAGCCTACCTCTAGCCAATAGGTCAAACAAACATCCCTAGCAATCACCAGCTCTCAAAATTGAGCCCATGGCTTGTATTTATAAGCCTACCTCTAGCTATTATTAACATCTAACTCCAACTCTAGAAGTCATGTCGCAAATAGCTGTTTTCAAATTAGCCTGGCCTTTCCTAGAACAAATCTTTCCACAAGATCTAAACCTCATCCATGCGAGCTCTAGTCTTAATCTTAGGTCAATCTAAAATCCTAGTTAGACTGGGCCCTTACACTCAGCCAATACTGATATTGGGTTACCCTAGTCTCAACCTTGGCTATTGCCAACCCTATTATTAAATCCCTAATCTACCCAGGTTTTAAGGTTCAATTGGCCTTAATGCTAGATTATCCAATCATGGGTAAGCCTTGGTAGTGATGTAATAGTTGAAAACCAAACCAGCAAACATGTTAAGTCTCTCAGATCGAATAAGGAAGAGAATACATCCAGATAAGAAGGGACTTGGACAGACTCCTTCCCAGCTACATTATCCAAACCAAACCACATTGTGCTCACTTGACATGTTTGCTCTTTGGTTTACATTCACTCATCCAGATAAGAAGGGATTTGGTCAAAGTCAATGTGAGCTGTGCTTTAATCATGATTATTAAGATATTTGTGAGCTTGAAGGTTCAGCAATTCTGGAGGAAGAGTATTATAGGATCATATAGACCAAAACTTGGAACCTAGTAAATAACCACTAAGCAAACGTTTTATTGGCAACAACTAATTCTACCATATAGTGATGGAAGCTTTGAAAAATGTAAAGCCAGATTGGTAGTCCAAATGGAAGGCATGGATTATGATGACACCTTTGCACTATACATAACACAATCAAACTGGTTGTAGCCTTTGCCACTCTTTGTGATTGGCCTTGCCTCTTTATCACATGGATTTTGAAATCACTTTCTTAACAGTAATATGAAAGAGAAAGTTAGATGCATCAGCCTCATGAGGCTAAAGGCACAGAGAAGAAGGTATGTAAATTCCACAAGTTTTTTAATGGGTCAAAGCAAGCACCTTGTGCTTAATACTGGAAGATACATTAACATTTTCAAACCAAAAGCTATCTAGTTAAGGAGAATCTTGAATGATAACAAAAGGGACCAACTCCTTTAATTACAAATAACCAGAGTCCCATTAAGTTGGCCTGCTACAAACTATTGGTCTGTCCTAGGTGGCTTTGTCACGTGTCTCATGAATGTGAGAATTAACAAAAAAGGAAAAGAAACAAATGTGAATATTGCATTCATACATGTGTGTTAATGTTTTTTGATTGGGTATACTGTGTGACAACCCCGATGTGAATTGCTGCCTGTAGAGGGGTAATGATTCTACCTTTGGGAAGGAGGAAACCTAAGAGGCAAGGGCCTGAATGCATCAGCCAGGAAGGAAACTGCAACCGAATCTCATTGGCTGAATGATGAGTTTTTGTTTAGAATGTTAAGAAGTTTTCCATGTGTTTCATTTTCTTTGCTGCTTTATGCACTTACAAAATAAGAGTAAATTATAACTGGAACATGCATTTGAACTGGTGAGGTATATAAAAAATGGAGGGCTATTATCTTTTCTGAAAGAGTGTCCATGGTTTTCAGGTATCAAGGGCTCTTTCTTTACAGCATCTCAATGTTGGAGGCACATTTATCACAGACAGCTCCCTCTTTGCTATTGCAAATTATTGTAAAAAGCTCAAGGTTTCTTTTAAAAACTACTGACTCCCTTATCTTTTGTTTTGATTTTCTCACTACGAAATGAAGAACAAAACTGAAATTTCTTGAATTACGAGTGGCAGTGTTAAGACCATTGATAGTCAATTATCTATTTTGGCGCACACGTGTTATGCACGCAAGCGTTGGCACACACAAAAGAATGCACATCTGCATGCACATAGGTGCGTACTTGCAGGGATATATGTATATATATGTATGTATACATGTACATATATAATGTAGGTACATGCATGCATGCATGTATTACAAGTGGGCACCTTGGGTGTTACAAACATAGTAAGATTTGTCTCAGTACGTTTCAATGCACATGCTGATCAGGAAGTGTGTTGCAATTTTTTGGGGAAAAAAAAGCTACTGAAGTTAAACTTGTGAATTCAGGTTCTCAACCTATGGGGCTGTCGACGAATCACGGAAGGTGGACTTCTGGCATTGGGCAGTGGCTGCCCAAGCCTATATTCTATTAATGTGTGGGGCTTGCGAATTTCCACTGACTCTTACAAGTACCTTCTGACTTTAAATCCCCATCTACAGCTGAAGACTGGGTCTGTGCACCTGAACGCAAATACAGTCCCATATTGGCAAATGGTTCATTGAGAATACCGTTGCATTCAATATCATTTTGCTATGTAACACACCTTTTGTGACAATCCTCTGTGCCTATTCAACAAAGCTTGGAGTTCAAATAACACAGAGCTCAAATTGTTTTATAGAGATTCAAGGGAGGACGTCAAGCTTGGCAGCAAATTCTTTGTGGTAGACACCTCTTAATGTTATTTTTTGGATTGTTGTACTTCTAAGCCAAGTCAGGAGGAAGAATGTATCAGACGAATCCTCTCCTTATGTGCAATAACAATTGTAAAAAATTGGTGTATATATTGATTTATGATTATTAATTTTTTGCCTTTGTACAAATATAGAGGCTTCAGAACTCTTATTACAACTCATGAATGATACAATGGATATAGGATATTTTCATTGGTACTTGCACTATATATTTGCAATGTTCTCCTATCTTTGCTAATAGCTGAAGCTAGAAAAAGTCCCCTGATGTGCAATTAGAAGTAAAAGCAAAGAAAAGAATCTATCTGATCATAGAACACCAAGAATACAATTACAGTCACATGCTTTATCCCTTTGCGGTATCACTCTACCCCATAAATTGTTTATATTTATTGTTTGATTGTTTTTAAAATTTCTGATTCCCCTTCTTGATTCTAATTTGGTGAGGGAGCAGGAATATGTTGCAAGTGCCTATGTAAAACTTCCAAAAGATTTTAACATGATTTAGACAGCGCTTTGCCCACAGCCATAGTTACCAGGGAATGGCTTTCCAACATCCGGAACGTCTGGAACACTGTTCTAGAAAGCAATGCGGAGCCGGAACGGTCCTGGAACATCGAAAAAAAGCTTTTTTTTTGGGGAGGGGGCTCTTGGAAAGCTTCAAATGGGTATTTTAGGGTTTATATAGAAAGTTTAAAGATGTCAAATGTTAGTTTCTTTCATTTTCTAGGAAAGTTTTATGTCATATGATGACATGTCATGTATCGTCGACGTGGCGTTCTGGTTCCCGTTCCCCCTTCCTGGAACGTTCCCGTTCTGACACCCGAATTTCCGGAGCGTTCCTGTTGCCTGGTAATTATGCCCACAGCTCTCACTCTCTTTCTTTAAATGATACTCGCAGAGATTTATGAAAAATCTAAAACCTTGTATTGATCAAGACCTGACTGTTACAATAGTTTCCTCACAGCTCCCACTCTCTTTTCTTTAAATACTCACAGAGAGAGACGCAATATTTAAAACCTTGTATTGATCAAGACCTGACTGTTGACCGATAGGTCAAGACACAACTACCGCCGCAACCCCTGGGTTTGTAGGCTATTATAAAAGGTTCAAAACGATTCATCTAAGGATCCTACAAACACTACTTTAAAACTAGGAATTAATCAGAGAAACGACTCTCATCAGAACAGCATTGCACACCCTCCCATCATAAGCCAGGCCCAAGGCCAGAGAAAAAAGGAGTAACACCAAACCGTTGCTCTGGTTTTATAATGCCAAGGTCACGACAGTGAGCCGCCATGCTGGAACCATTTGTAGAAGTTCACCGATCATCATGCATTCGCTACGGTGTCTTAGCCAGTCACTAATCCTCTCATGTAATACCAGCCAATCAAGATGAACAATTCACGTGCAGCATATGCCTCTTCACTACACCCTTCCAAACCTTTACCAAGAGAACACCCCCCTGAGAGAATAACCCAAAATTCCTCCCTAAGACCTAATTTGGAGCCAACAAAAAATGCTAGATCCGAACAAAAACCATGTTTGAACAAAAACCAAAACATGCTCCATATTGACAGAAAAAGGATATAATAGATTGTGTTTAGAACAATATTATTTGATATCATTGAAGACAAAAGATCAAGCTTGACCCACATAGTAAGAACCAAGGCCATCATTAATGATAACACGCTTACTAAAACCCTGAGCAATCCTGAAACTATGTCCAAGTACTAAAAGGCCTAGTCTTGATCATCAACATTTGCTTCTCAAGCCCACAAAACACATGATTGAATATATCAACCATGAGGAAGAGTGTCTTGAGTCTGACCACAAAATAATGTCTATAGGCATAATGGGGTGGAGAAAATCAAACATAGTTACACTATCACACATCAAATGAAATTATAACTAAGGAGGACATGGGTAAAGGCTTGAAAAGCTAGCTAATGGGAAATCTCTAGACACGTAAAGCTTGGTAGAAAAAATGCTGACTAGGGGGGGAAGAAGACAAAGGAAATGCTTATCAAGCTTATGAATATGGCTCTAGAAGATAGATTTCCTCTAGAATGGAAACTCAATAGGATTATTCCAATCCATAAGGGGGGTAGAGCAAGACATCAAAGAATTATAAAAAATTCATGGTAATTAGCTTAAGGGGAAAAGCTACACAAAACTATCCTTGAGCATAAAATCAGTAAATGGGTGAAGCAACAAAGGTAGGAGCATGATTGCAAGCAAGATTCATCCTAAACGCTCAACAACAACTGACCATCTAGTGGTCATTAGAGCTACAATAGGAGGAGCCAAACATAAGAAGGAAGTCATCTATTGTGCTTTGTTGATTCAAGAAATCATTCAAAATAGTTCCACGTAAGAAATCATGGGAAAGACTAGAAAGAATTCAAGTCCCTCTAGAACTTAGAGAAGAAACATGTCAACCCTATGGAAGAGTTTTAGTAGAGCTAGAACAACCGCTAGTAGATGGATCATGTTCCAAGAGGAAAGTTTATCATTAGCAATGATATAGGGCTGAAGCAAGGATTCCCCCTCTCACCAACACTTTCTGGGCTCTTTATTGATGATCTAAAAGAATGAATGAAAATACATAGCAAGGAGAGTGTGTAGATAGCAGGATATGCTTTAACAATGCTTATCTACATGGATTCTTTGCAAAGTGCAAGGAGAACTTGCAAGCACACTTAGGTACATTGAGAAAAAAATTTAGACACTTGGGATCGTAGGTCAACATAGATAAGACAAAACTAATGGTGATTGGGTCACGTAATAAAGATCGTAGGTCAACATAGATAAGCAAAACTAACTGTGATTGGGTCATGTAATAAATAGGTGGGTGTCACCTTCAAAGGAAAGACCCTAAAAATAGTCAACACACATAAGTATATGTGGCTAGATTTCATAGACAACTATGTGGAGAGGAGAATACTAGGAGGTTTGAAAGCGTTATATAGCTTTTATAATAAATGCAAAAATCACATCTGTGGAATTGGGAAATTAGAAAATTCCTATACGCTATGCTTGTGCATACAGTAATTCTCGACAGGTGCCCCAGCTTGAGCACCTGAGCTCTCTAGGACCTATTGGCAAAGAATAGAAATAGTGCATAAATGTTTCCAATAGGGGAATTAGAGGTAGCACGGACATCCTATCCTAGCCTACTGGTGAAACATGTGTGATACCTGTAGAAGGCAAAGCAATGTGTCATTTCATGGCTTACCTCAACAAAGTTGGGGAGATGGACGCCACGAGGATACCATGCAAGCCATTGGAAACTATACAAAATGCAAGATGGCATAGTAAAGGGATGAATTGGATGGAATTTTGGGGTATAATAGCTGCTGTCATACCAGAAGATGCATGTGAAATCAGAGAGATAATGACGTAGAAAGTGGTACAAAAGCTATGGCAAAACACAGGGACAAAAATAAAATACAGTTTTACAAACAAGTTATTAACTCAATGGACAGCTAGGATGCAAAATTATATCAAGCAAGAAATATGAATATTTAAAACTATGGCAAAACTCAAGGACAAAAATACAGTTTTACAAACAAGTTACTAACTCAACATTGGGGTCAACGTTTGCTTGGGTGTAGCCAATCACATAAATAATTTTGGGGCCGCGATGTGACGCATTGGTTGGTAAGATTTTGAATTTTTTCTGAACCCACGCTCTTGTCAGAAGTTTTTAGGCATCATGATTGCTGCACTCGCATAATAATGAGACACAATCTTATCATTGTCAACAGCACAGAGCTTGACACATGGCACTATATGCATTTACTCATCATGAGCATAGAGATTGTTACTCTACCTCTGGCCTGACTTTATCACATAGCTTTTGCCTTGCCACTTGTCATTACACAGCTTCGCCTCTGTCACTTCGCAACACAATCTTTTGTTGCACTGAACACCGTGCTGGTTCAAGCAATGATGTTGGCATGGAGCGACCACGTTGGCTTGACTACAGCACAAAACTTTTTCCTTGCCACTTGTCATTGCACATCTTTGCCATCTATCGCTATGCAACACAATCTTTTGTTGCACTGACCACCGTGCTAGTTCGAGCAATGATGTTGGCATGGAGAGACCACCACGTTGGCATGAAGACCACTGTGGCATGTCAATCCCTAAAGGGGACCCCTCAAGGTCCATATTCGCAACCATTATGCTGGTTATTGGAGCTATTTTAGTTCTAAACCAAGGAAAATTTAGTCTTATTTTGGAGCTATTTTAGTCCTATTAGTCCTTGTGTAACAGTTTCTCAACCACCGCATTGGTTCTTGGAGCTATTTTAGTTCCAAGCTAAGGAAAATGTAGACATTTGCAATCTATGATAGTTTCCTTGCAACCACCATGCTAGTTATTGGAGTTATTATAGTTATAAATCACCGCGCTGGTTATTAGAGTTATTATAGTTCTAAACCAAGGAAACTATGCTCCTATTTTGAAGCTATTTTAGTCCTACTAGTCCTTGTGCAACAATTTGTTCTAGTTCTTGGAGCTATTTTAGTGTTATTTTAGTTCCAAGCTAAGGAAAATGTAGTCCTATTTTAGAGCTATTTTAGTTCTTCTGCAACAATTGCTTGCGCAGCAATCGCACCGGTTGCACTGGTTGAAGTAAGTCCTAAATGAGGGCATTTGTGAACCATTTTCACTATAGTAACAATAATTTTTTCAACAGTTTCTTGTGCAACGATCCCTATGGTTGCAGTAAAATGTAAACGAGGGCAGAAATATGCCATTTGTGCTTCTTTAGAACCACTTTCACTACCGAAGTAATAGCAACAATAGTTTTTGTGATAATGGTACTAAATTGAAATTAAAACAAAAGAAATTACATCCGATAGTTTTTGCGATAATAGTATTACATCGAAATTGAAACAAAAGAAATTACATCTGAAACAAACATTTAACAAAAGAGATTACATCCAAAGATGCTAGCACTTTGTCTTTGTGACACTTCTTTAAGCACTTTTAGCACTTGTCAACACCACCACCGCGGTGGGACCTAGTGTCACTTTTTGCCCTTGTTAGCACTTTCTTACACTTTTGACCTGGTGCCTCGTATGCAGGGGACAATATGAGCACCTCGTAGTTTTCACTTTCTTACGATTTTGACCTAGAACTCCTCGTATGCGGGAGACAATACGAGCACCTCGTAATTGAACATAACCTTCTTCATAGCAGCTTCCTTTAAGGCATTGGGAGAGAGAACTTAAATTGGTGGTGAGCTCAATCGAGCACAACCTTTTGATATTGGGGAAGGAGAACTCAACTTGGAGATGAGCTCTAACACACTGAGAGCATCAGTACTGGAGCTCACCACCAGATTGAGTTCTCTACCCACGTGCTCAATTACGAGAGTCTCATCGCCAAGTTGAGTTCTCTCCTAGCACCAGACATAACAACGACGATGGGCATTCATATCTGAGAATGGGATCTAATGCGATGGCCCTGAAATCCATTCTGCAATCCCCCTCTTAAGACCTATTTCCCTTGGCTCCCCATCCCTTGGTCATGGCTATGGCTAGTGGAGTGTTTTTGAAACATAGAAGAGTAAAACTTGGTTGTATACTACCTGGGTATATAACTTTAGGGGCTAACTATACATTTGGCTTTTCTATATAACTTCAGTTTTAAAGTAATAATTGGCCATTTATCCATCCTTGGATATGACTGCTTCACTCAGCTGGACTTTATAATTTGAAAATGTTGCATTTAGTTGGATTTGAAAGTTCTATTTTCTTAGGACTTCTTCCCTGAGTTGGACTTTATAATTTGATGGACATTTTCCAATAATACAATACTATCCTATAGCTTGCAATTCATGTAGGATTTGTGGTCACTAGCCCAGTGGTTGAATTCTGATAATAGATAAAGAGAACCAGCCTAAAGGGGACTGTTTTAGTATAGCACTTTACAACAATATGATCCGTTTTAGGATAGCAAGGCGGTAGTGCAAGATAAGTGGTCGGAATAAGTGTTCGCCATCGTAGTGGTCAGTTGCACACTAGGATATATTATGCCACCAACATGGTTCTTTGCTTCTATTATTACAAGATGAATGGCATGCAATTCATTCGTTTAGGATTTGTGATCACCCGTGAATTTTTTGTCACAGTCCGGTGGTTGAAATTTGACAATAGTTAAAGAGAACCAGCCTAAAGGTGACGCCATAAACAAATGCATTTTCTAATATTTCACCAGTCCGGTGGTTGAAATCTGACAATAGTTAAAGAGAACCAGCCTGTTTGTGGGAGCTATTTTCCTTGTGTACAACCAAGGAAAAAGCAATTGGATCCCATGACGTGTGATTAGATGACTAAAAACAAGCACGGTGGTTGTTTGGGATATACTAAAAATAGGTATGGGGTTAATCTATCGTCTGAGATTTACAAAAATAAGCGTAGTGGTTGTTTGGGACACTGATGAGGATCTAGGTGGCCTTTCTTGCGACACATGACGAGGATCCAGGTGGCCTATAGACTGCATATTCATCAGGGAGACATGGGCATCGATCCCCATGGAGCAATGCTCTAATACAACCATATCTCAAGTCATTCACAGCTTGCCTGCATAGGTCAAAGCCTATGTGTGTTTGGCAAATTGGCAACAACAAACATTCATGTCTTTGAGTTTCCTGACGTACCAAGGTTTCCAATGCTCAAAGCTCCTCTTCCTAATTGAAATGTCAGGATTCTAATCCATAAAATTGAGATACAATCCGTCTATTGACCCAACACGCAGGCCCCCTTTTTGCACTACTATGAGAAAAACAAAAAAACATACAATTGCAAAAATGTGGTCTAATTAAACGAATCAACCTAGTACAGGAAAACAAAACAATTTCAACTCCTAAGCTGGTTTAATACAGTCATATATAATAAGGTACTAGCAAAACGAAATAATTTCAACCATCGTGTTGGTTTAGGACAGTCACAATTTCAACCACTGGGCTGGTTAAGGACACGATCACAATTTCAACCACCGGGCCGGTTTAGGACAGCCACTCTTTCAACTACCAAGCTGGTTTAGCCTAACGATCACAATTAGACAATAACAAGTATATTGCTTTTCATTTTTGAATTTTACAATTAGAAAATAACAATATATTGCTTTTCATTTCTGTAGCAATATATTGCTTTTCATTTCTTTATTTCTATTCAACCACAATTTTAATTAGATACTGCTGTTTGACTTGAAATAGCATTGGGCTGGCTTAGGACAATCACAATCACATTAAGTCCAAGCCATCCCGGTCTAGAAGTTAAGTGGTATATGACTCAAACAGTATGAAATTATATTTAACTAATTTAAGTACTAAGAAACACAGCAATTTCAACCACCAAGCTGGTCAACCACTAATGTCTGTTCAACCACATTAGTGTTTGAGCTGAACCAACCATGGTATGACGTTCCAATCACCGGGCTGGTTTAGTAAAATAACAATATATTGATGTTCTATTGCAAAATATATTGATGTTACTTTATATTCAACCACACTGGTTTAGGACAATCACATAACTGGTGTTTGAGCTGAACCCCAACCACGGTTGCATGATGTTCCAACCATCGAGCTAGTTTAGGACAATCACATTAAGTCCAATCCAGCCTGGTTTTGGTGTTTGAGATGAACCAGCCACGGTTGCATGATATTCCAACCACCAATCTGGTTTAGGACAATCACATTAAGTCCAAGCCATTCTAGTAAACTATCCCAAAGCTCAATCACAAACAACCATCGGGCTGGTTTAGGCAACCACTGACCTGCACTGTATCAAGAAATGAAACAAGTAAAATATCCCAAAGCTCAATCACAAACAACCACCAGGATGGTTTAGACAACCACTAACCTACGTTGTATCAAGCGTGAATGATGTGCTCATCAAACATCTTGTGTCCCATCCGCTTTCTATAGATGTCCTTGTTATTTGGAGAAACTCTTGTATTTTCATGCCAAAACGTCACCACTATTGTAATGACTTCTGCACTTAGGTTGTCTCTCCTTTTCTTGCATTTTGTTGAAGCCCATAGACTACTCGGATCAGGATGATCGGGCATTGCTTCCACTCTACATGCATCTCATGAGGTGTTGGTAGGGTTGTAACTCTATGAACTTTAGGATGCAGGCTAAAGCTTGTGAAGACTCGAGACTGGTATTCACCTGAATGGCCTCATGTTGCTTCCTCGAATGCTACCACCAATCGTGACATCACAGCTCGTGTTCACTCCAATGGCAATGATCTAATGTGTGCATCTGTAAAATTGCTTCTTGTTGTTGCTACTGCTCTGCAAGGAGTCTTCTTTCTTCTCGTTGTTTCTCCCTTTGCAAACGTTGCAAAAGTGTCTTCCATTGCTGTTTTGATACCATGCCATTTCTTTCCTCGACCCGTAATCTATTGCATGTGCCCTGACCAAGCTTTTCAGCTTTCATATCTTGCAGCCTCTATCTTCTTCTCTTGCAATCCATGGCGAGCTGCATGTTGCCGTGGCAATGATCAGTGAAAGACGACAACGCCAAACCAAAACAGAGAGAAGCTAGCTTGTGAGGCAAGCAAAGAATAGAAAACTTACCCGAAAGATGACTGCCAAACCAAAGACGGCACAAGGTCATGTTGAGGTGTGTGCGGGTTGCACGGTGGGGGCAGGTTGCAGGTACTTAATCTTCCAGGATTTGACGGGCGGGAGGTGTGAAAATTCAAAATTCATGGGAGTAGCAAAATTTTTAGCCATCCGTTTTCCCCCCCTCCAGGGATACATGTCAATAGAATTGGATATCCCAAACAAGTGCAATGTGGCCTCAAATGCTTCAAAACACAAATAGGCCAAAGGGCATTCTATCAGGTTCATGGATGAGTTTTTCAAGTTATTTTCGTTAAGAAGCTAAAATTTTATATTGGCATCAAAAGTTTGTATGCCCTAACAAAAATGAACATTTGAAACATTCGCCAAAATTTGAAATTTTATGCAAAAAAAGTTAAAGTTTCGCCAGGATTCATATTTTTTCCTTCAAATTTCAAAAGAAAATATATTAAAAAGTACTACATTCTATTAATATTGTGAAACTAAAAAAGGGACCGTGAAAACTTTCGCCAAGATTTTATATTAATATAAAAGGATAGATTCGATAGAAACATTCCTGATCGGGTTTGATGCTATGTATTATTAAATGCAATGACCTTTGGCATGCTTATGAGCCATATAGCAAACAAGTGCATGGAAAAAGAAACAATTCAAAATTATAAATAGTGTTGGATTTATTAAAATATCTTTGCACATGCACAAATTGCACATTTTCAACGTCTTCCATTTTAGGGTGAATCTAGATACCAATACCAACAACCATCAATGTTTTCATACCACCATGCAATAGTCCCACTACTTTGGATTCCAAATTTTCAATCCGTTTTGATTTTAAACAAATCCAAAAAAAAGTTATGGAGCGTGCCCTTAAATGGTTGTGCATCACTTTAGCACAACATTGGAGGCCCGTTAATCCATGCCTAATTTTCTCATTTAGGTGTGCCTTGGGTTGAGGAGAAGCTCACGCAGTGTAGTTTTGAATGATTACTTGGTTGCATGTATGTACAAAACAAAATTTTGATGTTTTTGAATAAATTGCTATATCCTATAGTCTTCAAGATGCATGCTTCACGTGCAACATAACACTTGTAATGCATTAACAATCTCGTTCTATATCCTTATTCCATAATTTTGTGGTCTCCTGTTCAAGTTTGGGATGTGTACTGCAACTTGAAGACAAAGTTTGCCGAATTTCATTGAGCAATGCATAAGTTATGGATCATGTAAGATACCTATATACAGAAAAGTCCCTGAACCTCACCAAAAATGGCTACACCCAAGCAAACAATATCTAGGATGCAAAAATATCTCAAGGAAGACATATGAATATTTAAAAGGCCTCTAACCTATAAAATCCAAACTAGTTCACATGATCTAGAGGTGGGAAGGGAAGGTGATCAAGACCAAGGATCCCTTGAGAAGAAAGGATTTGCAAAATTTGCCCATGGGGGGTGGAAAATGAGCAACATGTACTCCTAAAATGTAGAGCCCACACGCAAGTTAGGGAGTGTTATGAGGACAACAGGAAAAAAACTTTTAAAATCTACTCGAGCATTTAGTAGAAAAGCTGGGGAGCTACATAAAAGAAGTTTTAGCCTCATTGCAACAAGGTACTAGGGATAGCCCACAAGCTAGATCAACAGGCACCCACGTCATAAGCACATTTTGTAATATCAATTTCACTAGATGTTAGGGATTACTATTAGTTGATAGTGATCACCAGCCTCAGAGATACTTGAAGAGTCACACACAGACTTTAATATAATCATATCGTGTCAAATTCCCCGCCCCGCTTCTCTCTCTCTCTCTCTCTCTCTCTCTCTCTCTCTCTCTCTCTCTCTCTCTCTCTCTCTCTCACTCACACACACACACACACATTTTCTTTACTTTACAAACACACACACACACACATTCTAATAATACACGATAATTGCCCCCCCACCATTAAGTACTGCCTAACAAATTATTAATTTTTTTCTTTTGTTCTTTCTTTATTTTCCCCACCCTTATGTTCTGCCCTAATAATCTCCCCCTTCCCCCTTAGTTTTAATTTTATTAATGTTCTCCCCTTATTTTTATAGTTTTCCCATACCCATAACCCTATTTATAAATGTTTTTTAATCTAATGCTTTAGATTAATTACTTTCTTTCAAAATAAAGTTACTTCCCTCCTCCCTTTTGCCGCTCTCATTTATAAGCTTATTATATTAAGAGCCTTTTAATAGTCCTTCCCTAGCTTGTAAGCTAGGACTGAGTTGATTTGCGATTGCTAAACTTTGTTTGCCCCCATTAGTCAACGTGATTCCCTCAAGATATAGATTATGTGTCCAATGTCTTATTGTGATTGCTTTCACATCTAGAGTTTTGCTTGGCCTAACAAGGAATGCTATAGCTAAGTTCTTACCTTTCTATTTTTTGGGAATGGTAAAGTGTATCAGCTGTCCTTTATGTTTACTTTTTTTCTTCATTGCCCATGCACGTCGTGGTTCTTGAAACGCCGTGTCTACCTTGCTCAAGCTTTCTTCTTCCACCCTTTACTTGCCACTACCCTTTGCTAGCTTGGTCATTTTCATGCCCACATTATTGCACCACCCACGTTATTGCACTGCCCGCATTATTGCACCGCCCACGTTCATGGCACTTTCTCCACCCCCTGATCCGCCGACCTTCTCGCACCAAGTTGTCTATACAAAGATCTTCTGAGGTTTCTCCTTGGCGACTCTTTGTGCTCACTATGCCCTGCGCCTCCTTGTCTCGTTCTCATTTCTTTCCTTCAAACTTCCCTCTACATGCCACCCTCTTTGCTTATGGAAGCTCCTCTTCTTCCCAACTGGTCACATAGCCTCGCACCCCCTCAAACGACTCAGCAGATCTCTTGCTTCTTGGTTTGCATTACCATCGCTCTTTTCTTGTTCCTTTGGCGTTCCTGTTCGTAGTCCTCCGCTTTGTTAATGAATTGAGTTTTACTCAATTTTAGAATGATTTCCTAGAGTCCTTAAAGGGGAAATGTGAGTTTGGTCCTCACTTCTCTGAAATATGGGAAGAAAATAGAAATAGGGATCCAACTAATCGAGAGGCTTTCACTGAGGAGTTGCATGGAAATGGCGACACGCCACAGATTGGTGATAAAGGACTTAGGTCAAAAAAATATACTATTGAAGATGGCTACCTGCTCTACAAGGGTAGAGTATGTGTCCCAAATAATAATGATATTAGGCGCCAAATTCTTTTTGAATGTCATGATAGTTCGAGTGCTGGACACCCGGGAATTCAAAAGACATATGTGCTTCTAAAAAGACAATTCTTTTGGCCTGGAGTAGGTAAGGACGTCCAAGATTATGTATTAAAGTGCCAAAAATGCTAGGTAGGAGGTCTTCTACACTTAAGGTAGGAGGTCTTCTACACCCATTGGAGATTCCATATGGCAGATGGGAAAGCATCTCCATGGATTTTATTGTGGGATTACCTAGGACACAGAGGGGGCACAACTTTGTGTGGGTAATTATGGATCGGTTGACCAAGATGGCTCATTTTATTCCTGTTAATGAAGATGTTAAAACTCCAAAATTAGCCAGGCTATTTGTGGATCATATCTATAGACAGTATGGGCTACTAGCCGGTATTGTTAGTGGTCAGGATAGCAAATTTATAGTCATTTTTGGAGGGTTGTGTTTAAGAGGTTAGAAATATCATTGAATATGAGCAGCGTAGATCATCCACAGAGTGATGGTCAAACAGAAAGGATCAATCAGATCATTGAGGATATGCTTCGAGCATATGTAAGTAAACGGAAAACTAATTGGGAACAGTATCTGCCCATATTAGAATTTGCATATATAACAGTGCCAAACATTTAGCTATAGGTTTTAGTCCATTCATCATGATGTATGGATTTCAACCAATAGCCCAAATGGAAGTGGGACTCAAAAAAGAAAAGGTTCAAGCAGCCAAAGACTTTCTTGAAGATATGAATCAAAAACTTAAGTTAGCTACAGATAGCATAAGAAGAGCTCAGGATAGAGCACGAAGTTATGCAAACCCCCATCGTAGAAGGTTGGAGTTTGAAGTAAATAAGAAAGTCTACCTTAAGGTACCTAAATCTTCAGAATCGCTAAAGACAGGTAAATGTTCAAAGTTGTCTCCTAGGTATTGTGGACTATTCATAATACTTAAAAGGATTGGAGAACTCGCTTCCACATTAGCCTTACTTGAGGGATGTAGAGTACATCCAGTTTTTCATGTCAGGAGGCTAAAAAGAAAATTAGGAGATGATGATAATCTCATTGAAAATGAAGTCCTAGTTGAACTCATTGAACTTGCATCTTTACCACACGAACCAGAAAGAATTCTAGATAAACAAGAAAAAAGAACACAACATACTATATGGCAAGAATGTCTGGTTAAGTGGAAAGATAGATCTAAAGAGAGTTCAACATGGGAAAGGGTAAGCAGTCTCTAGAGGAGGTTTCCCAATTTTGTTTTCGAGGACGTAAACATTTCTTAATGGGAAGGGAATGTTATGTCAACTATAATACCATGTGATCACGGTATAAGGCGAGAAGCCAAAGGGCTTGGCAACACTTGTATTAATAGGGCCTAAAGGGCTTGGGTCTAGGGTCACACCTAGGCCTAGGCATTTATGAGGTGGTGCATAAGGAGTCCTAGAGAGGGCTATAAAGAGAGGAGTCCCTTGTGGGACATGTGGCACCACCAAAGCTGGAGGCCCCAAGTGGCAAGTGCTGAGCAAGGGGAAGGAGAGCTCCACATGGACAGTGGATGAGGAAAGGAACTGAAGGCAGTTCACGAGAGGTGTCAGAGGAGCTCACAAAATCCGTGGTTGGAGGTAATTGCAGAAGAAGCCGTCTACGTTTGAGGTCTCGTAACAAATAGGCTATGAAAAAACCTTTGTACCCATTGTAAACATGACCAATGTAACAATGATTGTCCTTGCTTCACACTTTGATCAAAGGAATGGAAAAGAAATTCTACAAATAGAAAAATTCACTTTATGAGTTGAAATAAGAACCGCATGCATGGAATGAAAAACTTCAAAATTACTTAATCTTTGCTCTAGGTTTTCAAAGGGTTTTTAGCCATCAATTGTTCTGTAACAAAGACCATGTACATTTAGTAGTGTGAATGTGAAGTAATATGGCATTGTAGGCTCTTAGAACTTAGAATATTTTGGTGCAATCCAAGATTGTGCTATTGTTATCTTTTGTGACAATCAAAGTTCCATTGCATTGGCAAATAATACAAATGATCATGAATGGATTGATATCTGCTATGATTTTAGCAATAGGTGAAACAAGGAACTATCCAAGCATTTCATTGTTTCATTGAGGATCAAGTAATTTATGTGTTCGTGAGAAGTTTGAAATACTTCCCAAAATCCTTACCTTGTGAGAAGTTTGAAAATTTTAAAAGCTATCAGTGTTTGACTCCAAGAACTTTATCAGTATCCATGAAGCCATCCATCTTGAAAAGATATCACTTTTGACATCTGAGGTTATTGGGACTCCAAAAAGGACCTAAGTCACAATGTTAACTACAATATATATTGTATTATATTTTTTTGTTCAATAAACAGATAGGGGAAAGTAGATATTATCCTTTGTTCTTGTTAATACAATGTACTTTCTGCCCAAAAAATAAAAGGGAGTGTGTGCATTTTTCCTACATTTGTACAACCAACATAGCTTGTCTATCTCTATTATGAGGATAAATCTTTTCCATATTATTTTTAACTCACAAAACTTTCTTTTCTAACATATTTAAAGAAAGAATAGAGCTGTAGGCATCAAACTGAGAGACAAAAGAGGTGGCCCTCTTTAGTTATGTCACATTCTCATAAAACTTGTGACTAGAAGGAGAGGAGCCTTACATGGAGGTAATTTAGTTCATTACATTTTACGTTACTTCTTACGATGAGAACAACATTTCTTTTGCCAGGAAAAACTATTCTTTCCTCTTATCTCATGAAAAACAAGGATATTTTAATAAACATGCTTGCGATGTCAAGAGTAAGGGCTATATCGCCATAAGACAAGGATAGACATGCAACAGGAGTACTAGTACTTCTAATGATAAGTCAAGGGGTGACAATGAGGAGGAGGAGGGAAACAACAGATCTTTACCAAGAGGATGAGGAGACCAATTTTGGGGGTGACGTAGGAAAGAAGAGGCTGGCTATAGTCCTGGGGCACCAACTCCCTTTTGTGAGAAATTCCATCAAAATCTTGAGTATGAGATGAATTTAACGATATGTCATTAGTAGAAATTATTCAAATTAGCATAGTTGTGTTCTACACTAAAAGAGCTTCAAATATGTCTTTGCACCTTGAAATTTGGTTAACACATGAAAAAGTTACATTGATTTGAAAGGAGATGGGTTTTCATATTTTAGTGTATTTTTTGTTTTACCCCCCCTCATCCAAAAGAACCCCCCCCTTGGGCCTCACATACTATGAAAAATCTAAAAATCTTGCATATTTTTCAAGGTATATACCTTATATTTTGTAGGTGGGGGGGACATGAAATTTTCATATTTTTCCCTTACATATTTGAATTTTTTAAAGGAAATCCATGCATATTATATATGGACCTTGTCCCCCCATAACCTAGATTTTGGACGAGGGTAGTAACATATTACATATTGAGTTGGTGTCCCAGGGCTATAGTTCTAGAATTGAGGATTGGAGAGCTAGTCACATTCACATATACATGGAGTTAAGAGTTGAGGAGGCGTGAACAAGGGTGAGGAGGACAGAGGAGGAGAATGAAGAGTGGTAGATTAGAAGGGAGGTTGAGGAGGGGGAGAAGGGAGGAGGATGGGATATTGCAAGGTTCGAGCACTCTATTACACATTAATAGTGTTGCGAGAGCATGGACATAAGGAGATCAAGCGGAACTCAATAGTCTCTACACTTTTTGTAGAAGACCTCAATAGTATGCACACTTTTTGTTCACTTTTTGTAGAGGACTCCACAATAGTCCCTACTTTTTGTAGACGACTCCACAATAGTCCCTACACTTTTTGTATGGCACTCCACAATAGTCTCTATACTACGTGTAGGGGACCTCAAAGTCTCTACACTTTTTTTAGGGGACCTCAAGGGTCGTTATTGTTTTTGTCATGGACCTCAAGGGTGGGACCTCAATACTCTCTATACTTTTTGTAGGGGACCTCAAGGGTCTCTACACTTTTTGCAGAAAACCTTCAAGAGTCTCTACACTTTTTGTTGGAGGGAACCTTCAAGAGTCTCTACACTTTTTGTTGGAGGGAACCTTCAAGAGTCTCTACACTTTGTATGTGACCTCATAGAATGTAGTGGGTTTAGTCTTTCTCTCTCTAGATCGTGATTTTGCAAGTATGTTCATATCTTTTCTAGAGACTGTTTTGGCTACCCTATCCTATTAGATCCATTAAATCTACTTTAAAGCTTAAGTAATTACAACTGGAGTTCTACTACTATTCCCCCACACACAATGAGTTGCTCTTGGCTATGCGTTTGACCCTTGTTATCTTAAGGTGTTATTCCTTTGACGAGGAGGTAGCGTTAAGACTAGGAAGCATTGTATGTTGATGTTTTGTAAAACGTCATGATTTTAGGAAAATGACTATATTGCCTTGTTTTATGCACAACAAAGTGTGGAGTTTGACTTTATTTGGTGATTTACAAAATGTTAGGTTTTAATACAATTTCAAAATTGTCGTATGAGAAAAGATACCATGTCTTCAAATTTAGGTGTTTTTTGAGGTAAACTATCCATTTGTGTAAAATGACTTATTTATTGACTAATTTTTTGAAATCTTTCGAGAATATTCCTCTTAATTGCCATTTTAATGTAATATTGCGATTTCAAATGCAATCTTGTTTTAGATGGTGATTTGTGGGATTTCCCAAATGCTTATTACTATGCCCCTCTTGTCCCCTCTCTCTATCTTCATATTTTCATGTAAAACAAAGAGGGAGTGCCTATGAGTTCATGCTTTCTTGTTTCCTTATCTATTATTTTGGCTAATAGGGGTTTCTTTGGTTGCTTTCTTATGTTGGTTCTCTAATTTCTCTCATTTGTGGCTAATCTTGGTAGTGTGTTTTGTATTAGATTTAAGTTTCGTGGGTCTTAAGTTAGAGTGTCTTGTTTTCTCCTTTGGTTTGATCATGTTAGTCTGGCTTCATCAATAGACATTTATCTAGGTTGGTGTAGGTCTTTGTGCTCGTAATAAGTGTGTTATATAATTCCTTTCTTCATTATTAGTATTTCTCATGTAAGTTGTTTTCACGCGATTTTGGTATTTGAAATTTTATGTGCTTGTCACGTGTCACTTTTGTTCATTTGTGATAGGTTGTCCTAGGTAGTTTGAGAGCTTTAATATGTGGTATGATATATTTTCTTTTCTTCTTCTCCTTCCTGGTTTTGTAGTTCTTGCTTCAGTTTTCAAGCTTTAGTGTTAATGTATTTTTATGTCTCAACCTTTTGTTCATTTGTGATAGGCCCTCCTAGGTAGTTGAGAGCTTTAATATGTGGTATGTGGTGTTTTCTTTTCTTCTTCTCCTTCTTGGTTTTGTAGTTCTTGGTTCAGTTTTCAAGCTTTAGTGTTTATGTAGTTTTATGTGGTATGTTCTTTCGGGACTTTTAAAAGATGGCTAAACCTTAGAGATCTAAAATGGGCATAATGCCAACTTGACCATACCCCATCGCTCCCCCATCGTAAGCTATTCATGGTTTGGATTCAAAGCAAAACATTCAAGTTTACAATTGAGAAATTAGAAGTGGGACATATTTGACAAAGGTCCATAGTATAAATATGCAAATATTAGGATAAGGTTACCAAACATACCTTCTTTTAATATATATTCTCTTTTACCTGCCAAAAAAGAAGAAGGTATATATGGGTGGTCATAATGTTGATAGGATAAGGTTACCAAACATGCCTAAACTATTATGACTTAGTTATCTATTGTTACATATCAAAGAGTGTGGTCCATTGGAGAGTCCAAGTGTATGTGATGGTGCACGAAATAAGTGTCATAAGCATTCAATATGCCAAGCATGATTTTGGAGGCCCCCAAGTAGGCTTTAAAAAGTACTTTAGTTTTAGCAAGATGGTATTTTTGTGAATGGAAACCTACACAGTGATAGTAAATGGTCCATCTAGTCTGAGTACTTTCTTGGGTTTAATAGAGGACAGTTCTATGAATGGGACTTGTAAAATCTAAATCTATGGAGGGCAAAAAGATAGAATGCTCCTTGTGAGTTTTGCCTTGCTCACAAGAGTACAAAAGCCTCCACACTCATTTGCCAAAATGTTGGTGTTAGGCTAAAAAACAATTGCCTCTCATTGTCAAAACGTTGTAAAAAAACAGGTGCCCCTCATGTTTTAGGACATCTTAGCTTCTTTCATTGTCCACAATATCTTTTTAAGCTGGAACTCTTCGTTGATAGAGACGCGGGCAACACCTCGATGTTCTTATGCAACGTTACGAGCTCCTATTCAAGATGATTCCCCAACACACGTGTCATATTTCTACTTGGGCAACACACGTCATATATGGACTTGAATAAAATGAATGAATGAGGAGGGGCGAGGGTACCCTCCTTTGGTCCATGATCCGCAATAACCAATAGGCATTCGAGAATCTTTTGTATTTTTTAAAAAACAATAAAAAGGCGGCAGCCGGTAAGCTGTCAAATCTCCATCGCAAAAATCTCTGTATCCACGGTAAAACGAGACACGTGGAGAAGCAAAGGCCGAGCTGTACATTCTGGCAGAGCCCGTTGCTGTCACGTGTCCCTTCGCTGTCAGGCTTTTGAGGCTGGGCCTTTGCCACGTAGAGCCTGGTGGACCCAGACTTGCTACAGACCCAGTCAGACAGTACGTGTACTTGAAGGACAGGTGGACGGTAGACGGCCTCTCTAGGACACGTGGCCCTTTTAAAAAAGACCAACACTCTTCGCCGGATTCGCCCTGCTGGCCCACGGTCACTTTCTCGTCAAAATCGGACATTTTTATTTCCTATAAATGTTGGTTTACCTTTATTTTATAGCAAAAAAAGCACCTATTCAAATGGCTAACTCCAGCAAATCAAAGCTTGACCCCTACTCTCAAACACCTTGCAAGGTTTCTAGCAATTCAGGTTTCGAAAGTCTTTTAAGCAACATACTAATGTGCTCTTATGTTTAGAATGTCGTTGTGAATGAGCTTAAGGATATTAGACTTGTGACTCCATCGATTTTGTAAGTAGATACAAAGTCTTAAAATAACAACTTTAACTCTTCTTCTTTTCTTAGGTCCTAAGGCCTCCCTCCATGGTTGCTAATGGAAGTTCATAATTGGCATAAATTACCTTCCTTTGATTCCTAGTACTTCAAGGTCAAGCATATTATAACATACATCATCATTGACTAGTCTTCCATAGAAACCATTTAGCTCAAATATCTATTTTCTCATTATTGCAAGTTTTCCTCAATCTAAATTACATCCATTTTAATGAGAATGCTCCAATTTAGAATTTTACAAGTCAAATGTTTGGAGTATACCTTTTAAAGTTTTTTATTGTCTTCTTTTATTTTCAATTGGAGTTTTTGAATGTTTTTTAATATGTTTTTTTGTCTTCTTTTATTTTCATTAGATTTTTTAAACGTATGACCCATGTTCATTATATTATTTAAAATATGTGAACGCTACTTGAAATTTTTCTTTTTAAATCTCTTTTTTGCAAGTTTCTAGTTCCTTTAATTCTACAACCTTTAAGCTCATCTTGATTTTAACCTATCTTAAGGGCTACAAATCCGGTCACCATTGGCAGATCCAAACAATGACAATAAATATTCCTAGAGTCCTGCTATAGGATCCTTTACTGATGACTCCCTAGGTCTCCATTATAATTTAGTAGCCATAGAGAGGTAACCAATTCTTGTTGTAGTAGTCCTAACGTTCATCTTCTTAATCGACAACTAGCTAGGTTTCCATTATAGCCTTAATAAACATGGCTATTGTTATCACAAGTCCACAAGGTATTCAAGCCTCTATAGACAAATATTCATTCATCCATCTCCTTACAAAATTTTAATAATCACGAAGATTACTCATGCTTCAAATAGGATTATTTTCAATTTTTAATAAGCCAAACCACTCTTCTAACTATGTAGCCATAACTTTCATTCTCTTTTGCATCAACCTGCGTGAAAGGCAAGACATAGGATCTGTACCAAGTGACTTTATAATTTCATATTCAAGATTTCAAAAAGGCAAAACATGCTAAACAAATGTATCTGATACAACAATAATTGAATTTTACTTCAATTATCATACTTTCAATAATTCACACGTATTTGATATTGCTACAATTCCGTATTCAGGATTTCAAAAAGGCAAAACATGCTAAAACAATGTATCTATTACAACAATAATTGAATTTAACTTCAATTATCATACATCCAATAATTCACAAGTATTTGAGATTGCTACGACAAACTCATGTGTAGAATGTATATCTCATCCAACGATAAGACTTATGTCAAGAACATTCAATTTGTCATAAGACTTATCTATCCCCAATTAATTCTATGGAGGGTCCATGATATATGATTTATCCATAGGATCAAAAGCTACCTACGACAAACATGGGATATCCTTATCAACATAAATGGAATCTATGATTAATAAAGTGTGTGTGTGTGTGTGTGTATATATATATAATTTATTTCTTATTTATATTTATATCTATATTTATGTATGTATGTATGTATATGTGCGTGTGTGTGTGTGTGTGTGTGTACACACACACACACACATATGTATGTATGTATGTATGTACATGTACATGTACATGTATGTGTATGTGTATGTGTATGTGTATGTGTATGTGTATGTGTATGTGTATGTGTATGTGTATGTGTGTGTCTATGTGTGTGTGTCTGTGTATGTGTATGTGTATGTGTATGTGTATGTGTATGTGTATGTGTATGTGTATGTGTATGTGTATGTGTATGTGTATGTGTATGTGTATGTGTACGTATATGTATATGTATGTATGTATGTATGTATGCATGCATGCATGTATATAATATATATATATATATATAAATTGTTGTTGTTTTCATAGGGATACCTCTCTGAAATGGCACATGGCCATATAGAGCATAACACTTGACCTCTTAAGAATTAGCCCATGGATATAATTTTCAATCTTTCAACAAGTTTTGTTCACTTTGTGAGAGTTGTTTTTAAGATAAAACTTGCTAGTTATATACCCTGTAATTCCCAGTTTCAACCATTTCAACATAAACATTCCTTCACTTATTGAAGATATAAATGAAATTCATCTTCATGGCTTCAGTTATATTTAGAGAATTTTTTATTCAATCATTCAGTTTCTTATCGACTGCTAATTGTATCATCTCCATCCATAATAGAAATTTCATTATTTTCATGGATGATTGATCAGATTAGTTTTTGAAATAGTTTCAATCAATTCTTAGTGGTATATATGACCTATTAGTGGTAAGATTGTCACTACATCTGTATGACCTATTCGTCCTTATTGGTTGTCCAACATGCTATAGCTACTAAATAAATTTAAGCCCAAGGATCTCATGTCGCCAAAAGGACTACATTCAAATTTTGTTCATGAATCGAATAACTAGAAAAAGTTGGAAGAAATCACCAAAGGAAGGAATGTAGAGAGGAAACTTTGTATAATGTTTACATGACATGTCTTTAACCTTCTATGCTATTTGTAGCCCAAGAAAACTTGAGTATGTATGGCTTATCATAAGTCTTAAGAATTTAAAGTTCTAAATCACTACCATCCTACATGCAAGCACGTTTTGAGTTCTGTACACAATCCCTAATCCTTTCCAAGTGTCTTATACTGTAGCCTCATAGCTCTAGTCTTTGCCCAACACATTTAAACTTGGACATTTAATGTGACACTATAACCCATAAAAAAAGAGGCTCATAGCACTCCTATATACGCGGTCCCGTGCAATTCAATGTTCTATCTAGTAGGTAGATTTAGTCCATCTAGTACATGCTTACAAATGTCCATGCACATTTCACTAGGCCCTGCATGAATCCTCTCGAGCCTGTCCTTTTGTGTGGGCTCTTCTACTATGCCTACGTGGTCTCTACCCCTCTGCATGGGATCTTCCACACAATTGGTCTTTGCTACAAGCTATGCATCATAATTGTTTTTCTAGCTTAAGCTGCACTAGTATTTGCTCAGTGGCCGCATGTGTTGCAACACAATTGTCCATGCAGATTGCACATTTTATAGATAATTTCTATCCCAAGATTGTCTATGGGGACTCCGTGTGTGATTCGTTGGTGGTTGAATGAAATGCTCTTAATAAGGTTGGGATCTCCCTTTGGAACCCATACAAGTCTGAAGAATCTCTCCTTTATGTGGTTTTCTTGTTTTTAAGAGTTGTTTTTCATTTTTTAAGCAACACCACAATATCTTGGTTACTCTTCCTATTTCTAAGGAATCTCCAGAGCCTCCTATTTCTAAGGAATCTCCAGAGCTCCTTACAAAGGTTTAGGTTTTTAGAGTTAAGGGTTTGCAGGCCAAATGTGTTCCAGGTTCATTCACAATGCATAACACTTGAATAACATTAACTGGAAGCAATGAAATCTCGGGGATCAACACATAGTTGGAATAGAACGGATAACTAAATGAAGGATTGCATATATAATTCAAGACATCAAAATGTATAGGAGAGCTGAACACAAAACTCTCTCCTTGATATTTCTTTGAACAACAACTGAGCTCTCCTTGAGCCAAAACCAGACTAATACATCAGTAAGACTGCAGTCCGATAACAATAAGACTGCAGTTCGATAACAATTGCCTGCCGGAATCATTCTAGAGACAAAAGTCCAAGAGAGTGTTCTTGGAGGCAGTTATAACCGTTTTTCAGTTACAAGATAGTATATCCAAATATTCTATTCCTTCACTTGGAGGTAGTGGCTTAGTGGGGTGGTGGAGTTACCCCTCAACAAGATCTCTTAGCAAACCTAGTAAATTTTTGTAGTGTGATCACAAAGGTTTTCCATTACGTCTAATTTTATAAGTTGACGTGGACCCTATTTATATCAACTTAGTAGCTTTGCAACCTTTGCCTTGTTTATGCTCTTCTATTTGAGTGTGCTAGACTTTATGTGTGTGCACCTTGTGCTATGATGACAATGTGATTTTTGTGTTATTTTGTTTGAGTGTGCTAGACTTTGTGTTTGCCCCTTGTGTTATGATGATACTCTAGTTTTGTAGTGTTTGGCTTGGTTTACTTGCTTCTATATGCTCTACTTTTATAGTTATTTTGCCATGTTGCTTTTTCTTGCACAAGTGAGTGGTTGTTCTCCTTTATACCTTTTTGTGTATTCTAGACTTTGGGTATAGGTTGTGACTTGTTTGTCCATAGGATGCCTTGGCAAGGTCACACTTTTTAAATGTGCTATTTCACCTCTCTCATCTCCTCCCTTTTTAGGCATCTTACTTTCCCCATATGCATTCAGATTCGGTTTGGTTTCTCCTGTCCTTCCATTTTACCCCTGTCCTCTTCCATTATATTTTTATCATTTGTTTGAGATTATTTACACTTTCTCTAGTTGTGACTTGGTGGTTTTCTTGACTTGTTTATGTATGCATGCATGGTGATAATCCTCGCCTCTACTTTGTTTGTTTTAAATGTAATTGGGTTTGAAGCTTATGTATGCATGCCTAGTCATAATCCTTGATTGCCTTAAGGAGACGGCTCACACTGGAATTGCCACCTTGTTGTTTTAAAAATAAAATAAAGTAAAACCTCCCCTTCACTCAACCTTCACCCCATCCTATCGAGGGGTAGACTATCGTGGACGAGTGGCCACAAGGGCTGGCTGCCACACTCACACATCATCAGGCCAAGCCCTTGCCACCTTGTTTTTTAATGCGATCAGGTTTCAAGCCTGTGGAAGGTGCATGTTCTTATGGGGTGGAGTCTCGTGAGGTGAAAGACCTTGTGGAGTGGATTTTGTTGTCAAAAGTTTGAGGTTGAGTACGTGGTGGGAGTCATGTCTGGGAGTTTCGCCTTGTGGAGTGGATTTTGTTGTCAAAAGTTTATCAGGTTGAGTACGTGGTGGGAGTCATGTTGAGTACGTGGTGGGAGTCATGTCTAGGAGATTCTCGTTCTTTTGTGTGACAACAGAGAGATGCTTTTGTGGTGGTGTGGAGAGAGAGAGAGGAGGGAAGAGCCATGGGGGGACCTCCAAAAATTGTTGCACGGCAAGGAAAGCTCGAGGTGGGTAGGATAGGCGAATTTTGTCAAAATACGAATTAAAAAATATAAGTAAGAAGCCAATAGGGGGAGGGCAGGTGGAAGCGAAAGGGATGCGAGCCACAAAGTGGGGGGGGGATTTAAAATATATAGGGAGAACAATTGTATTTTAAAAAATGGAAAAAAATGGGGGCCACGAGAATGAGATCTATATAAGAGGCCTAATTGTGCATGAAATTCTTCATCTTCTACGTTATCTTCGTTTTCCGTTCTGTTGTGAATTGTCTGTGTATACAGCTCGTCCGCCATAGCAGACCTTGTATAGCTTGCCCTCCATCGCTCCTCATCCTCGCCATAGCCGACCTTGTATAGCTTGTACAGCTTGCCCTCCTCCTTCGCCGCTCCTCCTCCTCGCCATCGCCAAGCTTGTACAGTTTTCACCACCTCCTGATCATCTTCCTTGCTGTGTAATATCCATGGCGGCCTCCTTCGCTTCCCGCCTCTCCTCCTCCCTCTCCCCTTCCTTCTCCGGCACTTCCCTCTCCCCCTCCCGCTTCCGTCCCCCCCTCGCCTCCCTCTTCCTTTCTCCCACCTCCGAATCCGACTTCCCTTCTACCTCTTCCTCCTCTTTCGGTCCTTTCCGCCCTTCCCCTCCCCCCTCAGACGATTGGTGGCGCCGCCCCCCCCGCACTCGCTCCACCCACGCTTCCTCCTCGGCTTGCTCCGCTTTCGACACCCTCGCCTCCCCCCCCTCCTTGTTTGATGCTCCCCTGCCGCAGCCCGCTCCGCACCGCGAGCACCCTTTCCGGGAATCAGCCACCAGTCGGGGGCCTTCCGGTGGAGTGCCCGTCTACGTTATGCTTCCTTTAGACAGCGTCAACCCCTGCAACAACTCTGTAAATAGGAAGAGAGCGATGAGGGCGAGCCTGCTTGCGTTGAAAAGCGCCGGCGTGGAAGGTGTGATGATGGACGTATGGTGGGGACTCGTGGAGAGAGACCAGCCTGGTCGCTACGACTGGTCTGGCTACAAGGAGCTCATCGATATGGTGAGGGCGAGCGGATTGAAAGTGCAAGCCGTCATGTCTTTCCACCAGTGCGGAGGCAATGTCGGAGACTGCTGCTTGTAAGTGTGTACTCCCCTTTACAGCAGATCAGCTCCTCAATACTAAGTTGCTATAGGTAGATCTGATCGGGTTGGCTGTCGGTTGTGCAGTATCCCTCTCCCTAGGTGGGTTGTGGAGGAAATCGACCGGAATCCTGATCTGGCGTATACGGATAAGAACGGAAGAAGGAACTACGAATATCTCTCTCTTGGTTGCGACACTCTCCCTGTTCTGAAAGGGCGATCGCCGGTACAAACGTATTCAGATTACATGAGAAGCTTCCGGGATACCTTCAACGATTACCTGGGTGATACCATAGTGGTAAGCTCTTTAGACTTTGCCTGTTTTCGAGTGTTCCGTGTTTCTACGGAAGGACTGTTGTAATTCTGTGTTTATTTAGGAATCTGAATGCCATAATTGCTCTACATCCGAGTAGTAGAAGTCGATCTGCAGTCGATCTGACATTCCAAAAATGTGTTGCAGGAAATTCAAGTCGGCATGGGACCAGCTGGGGAATTAAGATATCCTTCTTATCCGGAATCTAACGGAACCTGGAGGTTTCCTGGGATCGGAGAGTTCCAATGCTACGACAAGGTATGAGTTGATCCAATCGTAGTCTTTTTTTTCCCCCATTGACCTGACCTTTTATGTTTAGAGCCCATCCTGTTCTTGGCGTAGGGTTTAATAATTTCTGCTTGATTCAACTTCTGAATCTGTTCGCTTGTATGATGTATGCAGTACATGTTGTCTAGCCTGAAAGCTGCAGCCACCGCGGTCGGAAAGCCAGAATGGGGTCATGGAGGACCATGTGATGCTGGGTGCTATAATAATTGGCCGGAGGATACCGATTTCTTCAGAAGGGAAGGGGGATGGAACAACCCATATGGGAATTTTTTCTTAGAATGGTACTCGGGTCTGTTGCTTGCACACGGCGAGCGGATCTTGACTGCTGCAGAAGGAATTTTCCGAGGCACGGGCACGAAGCTTTCAGGCAAAGTAGCTGGGATTCACTGGCACTACGGCAGCAGGTCTCACGCGGCTGAGCTGACAGCTGGGTATTACAATACTCGTTTCCGAGATGGGTATTTGCCAATTGCGAGCATGTTTGGAAGGCATGGCGTGGTGTTGAACTTTACTTGCATTGAGATGAAAGATATGGAGCAACCAGCAGAAGCCCTATGCTCTCCAGAGAAATTGATCACGCAAGTAGTGCTAGCTGCAAGGAAAACATCAGTACCAGTGGCAGGAGAAAATGCTTTGCCTCGTTTTGATGAGGGAGCACACAGGCAGATAGTTCGAAACTCGAGGCTTACTCTGCGTGATGATTCTCACGATGAGACTGTGGAGCCAATGTGTGCTTTCACGTTTCTGAGGATGAGCCAGAGTTTGTTTGAGGGCGAGAATTGGCGGTTGTTTGTGGGTTTTGTGAGGCAGATGGCAGAGGGAAAAACATACAATGAATGGGAAGGGGAGCACAAGGCATCTGAACTGGTGCATATCACTCGACCTCTGGTTCAAGAAGCTGCAGCTGCCCTGGCCTAAGTAAGTAGAACAACGACGAGTATCCAATTTTCACCCTCAACTTATCAATCCTTTGATCCTACACATTTCCCAACATTTGATGATAGGTCTGCAACATTTTTATGTACAGCGTTGTGGCAAATTTCATTTGAGCAGACTATTACACCTTGTACAGGACAGGTGGATGTTCTTAGTGCCTCGTAGGCAGAACATCAATCCCTCCCAATTTTCAACATAGCTTCCCTGTCTCACAATTCCTATACCTTTTCCAACCTTTGGTATTCTCTCTATCAACATTTCTATGCTAAGCAAATCTCAGCAAACTGTTATAGTGGTTTTGTACTCGTAGATCTTACTGCCTCATAGTTACAGCTTCAAACCCTTAGCGGCCTTATGAGAATATTTTATTTTCTCCTCGCTTGCTTCGAGCGTACTGTCCTATATCCACGCGTTTTGGACCTGATTAGCTGCCCCCCCCCCCCCCTCCCCCCCCCCCCCCCCTCCTCTCTCTCTCTCTCCCCCAAAGAAAAGTTTGAAACAGGACGTAATCCGTATTGAGATAAGAAGATCGCGTATTTTTCAGAGCGAAATTGAGATAAGAAGATTGCGTATTTATCAGAGCGAAATGTTTACTGAACTTCGTTGAAACAAGTATGCTCTTCGTATTTAAGCTCACAGCAAATACTTCATGCATGAAGCACCGAAAACATGGTGCAAATTTTAACAGATTTTACTCAAGAAACCTTGCGTGGCGTACATAAGCCAAATTTGGCTGCTTTCATGACCCAATCCTTGATTGGCTTTCACATCTTTACGCATATGGCTGCGGTTATGCTTCCAACTCGGGTATATATTGGCCATGCCTGTCGGTATCCGAGTCGATTTTGTAAAATTTGTTTGCTGTGTACTCTTATGATGTCTCCATATCATGAAAATCAAGTTTGTTTTAAATTCACTCCATGAGAGAGCTAATTGAAGAAGGATGTGAGTGCTTTAACTTGAAAGTGTCTGGATAGTGAGTTTTCAGATTAGTGATCTTTCTTTTTTAAAAAAGGTATTGATGGGTAGTCTTCATGATATGGGCTTCATATCGTAATTATAACACTCCCTGTACCCTACAACTTGCCATAAGTTTTAACACAAAGCCCCATTAAGACTCGATTGACTTACCAAACAATAGATACCCCCACATTGAATTCGGGAGTTTTAATTAATTTCAGAGGGGGCTGAAGATGTTGATTAACGCAAGGTTTTATAAGAGGAAGGCGCTGATGTTGATTAACGCGATTGAAGGTCAGATTAAGGCATGTTTGTTTCGGGGTGGGGGCGGGGGGGGCATTGAATTAAGTGATATCGTGGCTTCTTGAAAAATCCATCGAATTTGAGAACTTCGGCGTAGAGCACAGGCAGGGGGGTTGTGAGCAGGGGAAAGAGAGGAGTGAGAAGGAGGAAGAAGGGAGCCGAGGAGTGAGAAGGAGGAGGAGCAGCAGTGGGAGGAGTATTGTCTATCGTCAAAGAATTGGTATGACGGGTAGGAAGTGGGGAGCAGGAGCAGGAGCAGGAGGGTGGGGAGGACGAGGGGGGGAAGGAAGAGTAGAAGTGGGGAGCAGGAGCGCAGCAAGAGGAGAACGTGAGCAGAAAGCAGGACGCGATAGGTTGTGTAAAATAGAATATATAGGTTAATTGGGGCATGCGAGGGAGTGTAGATTGTGTAGATTGAAATGGGAGAGGAGCTGAATAGAGGAGTGCACTAATTGAATCACGGCACTTTAGAAGAGTGTACTAATTGAATCAAGTGAATAAAGGTTGGCACTTTTTGGGAACTAAATCGAATCACATGTACGAGTTAAGACATTGGCAAAATGAGTGTACTAATTGAATCAAGTGAATGAAGGTTGAACCTTGGCACTTTAGAGGAGTGTACTAATTGAATCAAGTGAATAAAGGTTGAACCTTGGCGTGTACTATAGAGGAGTGTACTAATTGAATCAAGTGAATAAATGTTGAACCAGTGATAAACGGATTCAACTTCGCATGTGAAGCCAACTTATCCTCTATTCTTTCCAATTTCGCATTACAGGTGCCTTCTTCATATAGATGAAGATGTATAGTGCATCTAGTGGTAGCAACATGGTCCCTAAGAATGCAGTAGTAGATCACAGCAGGGCATTCAGAAACACATTTTGGTGTCTCGCCACAATGGCGGCAATATTACCAAACTCGTTACAAACCAACCCAATGGAACAACACTGTTTCAATCTCCCTTTCCATTGTGTTTCATTATGATAATGCATCTTAGAATAGAAAGACCATTCCAAGTTGATGCATCACAGATGCCCAGCACACCTATTGAAATGAATGACCCCTTCAAAACAGTCATTGTTGCAAGTTGGATGACAAACATTCTTCTTCTCCATTCTAGACATTGTGGACTTAGAAGCACATGGAGGAAGCTCAAATGCTACATATCCATCATAAAACTTTCGATGTTCATCAACATGCAAGACAGTAGCAATAGTATGCACTGCTGCATGCAAACTAGTGTTCAAAGGGAGAGCCCGGATCAAGAATAACACACTAGTGACACGTTGCTTGATCTCTTCACCTTCATCTTCCAAGTTTATCTCCACTCTATCACTCATATCATCTCTATAGACTTTGTAGCATTTGCTCACATTGGGATCGAGTAAAAACCCAATTGCACTACCAAGGAGCTTCACAGGTTCAATCTTAATGTTAGTAAGATTTAATGTCATAAACTTGAAGGTCACAGACACACCTTCTAGCTCAAACACTTCTTTCATTGTGTCGAGATTGAGCTACACAACGTCCTCTTTGAAAAGCAAAATCGTCTTCTTCCCAGGCTCTAAATTATCTATTTCCTCATTTTGCAAAGAACTGTATAGCAACCACAAGAGAGTAACAAGAGAGGAGATCTTGGAGTGGAGTTCTCTGAGTGTGAATAAGAGAGGAGATTTGAAAGAGGATGGCAGGTCTCCAAAGGAATGCTAGAGAAGGCAAACAAGAAAGATGCTTTGAGAAAGAAAAATAGTAGCAGAACAAGATGACCAACAGAAAAGGAGAACGATTAGTGTTGGAGGCACATGTAAAATTGGTGTCTCCCAAATTGTCCTCCCATAACCACCAACTATTCGTAAAGAGCTGCAATCATGAGGCTGAATGGCCGAATCTCTATTTGTTGTCACAGTATCTCTGATAGTATCTCTCTAAATCTCTCTGTATGTATATCTCTCTCTTAAAGCCTTTGTCTCTCAGTTTGTCTATTTGCAACCCACTTTCATGTGCCCATCCACTCTTATTTATTGATTACATGCGCTAGCTTATGGGACCTTTTTGAAAATTTTATGTTTGCTTTCTTGTAATATGTTTTTGTAAATGTGATTTTTACTTGTGTGCATCTATTTCTCTCTCCTACTTCTCTCCCTATTCTCCTTTTCTACTATATCTCTCTCTTGTATCTCTATTCTACCCTATCTCTCTCCCTATCTCTATCTCTTTGTATGAGAAGGAGCTCCCAGAGAGAGGTCAAAAAGTTAAGGAGCTTCCAAAAAGGAGGTTAAAAAGGAGAGATAATGGTAATTTTTTTTTCCTAGAATAGGCCGCGCTGGCGTGGCCGGTTCTAGGCAAAAAAATTTGCAAGATAAGGAAGCAATGTATAGCAAAGCAGAAGAATAGCTAATGCTAGGAGACATAAGAGATTTAATTTTCTTTGAGGCATAAAAGGATATTCATTTGCCTCTAGCAAGGAATTTCAGGTATGCTTACGGAAATGTAAATCTCAAAAGACGTGCTTATGCTTTTGCTCTTTATATGACATCCATATGCATATGATCATGCTTATCGAGACATGCTTATGCTTTTGCTCGTGAAGGGGCATGGTCATGATAATGATGGGATTGCTTATGAGAAGCTTTTGCTAATGACTGTGCTTTTGCCTTGCTAAGTTTGTTTATTTAGGAGACATGCCATTAGGGGAGAATTGGGGTCTCAAAAGGGCCTCATAAGGAATGGATTAAGAAATGGATTAGTCCTAATGAAAGGGCCAAGGTAGGTCCCAAAAAGTCCTAACCCCCCCCTCACCTAGGTGGGTTAAGCCCAAAAGTGACCACACCTCTTACACAACTCTTACTCCTAGGTGGGAACCAAAAAATTCAAAATTCAAAATTCGAATTTTGAATCCCCTCCCTCCTCTCTCCTCCCTCCCTCCCTCCCCCTCCTCCCTCCCCCTCCCTCACTTCCCCTCCTCACCCCGTTCCCCCTCCCTCCTCCTCCCCCTCCCTCCCTCCCTCCTCCCCCTCCCCTCTCCTCCCCTCCCCCTGCCCCTCCTCACTCCCTCCTCCCCCTTCCACCTCCTTCCCCTCCCTCCCTCCCTCCTCCACGCCTGCTCCTCCTACCCTCCCCCTCTCTCCCTCCTCCATGCCTACTCCTCCTCCCCTCCCCCTCCCTCCTCCTCCACTGCTGCTTCTCCTCCCCCCTCCCTCCTGCTCCTCCCTCCTCCCTCCCTCCTCCTCCACGCCTACTCCTCCTCACCCTCCACACTTGTTGGTCTGCCCCCCTTTCCTCCTCTTCAACTACTGGTCCTCCCTCCCATTCAAGGACGTCTCCAACAAGTACCAGGTTCACTTAGAGTTGGAGGCTGAATATGCAAGCACACGTAGTCTAGGATTGAGGGGAGCTTCCAAAATCCACAGTCTTCGTTCGCAACAAGGAAAGAAGCATCTCGACCTTTGGGTAGAAGGATCCTTGTATCCTTTAGATCCTGCCAACCAAAAGAGTCCTCCTTTCCATACAATGCATGAGCTAGTTCGGTTTGTTGGAAATGGACATGCGGGGTTGCTTGGTTATTGCAATCGGTTAAACAATGCTCAATCAATGGCTATGCAAGCAAGCGGGATGCGCAAAGCCCAAGCAGAGATGCTAGCACATTTAGGAAATAGCACCATTGTTGCAATGCATAACTCTATGCAGGATCTTCATGATAAAGCCAAAGCATTGGACTTGGAGCGAGATGCATTGGACTTGGAGCGACATAAAGTAGAAGAGTCACTCTGTAAGCTAGCTGAGTCCAAAAAAGGCTTGGAAAGATCTATATACAATCAAGTTCGACGAGCCGTAGAGAAGGAATGAGAGAAGGCAGAAGAACGAGTGCAAAAGATGAAAGAAACACGTTTGGGATTGAAGGAGAGAAAAAGAAGATACTTACATAACATGGATGCATTGGCACCCCAAAACATGATGGGCCCTTATAAAACGTTAAAAAAAACCCTAACTCTCATTATTCAATGACAAGAGTGAAGAACACTGCTAGACCCATTGGACGCCGCCTCCACCCTTCCTCCTCTAGCTCCACCACCTCCATGGCATCCACGCACACGAACCTATCTGGGTCTAGTGGCACCTCCCCCGACTCTCGTGAGCCCTCCCCCGACTCTTGTGAGGTCTCCCAGGCTTCTCCTCAGCTTCAACCTTCCCCTCAGCCTCAGCCTGGGCCTTCCCCTCAGCCTCAGCCTGACCCTCAGCCTTCCCCTCAACCTTCCCCTGAACCTTCCCCTCAGCCTTCCCCTCGGCCTTCCCCTCCCCATGAGAACCCTCTTCGGATCAAACTAAATGTGTTCAATAACCTCCCGAACATAGAGAGGCTTCCTGAGGGCCAACAGACTGCCAGGAAGAGCACCATCTTCCCTCTCCCGGAGATACAGCCCATCGCAGAGATGATCCCTGTGCCCATGAGGAGGGTAAAGCAGACTCTGAGGAAGCCCCATCCCAAAGAAGGCCAAAGCTCCATACGTCAGCGAGAGGACTCGGAGGAGGACCAACATAGACAAGAGCAGTGAAAGAAGTTCAAGGCAGACAAGAGGCCATGGGAAGGTGTTCGGGTACCTATAAGGCCTCCACCAAGAGTCAGGAAGCCGTACAGAGCGAAGCCAGGAGCGTGGGCCCTGAGGGAGATCAGGTAAATGTAGAAGACCATCGACAACTTGACCCCATGTGCTCCCTTCCAACGTGTGGTATGGGAGATAGCACAGGGATATAAGGACGATATGCGCTTCAGCACAGGAGCTATGGGGGCACTCCAAGAGGCTGCGGAGCAAGTGACCACCGCTTTGTTCAAGGATGCCAACTTGTGTGCCATCCATGAAAAGCGCATCACAGTCATGGACAAGGACATGGCTTTGGCGAAGCGACTACGGAGTGACCCAAGTTTGAACCCTAGATTCTCTTTCAACCCACTCTTAGGACTTAGACCACCCATTGCCCTTGAAGGCACTATCTTGTATCTAAGGCCCAAGGGCTGATTTTTTTAAATAAAATATATCGACATTCTCTACACTCTTGCATTATTGTGTATTTTCCATTTCTATGACTGCAGTAACTAATCATTTTAATGTAAGTTTTGATTTCTGTCAAATCCTGAAGGAATTTCACCATCGTGCAGAAGGAAAAAGTGTTTGGCACATCACCAGGTTCCCAGAAATCCCAAAACCCGCCACGGCACGAATTTGGGCATTTTGGACTTGCCCAAATTAAGTCCAAAATGCCCAAATTCATGCCGTGGCGGGTTTTGGGCTTTCTGGGGTCTTGGTGATGTGCCGGACACTTTTCCCTTCTGCGCGACGGTGAAATTCCTTCAGGATTTGACAAAAATGAATGCTCGATACGCAGAATTGGTGAAAATGATAGTAAATTGGCTAGAAATTTATTAAATTAACACAACTAAAATAATGGAGAAAATATATCATCAACGACTTAAACAAAATACAATGGAATTCAAGACGAGCAATGATAACTTAAAACAAATAATAAAGACATATAGTCATGTATCCATTGAAATTGGATATGTTTATATATACAAAAGGCCTCACAGGCTATCTTTCTTCTTGGCTAGTTCGAGTACATCGAGAATAGGGGTCTTTGAATCCCCTAGTGAACTCTTAGACATAAATCTAGCCGCAACAGCACTAACATCCTCCTCTCTTGCTGCCAAAGACATAGTTGTTGCCGTCAATGCCCTGTCATGAATGTTCAATCCAAAGGCATTAATAGCTACCAGGCGGTGTACCAAAATGACTTTGTCGGCATTTCGAGTAATGTTGGAGTATCCGATAGCGCGCGACAATGCCTTGCACTTCAGCAGCTCCGAAGGACGTCGAGGAGAAAATTTGATTGTGAAAGACCACGATATGCTCTGTGACTTTGCCAAGGTAATGGGCCAAAGAATGATCTCTCCCAAATGTGTTGTGAACATTACCCCGTCAAGATGAGAATTCATCAAGCTCAAACGCATCCTGCAACAATTCAATAAACATTAGAAGATTGACAAAACAAATTATACTGAAAGAACATCAAAATAAAAAATATTGTTCGAACTTACCGCTACAACGTCATCAACTTCTATCCCTTCCTCATTTGCAATGTTGATGGAATCAGGTGCTGTGTGATGTTCCATTTGGGAGGTGGACGCTTTCTCCTGACCTGTGTTGGAGGTGGAAGCTTCCGCATGAGAGGGTTGTGCATCGTATACGGACATGTCTGCATCCCTCATTGAAACCAGCGTCATCAAGAGAGTCTTCCATTGTCTAGTCTTTGGTACCTAAAACCCCAGGATCTTTGATGCTTGTGTCAACATCGAACCCTGATAGGACTCTGAGTGCCTCATCCTCTCGTAGTCCAAAAAGAATCTCTATGTCATGGAGGAATATATACTCTTCTCGATCGATGATGAGGGGGGACAAGGATCATAATTCTAAGTTTGGGTCAACGGTCTCCGATGCAGATTCTTGCTCTACTAGGGGCTCTTGAAGTAGGCTCAATGCTTGAGCTGCTTCCATCTCCTCTGTTGGATTGTTAAGAGACTCTTCCATGTAGATGTCTAAGTCTAGTCTAGGGACGACCAGATCAGCAGTTCTACTAGAGGGGGTGCTAGACGATGAGGCTTCTTCCTCTAAATTTCCTTCTTGGAGAAGGAACATGAATGTCATCTCCCATGAAAGGAATTTGGTGCCTGTATTTCCTGTGATCCCTGTGTCTAGGATGTCTTGAACTTCGACTGTCCTAAACCCTTTGTCTGTAAGGTTGTCACAAAAGTGGGCCAAGCGCTTTACAAACTTGGGTTCCTCTACGAACAGATACTTTATGTAATCTATGGGAACCCATCTCTTTGAAGTGTGGTCAAGTGTATAGGCAAAATTTGAGAAATTATCTTTTGCATGTAAAGGATTTGCATGTAAAGGATGAGATTTGAGAAGTCATCCTTGGCTCGCATATATGTGCCTAGGACATCTAAAGTCCTATCAAACACTAAAAATAGCTTTTCCTCACGATCTGCAAATGCAGTTCGTGAGATGAATTCATGGAACACAATTCTAGCTGAATCCATGGCAAATAGCAGTTGATGGAGGGAGTAACTTCTGAGGATGGGAGTTTATGTGGCTCTCTAAATGTGAAAGTGAGAATGTGATGTAAAAAGGGCTCTTGCCCCTTAATATATATCAAAACCCTAAAAATTAAAATTAATCATGAAATCCCCAAATTTTTTAAAAAACATTTACCATGAACTGAAAGGAGAAAACATTAAAAGAAATAACATTTTAATTTAATTGTCCATCATCTTTTGAAGCAATAACTAGGATTTGATAGACAAACCATTAAATGCTGCACTAGTCAAACACACTATTAGCACTCTTCAAAGTTGCAGGAGGAATGAAATTGGCACTATGCATGCACTTCTCCACATGGCGGCTGATCTTACCACCATTTAAGGTAAAGTAAAAGGTCTCTGACATGCCATCCTCCATGACCAATAGGTGTTCTCGCACATCCCTTAGAGTCCATTGTTGCGATGTGACATTCGCATTCTTGACATCTCCCTCTTCAACATCAATAGACAAACTTACCCCCATATTTTCTTCATCATTAGAGTCAAGGGGAAGCCACCAGCCATTTGTTTTCTTCCAACTCCTGTTGGCATGACAAATGGTATCTAATAACCACATTGTCTTTACGTGCATGACATTGAAACACATCACCCTTTTGGTCACCTGACCTGGTTCCCCAATTCATCCTAAGTAAATCTTCAAGAGCATTTTCATCTACACGCTTGCGGGACCACATAGTTTTTGTTCTATGCATATGTATATTCTGAAATAAAGAAGCAAAAATGTGCGAAGGCATAAACCAAGATAACCTTGCCCATTTATATCCAAATGTAAACTTCATGGCCATGCCCACATCCTTTGCAATCTTGTCCTTGTACGATTGCAATGTCCTTGAGTCCACATTGCTGCAATCCATGTCTTGAAGTTGTGGTGGTGCAATGGTTTGTAGACGGCCATAGCTTGATGATGTCGTTGGAGTGATGTATGTTGCATTATACCAATACACATTCTTCATTCGCAAGGAGGCCAACTTCTCCCCGGCATGCATTTGGTTACCTAAATCCTCATGAATCGCAATGAACTTGCCTATGAATGATTCAACTGGTTCCCACTCCTCGAGCTTCGAAGGGAAAACATTTTCCACCATGAATAAGAGCTCTTAGAAACCAAACACAAAATTTCCAAATGGACTCATTACACTTGCATGTGAAAAAGGTACATAGATAGAAAGGCTTACAGTGTGATGGTATCCTAGATTGATTGAATGATGGAGGAAGCCGCATATCTTTTCACATGTAAACATGTTGCACTTTTGCGAGCCATCCTTTCTTCCCAAACTTGAACTTCAATATGCACCCCTTCCACTCATGCAAGATGTCACCTCTCTTGCTCTTGGGAAGCTTATGTGGACCTTTGGCCAATCCTTTCATCACTATCTAGTCATTTAAGCTATAGGTGCAAGGGATCCACTCATTCAATGCATTTCTGGTGTTGTGGAAGACACAAGAGGTCACAACATTGCATAGTCTTGTAGCCTTTTTCCTCACCATGCTTGCAAAGGTTGCAATAGCAAGAATGGGACTCCTACATAAGGCAATGCAGCTCTAACAGAGGCACAAAACAGGGAGAAGGAGAGGGACAGAGCAACAGCAACAGAGGCACAAGAGAGGGAGAAAGAGAGGGACATAGCAGCTCCAACAGCGGCACAAAAGAGGGAGAAGGAGAGGGACAGAGCAGCAGCAACAGGGGCACAGGAGAGGGAGAAGGAGAGGGACAGAGCAACAGCAATAGAGGCATAGGAGAGGGAGAAGGAGAGGGACAGAGCAGCTCCAATAGAGGCACAGGAGAGGGAGAGGGGAGAGAGAGAGAGAAAGGAGTTGCAGCAAGTAGGCCAAAGTAGGAGGGAGCAGAGAAGGGGAAGAAGGAAAATGCATGGGATTTGGTTCAAATCTGAGTGATTTGGCAAGCTGGACCAGAACAGTGGGGGGCAGAGGCCCTAGAAAGAGGAAGGAGAAGAAAAATTTGCCATTTGGGCCCTATCATCCCTTTGAATGCAGTTTTGGGCTCATGTGGGGGAGGTGCACCTGGTAGGAGGGTCAAACATGGGTTAAGAGGGGGGGATGGTTTGGATGGTCCCTAGTGTAAGGGGAGCAACCAATAGGGGCTCTCTACAGGCCTGCCCACCCTCCACCTCAACACCACACCTTTTAGCACTCTCATTGGTACACCTCAAATCACTCTCTAATCCCTTGAAATTAGGAAACACTAATTGGAGGCCCTTTTGACACCACATTCTCCCCTAATGAATAGTATAGGTATTCATTTAATGCATCCTAGGCTAGGAGACATATGGCTAGGGGACATAGTTATGGGAATGCTTAAACAAAGCTAATGCTTAAGCTAACAGAAACAATTATTTTGCTCTGCTTATTACGTTTCATGTTCGTGATAATGCTGAGAATGCTCATGAAATGCATTTGCTGGAAATGCTTTGTTTTTCAAATGAGAAATGACATGGTTATAGATTTTATTGGCAAGCTGAGAAAGAGATGGAGATAGGATTTTTTGCTAAGAAAGAGATGGAGATAGATGCCCAAGAAGGTCATGTAATGCCAATTTTTTTGCCTAGAGCAAGTGTTAACATCCACAGGGTACAGTCATTGCATAATGCAGGGTAATCAGTTATTCGAGGCAATTAGGTATCATGATTTACTTCAATGGTTGCAGCCATGGAAGGAGTACATTGCAAGCTTCATAGGATTTGAGTCGCAAATAACTCAAGCGGTTATAGGCTTCTGGGGCTTTGAGCCGCATCGGGGAGTTCAAGGTATGCTTTTGCATTGCATTTGCTTTCTTTCATAATCTACCCATTGCACATGGTTTCAAGCTTAACTTGGGGCTTTGTTAGTGGAGTTTTAGTAGAGGAATAAGGAAGGACAAGTAATTTGACCCGTCTATGATGGGTTGGTAACCTCCTACCCTCTCTCTCTTGCTCTCTCTCTATCTCTCTCTCAATTTGCATGTTCTTTATGTGTATGGAGTAATAAAAAATCCATTGGAGTGTCTCTCTGTGCCTATTTATATATGTAAAAACATGATTATTAAAAATTAAACATAGTGTTTTTACAAAGAACACACTGTCACACCATCTCTCTCTCTCTACGTATGTGGGTATATCTGTGCGTGTGCATGCATTTGTCTCCCTCTCCATCGTATATGTATAAGAAAACAATTAATAAACTTGGAACAACTTTGAAAAAAACTTTTATACCAATGCAGCTCTCTCTCTCTCTCTCTCTCTCTCTCTCTCTCTCTCTCCATGTGGACGTATAATAAGACAACGATAGAAATTTCATTGTTGAAACCGTCGAATAAAACATGAAAATTGAAAGTGCATGCATATCTGAAAGTCCATAAAGCTCCAATAGTCACATAAGTGCAGGTGCACATAGAGGTTCACTAATGAAATAGACATTGTGCAGGACGTCTTGGATGTGCTGGAATCAGTAGATGTCCATGACCCAGGTATCCCGACATGCCAGTGATACCTACACAAGTAGAAAATGATAAATGTAAGAATTTAGAGATTTGAATGGCAAGACACTTATTTACAAAATGCTCCATGAGAGTGCTTGCCATCACGTAGAGTGGTAAGTCAGTGTCTAAAGAAAGTATATGTGTAGTTGCCATTTCTACCTTGACCAAAGGCAAGCATCGGTTGACACACTCTGTATCCTCTAAAGGATATGGTTATCCTAAGACGTCCATATGAACCACGAACTCTATGACTCTTTAGTTTAAAGAAGCCAAGCAATTTGTACTGAATGCAGAGCCTCATGAACCATGTGCCGATTGGGAGGTATCTAAATCAAAAGAATAGTGTCTTTGCACACTCATAGTTGCAAAAAACAACAACATTCATATATCTTCTTTTAAGAGCGGAACAAAATGTTAGGGACCACGCACCCATAGAAGCTGTTCAACTCAAGAATGTCAACCAACAGCTATGCAGATGCGCGACACCCCCATCGAGGGGGATCTGTTACAGCAAAGAAAGTCAATAAACATAATGATGTTTGTTTAAGAATAAACAAAACTCAAACATGACTCCAAAGCAATCATGCACCTGGCACTACCGCAGCGAAGTGAGTGACGAATGTGAAGCTCCTGTCTGTTGAGAGTTGTGGTGCCATTAGCACATGTAGAGCAAAGGTATGAGTAAAGGACAAGCTGCCACATGGCATGGAGGAGATATCCCACATGTGAGTAAGCATATGGATGTAAGTACCCTCACCTATAAAAGGGAGGTTCATTTGAAGTAATATCAATCAAGTACTATCTCAAGATTCTCTTTATGAGTCCAAGCTAATCTATCTTGGAACCTAATTGACTTGAGTTATAGATCATGATCACTCTTAGGATTCATCCACCTTAGATTAGTGTTGTCATTAGAGTAGATTAGTGTCCATAGGAGAGCTCAATCCATGCGCTTTAACATGGTATCAGAGCTCAGGTCCTAGCTCTCCTATATAAGATGTAGATTTCTTGATTGAGAGTTTCTCGAGTGTTCTTGTAAGAGCACTTCCGTAGAGAATTTCCATTCATGGTAAGAGATTTCCATCCATTTCTGTTCATTGAGAGAGAATTCTAGCATTGAGAGAGAGAGAGTTTATTCTTTCATTGAGAGAGGATAGGTATGTGTGAGAGAGAAGAAATGCTCTACTCTTATTGTTGAAGAAAGCCTCAAGCACGAACTACATCAAAGGCTGGCTCTCATTAGCATGACTCTATCTCAGAAGCCCCTACAGCTTTGACAAAGTGAAAGCAAGCTACAAGGCAACACATAGCTCTCCAGCCAGTCGCTCCAACTCCAATAGCCCCTATCTATGGCCGAGAGCGGCCGAGAGCTAGGCTCAAATGTCCACTGCCAAGCCTCAGCAAGCTCCAGCCTTTCGACTCTCCTGCTAGAGAGAGATATCCAACAAAAGACAAAAGCATTTAGGATCTCCAACTTTAGCCTAATAACACATCATGAGCACATTAGAAAGCCTTAACCAACCACTAAACCAAAACTTAAACTAGTCAAATTACCAAATGAACTAAAAGAAGTGGGATGGACTTGATTAGCAATGTCCATCGCGTAGACCCTTGCAACACAACATATTAGAATTTCGAAAACCTCCAAGGAATATACAAAATATTAAAATTTCAAAAACCTCCAAGGAATCACAAAGCCTCCTTGGGTTTCCACTTTTTGAAGATTTTTCTTGAGAATTTGTGGATTTTTAGCTAAAATATAACTAAATTTCCTATAATTTTGCAGATTTTACAAAATTGACAAAATATTGGATATCATTTGCTAAATAATTCATGTCTTCCACCATATAAAAGCTACCAACATGATACAAACACCAATATTTTTAATTATGTGTAGAAAATTCACATCCCAAAAAACCACGTCAATCCACTACTCCAGACTCCACGTTAATATACATTTAACAACATATATCCTAAGGTACTTACACTAACAACTAATTAACTAATCCTATTTGACCTAGCCCATAGTACTAAAATCTAAACCTAACCTAATCAAAGGTAATCCTAACCTAACCTCAGCCCTTCACTCTGCCTCTATCGCCATCTTCTCTGTTGCCATCCGCTCTATCCTTCACCATGCCTTTGCCTCTACCTGTAAGGTTTGCACTGCCCTCAAAAGGTGCGTGTGGTGGTAAGAGGAGCCAGTCAGATAGCCACCAAGAGGTAGGAGCATCGTGACTGGGAGAGGAGGAGAGGAAGGAAGATGAAAGGAGGGCAGAGGTAGCACTGCCCCAACCAGAAGAGTGGAAGAGGAGGAAAGATGAAAGGAAGGTAGCAACTTGGCTAGTGAGGGAAAAGCACCGCCACCAAGAGAGGAGGACAGGAGGTGAGATGAAAGGGCAACAGCTTGGCCAATGAGGGCATGCGAGAGAGAAGGAGAGGAGGCAGGGGTGCCATGATAGGAGGAGGCAGGGGAGGTAGGGGTATTGCTAGGAGAGGAGCAAAGAGACGAGAGATTAGAAAAAAGTCCAGCAAAGAGGCAAGAGAGCAAAGTGGCGAGCTGGAGTGGGACAAGGGGAGAGGATTAATGTTTTAGAACTAACTTAGGGAGGGGAGTTCATTTTTCATATGATATCATTAAACTTAGGTTTATTTTTGGCTTTGAGCGAGATGAGGAAAACTAAATAATTTTAATTACAATCTTTTATTTGTTGGGGGCAATACTTTTTAGAGGTGACAATCCTACGAACATTGCATCCAAGCTCATTATACAATTAGACATAAAATTTTGGCCCTACTCAGGGTCTGTGGCAGAGTGGTTGTTTTTTGCCTCCTCAGGGAAGGAGTAAGCAATACTATGAGTTCTGAAGGGGAAGATTGTGTTTTGGTTTTCTCATACTGTTTTTGGCTTTTGTGAACTTTGTTATGCGTTTTCAAAAAATTCGTAGAAATTACAAGGTTCAAGAATACGGTTGTCATAATTGCCAGCTAGACGGGATGTGCTGAAATGAGGGCATGTATTTATTTTCCACATGTCTCAGAAGAGTGGGATCGTTGAGTGGAACATGGGGGGAACATGGAACGACTCAAAAACAACCTCTTTGACTGCAAAAATGGCCTCACGATCAACATCTTTTTATCCTCTACTAAAAAATCTAACAACCACCCTCTTTAATGCTCCTTACTCTTCTCATTGTGCTCCGTCATCATCATCATCATGAGTTGTGGATTACAATCCTCTTGAATCAATTGCGCAACCCTATATTTGCACAATCATAGCATGCTTAACAAACTTTCTACCATGATTATAATAAGATTATAGAAAGAGTGCCAGTGCACCCAAAACTAATAAGACCAACAATTTCATTCTTTCAGTCATCAATCTGCCACATAATCTCTGCATAATGCTTTTGAGGGAATTGAAAACCCATGTTTGTACTCACTGTCAAATTCATAACTAAAAACTTAGACATCTAGTCCCAAATCTTAAGTCTCCACACTTCTAATTTCCTGGAACCACAAAGTAACAAGTCAACAATAGGTTGAATTATTGTTGACAGTATTTGAGACTTCAAATTTTTCAACACTAGCAAGAATCTGTCGCTCGTAATAATCAAACTCACTACACCATGCATTGTCACTCTTAAATGCTTCATTAATACTCTAATCCTCAATCTTTTCATTCTTGACTCAAATGAATGTTTTCATTTTCCCTACTACAACCCAACTTGAACTCGGAATTACAAATGACTTCTCCTTTATCATCATTGTAACAAGTTACTTGAACTTGGAATCCTATTTGGGTTTGGCAAGGCTCATTTCTTGGCTTCGTTGTGCTTACCCTCATAGCTAGACATGTGAGGCCCACATGCCATGATTATTAGATCTAGGTAATTGAAGGTTAGCAAACACAATCACCATTGAATTCCTATTCAATGAGGGCTTAGCTAGCTAGAATCCATCTTACATGAGATGGTTTAGCTACAAGAGTATTCCATCAATTTCGAGTAGTAGTTCTAGCACCTACATCTCAACTTAAATCGCTAATAGTAGTGGAGAAATGTGATCTTTCCAATTAATTAATGGACGGTTGCTAAAGAAATTGTCTATTAAGAAGAGCTCAAACAGGTCTTTGTGAAAAACATTCCAAGCTACTCCGCAACATGCATACACAAAAGGTAATGCCATCAAAAGTGAGCGTCGACCATGAAATCATCTCAAGCTCTCCACTCGATCTATTTAGACCTCATTCTTTTCATTATCCTTGAATGTTTTACTGCTATAAAGGCTCCTCCATTGTCATCAAAATTGATAGTTTCTACTTTGATAGTTTCAGTGTTGATGATGTGATGACACTAGGGATGTCGGTTTAAATGTGGCTGAGAAGGTTTGCCAAAAGAACTCATTTCACAAACGACCTTGAAAAGCCACCAATATTGAATGAGCTAGTATTTTATTTCTTAGCTATCCACACATGCACTCTGCTGCTTCTACTTATTAATCAACCTACACCAAGATAGGCTTTAAAGTAATTTTATGATGTTTATGTGAACATTCAAGAGCTAGAAACATGATTTTCTACAAGCGACTAGGTAGAGAGGAGAGAATTTTCCTTGCCAGATTAGTCATGGTCCTCTCAACCCCTAATTTTAGCTTGAACATTCAAATTATTTTTTGATCTACCCTAGTTCCATAGTTACCTCCACTGTGGTTTATGAGATGAATGAATAACTCAATGCCAACTAATCATGCATGTGCAAACGTCTCTCTTACAACTTGTTTGACAAAATGACAATGTGAGTGGAATGGTGATCACATGAGATGGAAAGGTGATCACGGTAGCTAGATGACCAGTTGAGTTGTCGACAAGCTCAACCCACTTAGATGATTTCAAGGATCCCACATTTATGTCAATCACTGCTAAACCTTCCTCACCCCACGCCCCCTCCCCCCCCCCAATAGAATCTGTATTCCAAACGAGCAAACCAAGTTCGCAGTGTCCTAGTAAGAGGATCAGTGTTGCTTTCCTTTTTTTTCGAGTTTGGGAGCAAATCTCTATAGGTAGCATGGCTGGAAAGTGCAAGAGTGCACTGTCTCAGATTGGGACATCCTTCACGGTGTGGTGAGAGGGCAGTATTTTTTGATTCGAGGTTATTTCAAGGCCCGTTTTGGTGGCAGAAGTTTTCCGTAGGCACTCAAAAAAGTGCCCTGTTTTTGTTGTGCGACCACTGTTCTGTAGGTCATTGAAATTTTATCGCAGAAATTACATCATATGCTTGTGCGCAGAGATATTAGGAGTGATAGAATCATTCTTATTGCCTGTTGATGCATAATCATCACTAGGAAGTGACTGTGTGGTCAAATACCACTCTCGTTAGTTTTGCAGATTTGCACTTGTGAGGCAGAAGTTGTGTTTTTTTACAGTGACAGAATATTTTGCAGTGTTTTGTAATGGCGTCTGATGCTCTTTCACAAATTGCCACTGAAAAGCTTGACAAGAACAACTTCCAAGCATGGAAGTTTAGAATGACGAATTTCCTTAAGGGAAAAGGCTATCGAGAGTTCATTACTGGAGCTGAACAAGAACCAGTTATTCCTAATGTTCCCAATCAACAAGAGTTGTAGGCATTTAAAGGCTGGCATGAGAGAGCTAGAAAAGTTATGTACTGGTTGTCTATCAGCATTTCACATTCTATGATTATGCATATTCAGGATGCAAGCACACCAAAGGAGGTGTGGGATACTTTAACAAAAATGTATAGCACAAATACGCAAGCCAGGAAAATGTAGCTCAAGCAGGAGTTGCATAATGTGCAGAGAGAAAAGATGAGCATCAATGACTACCACATGAAGGTGAAGAAGATTGCAGATGCACTTGCTTCTATTGGGTCGCCAATGAAAGATGATGATTTAGTTTCTGTGACCTTGAATGGTCTAGGAAAGAATTATGCACAATTCCGGACATCCATTGCCGTCCGTGAGAATTTTCCTAATTTTGAGGAGTTTATTGCTCTTCTAATTTCTGAAGAGTAGAGAAATGGTGGTGCATCTTCTTCAGGAGGAACTTCAAAAGAAGCTTTCTTCTACTCAAATGCTAGAGGTAGAGCAGGCTGATTTGGAGGTCATGGCAGAAATCAGAATATGCAGCAAATTCAAGAAAACCAGTCCTATGGAGGAGGACGTGGTAACTTTAGAGGCAGGGGGAGCCAAAGAGGTCGTGGTGATGGCAGAGAGGGCAAAATGCAAACAACAATGTTGAATGCTACTACTGTGGCAAAATGGGTCGTATGGTTAAAGACTACTATAAAAAGCAGAATGACATCATGACTGGAAAATTACAGCAAGGCTATTATGCATCCTCTAGTAGATAGGGTGATGACAGAAATGAGTATATGTTTATGGTGCAGCACATGACCAATTCTGTGACAAGTGCAGAAGAAAGCAATGATGTGTGGTATGTTGACTCAGGTGTGTCAAACCACATGATAGGTCATGTGGAATGGATGCAGGATGCAAGGAAAATGGAAAGACTAGGATTTGTGGAGACTGGTGATGATACTGCACATCCTATTGTGCAGATTGGTAAAATTCCTTTGTCTATGCAGGATGGAAAAAAGAAAAACCTGTCTGATGTATTTCATGTTCCGAATATCACCAAGAACCTAGTTTCTATTAGTCAAATGGTTGAGCAGGGCTTGCAGGTCAAATTTAATCCTCATGGATGCTTTGTTGAGGATATGAAAAATAAAGGTCGCTTGATAGTAAAAGGGAAGAAGAAGGGCAGGATGTTTACATTGGATGCAGACATGCCTGAATTGAGTGCAGCAATGTTTGCACATGGGACCGATGTAGTTGTAGATATTGATATCTAGCATAGACGCATTAGTCATGTTAATGTACGACGACTTAAATTAATGCAGGCCCAAAATATTATTGCAGGATTGCCTAAGTTCAAGGTTGCAGAAATGCATAAGGTATGTGAAGCCTGTTAATTTGGAAAACAGGTAAGGAAACCATTTCCTATACATGTTCAATAGAGTAAGAGGCCATTGGAATTAATCCACTCTAATGTGTGGACTACTAAAGCTGCATCTATTGGAGGCTGTCATTATTTTGTCACTTTTATTGATGACTACAGCAAAAAAGTTTGGGTGTATTTTATGAAAAAGAAAGTGAAGTGTTTGGGCATTTCAAAGCTTTTAAAGCTATGGTTGAAAAAGAAACATGCCTGCAAATAAGCCCAAACAAAGCTTTTAAAGCTATGGTTGAAAAAGAAACATGCCTGCAAATAAAATGCCTAAGGCCAGATGGAGGGGGAGAGTACCTCTCAAATGAGTTTGCAAGTTTCCTGCAGGAGCATGGCATAAAGCAGCAATATTCATGCAATCATACCCCATAGCAAAATGGACTTGCAGAAAGGGAAAACAAGCATATTGGAGAGGTATCTCGTGCGATGCTCAACGAAAAAGACCTGCCAGATTATTATTGGGCTGAAGCAGTTGCTACAGTAGTCTACATAATGAACAAGACTCCCACTGTAGCAATACATGGCATGACACCAGAGGAGAGGTATACTAGTAGGAAACCAAATATTTCTCATTTGAAAGTTTTTGGTTGCATTGCTTATGTTCATGTGCCAGATGAGTTGAGATCCAAGTTGGATCCAAAAGCTGAGAAGTGCATCTTTATTGGTTATTCTCTGCAACAAAAACGATATAGATGCTATAATCCTTCTATTCATAAGTTTACAGTGAGCAGAGATGTTTTTGATGAGATGAGCAGCTGGTATAAACCAATAAATGTGATTGATGATGTGGATGCACAAAATGGTAATGTTGCACAGAATTCACAACAACAATCACAAAATATTAGTGGACCTGTAGTGTCCTCTAGTAGTGGTTCACATACTTTGCCATGGACAGGCAGATTGAGATCAGGAGGATCTCCTCAAAGCAATGCAGATAGTGGTATGCAAGTATCACAAAAAGGAAATGAGAAAGTAGATCAGCCCATGGTTGATATGAATGTAGGTCACTCTTATGTGGATGGTGAATCCAGTGGCTCAGAACAGAGCCTTGAAGATGAGTTGGGTATTCCTTCTGTTGTTACACCTAGACTAAGGAAGACAAGGGATGTTTTGAGAGCACCTGGTAGTGAGCCTATTTTGCACAAGTCTAGCAGAGCTTGGATAGGCTGAAATATGATGGATTTACAGCCATTCACTATGCCTATATGGTCAAAGTGATACATGAACCAGAACCCACTTCTTTTGAGCAAGCCATGGGAAAAGAAAAATGGGAGAAAGCCATGGATGCCTTGGAAGCAAATGCTACATGGGAATTGGTGCCTTTGCCTAAAGACAAGAATGCAATTGGCTGCAAGTGAGTTTATAAGGTGAAGCACAATGCAGATGGTTCTGTGAATAGATACAAGGCAAGATTAGTTGTCAAGGGGTATGCACAAACATATGGCATTGATTATGAAGAAACATTCAGTCCGGTTGCAAGGATGGCAACCGTAAGAGCAGTCATTGCTATGGATGCATCAAAGGGATGGTCTTTACATCAAATGGATGTAAAGAATTCCTTCTTGCATGGTGATTTGCAAGAAGAGGTCTATATGGAGTAGCCACCAGGTTATATTCATGTTGTTCATCTTGAGTTTGTTTGCATGTTGAATAAAGCCTTATATGGCTTGAAGTAAGTACCCAAAGCATGGTCTGACAAGATAGGACAATATCTTGTCACTATTGGCTTTTAGATTTCCAAGGCAGATTTCTCACTTTATGTGAGAAAAATAGAGAAAGGCATTATGATGCTTGTCATTTATGTTGATGATTCGATCATCACAGGTGATAGTGATGAAGATATCCTTCATGTGAAAACACTATTGAAGTAGAAGTTTGAGATGAAGGATTTGGGAGAGTTGCGTTACTTCTTGGGCATTGTGATTAGATCCACAAGTGGGATATGGCTCTTGCAGAGGCAGTATGGATTGGACATGCTGTCCAAATATGGGATGACATGTTGTAAGCCTATTTCAATTCCTTTGGAGCATAATGTGAAGTTGAGCGCAAATGCAGGTGAGCTTCTGGAAGACCCTACTATGTACAGATGCATAGTAGGAAGTTTGATTTATATGACTATTACCAGGCCAGATTTAAGCTATGCTATTGGGTTGGTAAGTCAGTTTATGCAGGCTCCAAGGAAACTGCATTTGGATGCGGCTAGACGCATACTGAGGTATGTGAAGTCCACATTGCAGTATGGACTATTTTATGAGACTGGGGTTTAGATACAGTTGCATGGATACACTGATGCTAATTGGGCTGGTAGTATTTCTGATAGACGATCTACCATTGGATATGTGTTCTCTTTTGGGAGTGCTGCAGTCACTTGGAGCAGCAAGAAACAACCTACAGTTGCCTTGTCAAGCACAAAGGTTGAGTACAGGGATGCAACAATGACTACATGTGAGGCAACTTGGTTGCATAAGCTACTTTATGATATGCATCAGTTTACAGATGGGCCACTTGTCATTTATTGTGACAACCTGAGCAGTATACACTTGGCAAATAACCCAGTCTATCATGCTAGAACAAAGCACATTGAGGTGCATTATCACTATGTGTGGGAGAAGGTTCTAGTAGGTTTTATTGAGCTAGTTTATGTCAGTACAAAGGATCAGGTAGCTGACATATTCACGAAGGCATTAGGCACAGAGAAGCTCTGCAAGTTCAGAGACCTGCTTGGTGTGTGCAGGAATTGGGATTGAGCTCGAGGGGGAGTGTTGAGATATCGAGCTCCCCGTGATATGCCAGGGTGACCGTTGTGCATTTATGTCACCGACTTGTTAGCTATAGATGCGGTTGGTACACTGCCCATGAATAATAGCTGGATAACAACTATCTTTATGTACTCTAGTTAGTGGCTCAGTTAGTATGCCACCTTAGGTAGCTGAGTTTGGTTTGAGACCCACATATAGGGTTCACCTATTCTTTTGTACTTAGAGTTCTTTTGGCTTTGACAACTAAGAAGAGGAAAACTATTTTCAGCCTCCACCTTTGTGTATATTCCCCCATTGTGTATGTGAGAAAGCTGCAAGTGAGACTCCTTCCTTCTCTCCCACTCTCTTCACACTTTCAAAGCTATAGATTGCTCCCTATCATAGTTAATGTAGAAAGTAAAGGCTTCTCGTTGGCATTAAAAATGATACTTATTAGGAAGGTGCAACACAAGCTCAACATACTCTTTCATTATCCCACTCTCTCGGTATGTGTATACATGTACATACATATGTATGTATGTATGTATGCATGCATGTATGTATATATGTATGTATGGCGTACATACGTATGTACATATGTATGTATGTATGTATGTATGTATGTATCTATTTATCTATGTATGTACCTCTGTATGTAAGCATGTATGTATGTATGTATGTATGTAAGCACACGCGCACACACGCAATGCACCTACACACTCATTATGGATGATTTAACAAGGCAAGGCTTCACGAGGATTTTAAAATTGTACTTAGGAAGGCACAACACAAGTTCAACATACTCTTTCATTATGACACTCTCTCTTTATGTGTGTATACGTATACATACATATGTATGTAAGTATGTACATATGTATGTACATGTGTATGTATGTATTCATGTAAGTACATATGTATGTATGTATGTAATACAATGTATAGCATGTATCTGCTTCTAGTTGTGCCCCCATTTTTCAGCATCTGGGAGGACATTCTAGTATGTTCCTTCTTAAAGCTTTAATACTAGTAGGAATTTGTCCATTACATATTATCAGGCCTTAATGTGAAGGAGGGTGTAGATTCTGGCTTCAAGTGGGAGCATGACAAAGCAACATGACCTTAGCATAAATGTACTTGCTTTAATATTAAACAACTACAAACAACCTCTTAAATAATTCAAATTAGCATTGATCCTTCGTAGTAGCAAACATCTATTCATGAGGCAAGCAATTGAATGAATCTCAGGAGACTAACATTTGAAAGGTGCCATTTGAAGGAGCTCTAATAGCTAGTCATGAGGCAAGCAGTTGAATGAATCTCAAAAGACTGACATTTGAAAGGTGCCATTCGAAGGAGCTCTAGTAGCATGGAGTTCAATGTCATAAGATTGCATCTTTCATTCTCTTTATTATCTTGAATGATACAACCTCATGAATAGCTCTAATAGCTATTCATGAGGCAAGCAATTGAACGAATCTCAAAAGACTGGCATTTGAAAGGTGTCATTCAAAGGAGCTCTAGTAGCATGGAGTTCAATGTCATAAGATTGCATCTTTCATTCTCTTTATTATCTTGAACGATGCAACTTACCTGTCGTTGCAATGGGATGATCCATATTTGAACCCCTTGAACAACATCATTAACTTCATTTTTAACTCCTTGGCAAGGTACTTGTGTTGGAGGGTGATCTTTCCTTCAATTCTACTCTTTGCCTAAGAGATATGATGTGTTTCTTTCATTTCTCCAACGATTGGAATCTAGGAGTGGGATTTGTAAAATAGTAGCTTATTAACATCTAAATTTTCAACACTTTTATACTCACATGTTCCAAAGGCCAAGATTTCAATATCTTCACATGGATCTTCAACAAAAGGCACAAAAGTCCATCAAGCAATGATCCAAGCTATCACCCTCGTTATCAATATGATTCGATGAACATTTTCTAGCTTTCAATATTCATTTCTTGCTTCACATTCATATGTGTCAACAATCAAGATTTCATGATCACTAAATGAGTCTTCAACAAAAAATCTAGACACTCCAAGAGAGGCTTGTCAAACACATGTTTTTTGGAAGGAGAAACATCACCTAATGGAACAAAGGTAGAGGTAACCTTACCCAAACATGGCATTCAATGGATGTTCAACTCTCCCAAGTTTGGGGTTGCATTAAGAAGTTCAAAAGAGTATGATCCAAACACAATTGAGAATTAATTATTTGATGGGATGGCCTTTACATGGCCTTGCAACGAACCAATGCCACTGTCACGCCAATCGGCTGCCTCCAATCTATTGAGCTGGTCCCCTTGTCTGATCTGTGTCTGAACCTGCTGCTGGTGAGTTTGATGTGTCTCTCGCTCTTGTTCATGGATTAACCTTGTTTATCACTACTGTTTGGTTGGAAAAACTCAGTAATTATGCTATGTGAGTGGAGACTAGTTGGACGTCTTGGTCTCGCCTCTCTTTTGAGCAAATGCTCCCTGTGTCGGATGATCTCATGGATGACAGCTTCTAGGCACCTCTGATCTGGGTACGACAAAAGGTTGGATCGGGGTCCAAAACCATCCCTAAAGAGGTAGTGATAGCACTCATAGTACAACGGGCATTTGAAAGTGAAATGCTCCTTTCCTTGATGATCACCTCTCTGGGTATGCCCTCTGCTCGTCCACTCTTAATGCAAAGTCGATATGATGAGACATGGAATTGCTCGATAGATATCCTCAAGGAGTGGGGTCGGTAGATCCGTGTGTACCTAGTGGATCCAAGAAACCCTCTATTGAAACCTATAGGCAATGGTCTCTGTAAAAATTGAGCTTCACAGGTAGCTCGCGGGGTGCCCTGAATGTGTGTAACTATAAAAAATCCGCTCGGATGACCTAGTTCACCTCCTGATATGTGAGTGGGATGGAGGGGGGGGCTCAGTGTTGTACTCGAAGGGAGGTAACCTATCTATGTGGAGCCCCAGGCTCTCAAACCATCTGCATGTATGTGGAAACAAACACCTCCGGTCACCCTCTGTTTCCTGGAAGAGGATAGAGTCAACTAAGGATGGTGTGTGTTGATAGATAGGACCAGTTGGTGAGAAGATATGTCGTTGATAAATCTCATTTAGGATGTTAAAAATTTGTTCTTTTATTGGTGAATGACCATGCAACACATCATTTTCTCTATTAGGCTTGCCATGTTGAGCTCCTCCATCGAGATTCCAAGAGGAATCCAGATAATCCATAGGCCTTTACACACCTCTCAAACCTAGTCCTAACTCCACATGAAATAATGCATAAATTGACACGTATGAGGATCACAATACCCAACATTCCCCCCTTGAGCTAAGTAGGGGAAAATACATAATCACAAAAAATACAAGGAATACCCAAGCAATATAGAGAACCTACCCACATAAGGATAACCTGAACCACACTGCAAAAGACCAGCACAAAAAAGGCCATCCACACAAGGCAAAAGATGAAAGTTGGAGGGTAGGATACACACATAAATGTTCAATCAAAAAGTGTTCAAAAGGCCTAGCTTTCCTACGCACTCGCCCTTAGCAAGAGAGTAAGGCTTTGGGTCCAGCTTTGTAGAAAGACTATTGGAATTAAAAAAATGTAAGCTTATAGAAAAGTAACTATAATTTTTCACCTAGGTGATTCCATTTTCTTTGCCTTTAATTTTCTTAAATAAAAACCACAATCATTAGATAATTCAATATTTGTTTGGGTTTCGAATAGCTTCGAATAGGCGTTTTGTTACAAGTATCTTTGACAAAATATGTTGAAGGCTAGCGGTGATGCTATCCCAATTTTGAAGAGGTAGCTCAAGGTTTGGGTTTCCTTTTTGAAAGCACAATCTAAGGGAATTTCAGATATTTATTATCTTCTCATAAACTTTTACTTTCACTTTACAAGAAAAAGTTTTAAGTTGTAAGGGGTGAGATAATGGGATCTTGAGGAGATGGGCCATCACCTTCTTTGGTGGGGGTTCAAAATGGATCTCTTCTTTTGAAAGACACAAAGAAACTTGAAGATGATAGACACCATCCTCTAGTGTGAGGGTAGTTTCTTTTATTAGTACAAGTGTAAAATTCGTCATTAATACTAAGACTTCCATAATCACTGCCACCTTGTCTTGTGTAAGGGGAATAAAAGATAGCTTGGGGAGAATGACACATGCTTTTTTTTGCTTCTTCTTGGAGTTAAAAGTCTTTCGATAACAAAACCTTTCTTCATGTTCATCTTTCCCATAGTACGAGCGTTTTACCTTTTGCTTTCCCTTGCTTTTCATTAGCACGATGAAAGTCATAGTTGTTAGACCCAACACACACACACACACACACACACATATATATATATATAGTAACAAACTACGTGTACCTCAGGGCCAGACTTGAAAGCAATATGGCTTTGTCATCTTCATTAGCAACACGAGCTCCTCATCTTATTTAGATGTGTACCTAAAATATGTCTTCTTCCATGGCTAGCATGATTTCTTCACTTTAGTCTTGAATAATCCTTCCAAGACATGGAAGAGACATATATTTTTGATTTCTTCACTTTAGCCTTGAATAATCCTTCCAACACTATCTAGTTTTGTGCGTGTCTTTGACACATATAATATGATGGAAGAAATCGACCCCAAGTGCTCAACTAAAAATTCATAAGGCTTTTTCATTCTTAACCTCTTGTGCTTGAGTCTTTCCAATACTGTGATTATTAGTAGGTTTCTTCTCAGAACCTCCAACACCCCACCAAGGGCCCTTCTCCATAAAAAACAATTGAATAGAAAGGTGCCAAGATGGAAATTGCGCAACTTCGATGAGGATGGCTCTTTGATAATTGGCTTATTTGACTTGGACCAGATGTCCATGGTTGACGAATTCTCTCAAAATTTCACAAGCTAAGACTAGAAACCTCTAGACAATTGTCACAAACCCTCAATGAAAGCCTCTCCGATACCACTTGAAGGAAAAATACTTTAGATAATCAATCACAACACTGTCTTTCTCTCTTTGGTCAATACTAGAAATTGATTACGAGAACTCGAAGTGCAATTCATACATGAAATATGAGAGGATGTATTCCAAAAATGAATTATATCAAAGCAGGCTACCAAAGTGAGTGATTGTTTTCAACACTTATTGTGTTGAAGAAGAAGGGCAAGTTGTGAGTTTGCATTGATTGTAAGAAGCTAAATGAGTAGACCATTAGAGACCCATTCTTGCCAGTACTACCATTTACAAACACCATTCTGAACAAGGAAGTTGGCCATGAGATATATATTTGTTCATGGATGGGTATAGTGTGGACAATCAAATCATAGTGGCTAAAGAGGACCAAGACAAGAATGACCTTCATCAAGGAATAGGGGTAATATTCAAGCAAAGTGAAGCCATTTAGGTTGAAGAATGCATCAGTTAAGTTTCAGTGCTTTATGTGAGAGACATTCTAGGAGTACATTAACAAATTCCTCACAATATTCATGGGTGATTTCTCAATCTACAGCACAAGCAAAGTAAGGTTCGTCACCTTGGGAAGATTTTCATTGATCCCTTTGCAAATACAAGTAATGATGAATGGCAAAGGATTGAACTGAAGTCATGGAAGTACTTGCTCATAGGTAGCTACTTGTATAGAAAAAATTACTTGATGGAGTTTGGGTACATCCAGTCATTCATTCCAGCAGATTGAAAGAGGATTTGGGTGCTGGGAGATAGATATAATCCTCTGATAATGCGTCTTTCAAGACAAAAGAACAATCGTGGAAGAGGCCCATCAAGGGGTTGACGGTGTTTACTTATCACCAAAGTCATGGTTTGTAAGATCTTGAGTGTGGGGTTATGGTGAACCACACTCTATGTTGATGTGGCAAAAGCAATGTAAACACTGTGATGGATCTCAATGAATAGGGTGGCCAACCTTCCCATATCAAATGATGTTGCAACTGACATATCTGTGGGAGCCATTCTAGAAGCGAGGTATTTGACTTCATCGGGTGGCAATGCATCGAGCTAGAAACAAGTATATCATGGTGGCAGCCGACTATATCACCAAATCAGCTAAAGCAAAAGCCCTTAGGGACAACACAGTCTACAACAATAGCACAGTTCTTGTATGAGAATGTCATCTGCTGATATGGTGTCCCATCAAAATCCTGTTCGACCAAGGGGTTCACTTCATCAATCTGGTCATCAATATGATGATGAAGGAATTGTTCATTTAGCAAAGAAATTGACAACATATTGCAACACAAAAAAATGATACTTTTATTTGATAAAGCCTAAAGGTATTGCTTTCATGTTTGTTTGATAAGACTATGAGGCTCAAGCGGTAACCTAGTGGCCATCTTCTTTTTTATAGATATTGTAAGGGATTGAGAGGAAAGTGGGTCTCATGTCCATGTGTGCTCAATAAATAAGAGAGATCACATGACAAGCGTGTGGAGGGCATGTGGAGGCCTGTGAAGAGTATGGAATTAAGAAGAATCCTTCTAGGATTCCTATTTGAAAAGAGAGGGTCCCTATGGGTTTCATGTGGTAAGACTCTTGATAGTTGCAAATTTTAAAGGTTCATGTGTTCTCAATAATGTAAGAGAGGCCACATGACATGCATGTGGAGGGCGTGTGGAGGAATGTGAAAGAGTGTGGAATCATTCTAGGATTCCTATCTAAAAAGAGAGGGTCCCTATGGCTCCATGTGGGAAGACTCTTGATTTTCTCAAAATTGAAAGAGTCATGAGCATTTTCTAATGGGACACCTGTAAATTGACAACTCATGGTAACCCTTGTCCATATGTCACAAAGGGGTGAAGATATATACTCATTAAACTTTCAACAAGGGAAAGGAGTGTGAGAATTGCTCTATAAAAGAAGTCTCTCTCCTCCTCCTCAATTAAGAGACCACGGCGGATCACACGAACTGGCAGTCCATCAGCAACCCATCACAAGTTTTACGCCACCCAGCATACTCGCACATCGCCAACTCCTTAAGCTTGACCCTCTCCAAATCGTCGTCACAGTGCTGCCAATTCTCTACTCATAATCTAATCATTCAAGTCCCTCAAGACTCTTATGGAGTTGGCTTGGAAGCTCTTGGTAAGCTGCGCATAGCTACAAAGCTTCACAGCAATCTTATCGATAGTGGACAAATAGGATGAATCACAAGAAGCCTCTTTTGTACTCCTTAGAAAAATTTATTAGACCCCTTAAACTTACTCCCTCTACCATGCACAACATTCCAATAGGAATCTTCCATGCGCTAGAAATCGTTATCAATGATTCTCCACCTAACTTAGAAACTTCCTCTCCAATTTGACATGTTTAGGATCACAACCCTGCCTTTAAAGAATTCCTCGTATTAAAAAGAGAGACTTTAAAGCCCTTGTGCACTATTGGCAATAAATCCCTTACTGATACCCTACCAAAAAAAAACATCTACTTGGGTGGAGAAAGAGACTCAAGTTCAAGCATGTCTCCTTACAAGGCATCAAAAGTATGAGTAATCTTATGAGATATTTTGCCTTCCCAAATATTTGTTGCCAAGATTGTCCTCTCCCTCTCCTAAATTATTGTATTGCAAATGACCACGTCAAGTAATCCTCCTCATCTGGTCTTACTCCTTAACCTAATCGCATCTGATACCTTCAAAGCCACCCCTCTCCCAAAGAACCCATAACAACATATCTCAAAAAGCTAAAAGGGATACAAGGAATGGATCTCTCTTACAACTTCCTCTCAAAGGTAGACAATGTCAAGGAAAAATTGACTGTCATAACTTCTAAAAACTTGGAAGACCGTTTTCCAAACCAATCAAGTAAGAGCTCTTCAAAATTGCCTTCCATATCAAACTTGGGCATCTCTTAGCTCACATCCATACACCCCACCTCTCCATTCCATAAAAGAAATCAATGCATAGTTGAAGATAGGATGTCACGCCTTTTTATGACTCCAAAGGTCATCATCTAGGGACAGTACGTATTTCTCAATTACATTGGCTTTCAAAACAATTTAATACAATTATAATCCTCTAGAACACTATCTTTAGCATAACCCCATAAATATCCTAAAAGTCGAAGCTCCCTCATAAAGTACTTTCCTTTCTACTCCTTGCTCAAGACCTCAATATCTCCTTGGCTCAAGACCTCCTCAATATCACTATGAAGAAGTTGCACATCTCCTACTCTTATTATTACAGCCTCCAACACTCTTCACAACTACAACTCCTCTGAACAACATTGTCTTTTTGGTACAAAGCGTGATGCCACTAGTCACCTATTCGCTTCTCCTACCTATAATCTAATAATTATTTAACTGCGACATGCCTAATTGCAAATTAACCTCAGCTACTAACTAATTAACCTATCTAATCTATTCGAAATTAACCTATCTAACCGTCCCTATCCTAATCGTTGCTCCCTCTCCGTTCCCTGCGCTTCCGCCTCCCGCTCTCCTCCCTCCTCTTCTACCTCCTCCACTTCCGCCTCCCGCTACCTCCTTCCCTCCTCTTCCTCCCTCCCTCCTCTTCTACCTCCTTCCCTCCTCTTCCTCCCGTTCCCTACTTCCCTCCTCTTCTTCCTCCCAACTCCCATTTCACTCCTTCCCTCCTGCTCTCTCCCTCCTCCCGTGCTTCTCCTCCTCCCTCCCTCCCCTCTCTCCTATTCCCCAGCTCTTCCTTTTGTTGAAGAGGCCTCACAGCCCCCCCTATCTGCACTACCCCCCCTTCTCATTTTATACCAAGCTCAGGAAGCTTCTGGAGTCCAAGGCTTCTAGAAGAAGCCACGAAGCACTTGGTGGCTTCAAGAAGCCATTGCCAAGAAAACTCTTGAATTCGCCTCTCCCATCAATCATAACATACCTTAATCACCTTCGTCTCCGCCCCCACCTCTTACATACCTTAATCGCCTTCACACATTCCGCCCCGCACAAATTAATTAATAGGGGCCCAAATTCAATTTGGGGGTCCCTATCACAAGTGTACTCAATGAGGTAGAATTAGTGGACACGCATGGCGGCTTCCTTAACCCAAACAATTTTACTATTTTGTTTATCCCAATAGGGAAAAAATTTCCTAGAGGTTTCAATAGAATTAGTACTCTTAAAATGGATCAAAGAATTGGTATGACATTGTCATTTTGGTACAAAGCATGACGCCACTAGTCACAAGTGTACTCAACGAGGTAGAATTAGTGAGCATTACGTTGGACACGCATGGCGGCTTCCTGTGACCCAAATAGTTTTACTATTTTATTTATCTCAATAGGGGAAAATTTTCCTAGAGGTTCAATAGAATCAATACTCTTAAAATGGATCAAAGAACTGGTCATACCAAACCATGTATTTTGCACCAAGGAGTATGTCGTGAGTCTTGTTGTGTGTTCATCATATGAGCCTCCACCTAAAGAAAGCAATGTGCCCAGATCCTCAGACACGAGTGGCTTTGATTGTTCTACAATCAGTAAGAATTAACAACCCTCAAGAGGAGCTTAGTAACCAAAAGCAAGAATTCACAACCCTCAAGAGGAGCTTAGTAACCAAAAGCGTAGCCAATTGATTGTTGTCACATGGTCCCACTAGTAATAATGTGCAGCTAAACTCTTAATGAGTCAAAGATTACCACTTTGATGCATGTTAATCATGTCATGCTGGAAATGAATAAGCAAGCCAGCTTCCATGTAGGAATAGCATAGCTCAATTGTAAACAATGCACATGGGAATTAGTGGATCCACTTCAAAGCATCTTGAGCACTGGGAAAGAGAGATACATTTCACCTCTCCATGAGCACCTCCATCTATGTTGATGGTATTGGCCTCATTCTCACATCCAATGACTACACCACTCTTGATGTGTGCTATAACACTCTTACTCTTGGCTCTTCGAGACTTTGAAGTGACACACTTTATCAGCTGCTTCTTTCAGTGTTGAAATAGAATGTACATGCTTGTCGAACAGAACGATTTTAAAAGAAGTAAAATCAAGCTTGCACCACCAAGATCATTGCATCTTGACACACTTTTCACCCTGACATCTTATGATGTATTGAATGCTTCCTCCACCGTGAGCATATGATGATCTAACTTCACATTGTACAAACCCAACTCTCGAGGAGTGCACAAAGTTGGTAATATCTAATTGAAGTTTTCATCCTGCCTAAGATTGGCTATTTCAGGTGGAATCCCACTATGCTCGTTTAAATGTCTGTGCAAAAATGAAAAAGACCATTCAGTCCCACATAGGGGAGATGATTATGAATGTGCAATGACCAGGCAGCTTTATACTTTACAATAACAAGTTACACCACGAAGAACAGGCCTTCAAATTCAGCCATGATTATGCAAGCCAACCATAATCCCTCTTTCTTCCTAGCACGATTAAGAAAAGGGGAGCTCCCGTCTGTCCTAAAATGGCTCCCATATGTATAATGCAGTTATGGTTATCTAGTGAGGCCTATCTAGTATAAAGCATATATCTTAGCTTCAGCATCACAGGAGAGCTTCAAGGCCTGTGATGAGTAGCCTACACAACAAAACAGGTTCATGTTCCTTTGCACTGTCATTGGCTCTTCCTCATACTTGACAAGTAATTCTATATCCGAAGAGTCACTACTGCTTCCACTTCACAACGACAAAAGACTGAAAAGAAGGATACTGGCAGAGTACTCCTTATGCTTTATATGCGGTCCCTCTGTATGGGCAAAGAGCAATATATCTCAGAGGGTGCACCCCAGAGCCATGACAACGGCCCATTCCGCTGCACAAAGTGAGGAGAGGAACAAAACAGAAGCAATGAGCATTCCTTTTACATTAAACTTCAAACTCATTACAACTTTTATCGGGAAGGGCGGCCCATACCTTTTGGCATCACAAGCTGGAATTCATATTAGCCAGGATGATTGCCTTCAAAGTGTGTTTCCTACTGGTAGCTGCTCTTCTGTAGCTGACCCCATTAATGGGCTGCTAATAGGAGACAAAGGCAGAGTTTCACTATTTTCTTCAATGTTCTTCAATTCAGCATCCTCTCTTTCTGTGATATTTCGACCAACCGAGTCTTTTGGATTTGCAGTTTTATCAGTCGTGTTTGCTTTTAAGTGTTTACCACCATTTGACTTCATTGTAGATCTGACGTGGTAAAGTGGAGTGTCATCATCTTCATCTTCCTGCCCCTCATGGTCCTCTGATTCAGATGCTTGCTCGTCATCATCAGTGGTCTCATCCCCTTCAAATAGTTTCTTTCCTTTGACTCCACGGGCCTTTCTCGTTTGAGGGTGCACTTGCCGTGTACCACTGCCCTCTTTATCACCTATGGAAACAGATTTTGTGTGCCCGCAAATTCAAAATTGGAGAATAGAATACAGATTCCACATGTGGAAACGGAAGAATCTCCAAATGAGAAAACTTACCATCAGCAACGGGAGTCTTTGCCGCCTTCTCTTTCAGATATTCAACAAAAGTGATGTAAGGGCGCCAGCTACTTGGATCTTCATCAGGATCAACACCTGCAACCTTATTTTGGATTTCTGCAAGACTGAAATGCAATTATTTGTGCCACTTAGACCCATCATCCAATCAGTTACGACAAGAAAATGCTAGATCCAAAACTAAAATTTTAACACTTACATTTCATGCACCTCAGCAGGTGGCAATTTAAGTGCAAACTGAAGAACACCACCCTCCAGAAACGATAACTGTTTGGGAGCATCAAAGAAAGCATGTTCAAGCCCTCCCTTCACAATATGGAGGATACTTGATTTGTACAAGTTACGAGCAGAGCCTGAGAATGTCGCAGAAAGCCGACTTGCAAGTTCCTTGCATGCCAAAAATGATCTACTGGTTGACCAGTCTTCATCATTGCCTTGTATTTCGAATATGTGCCTGTTGTAGGCCTGAATTCCAAAATGGTGACATTCTCTCTCTCTCTCTCTCTCTCTCTCTCTCTCTCTCTCTCTCATGCGCACCTAAAGCAACTGTTTAATGTGTGTGCGTGAGAGAGAGAAAGAGGGAGGACCACTGTTTCAAGGAATTCTTGATATTAAAATTCATGTTTTGATGGTTGCACGTGGTTGTAGCTGTAGAGTCTAGAGGAGCATTGGGAGGACTGGTTAGGAAATTATCAATAGACCAATTTGAGAATGAAATGGATGGAATTATGTTCATTAAACATTTGCTTCAGGCACACTGGATAGCTCAGGAAGCCTAAGGAGGCTTGAGGCTGGGCAGGTGATTCTCGAGTGGAGTTGCAAGAACACGGATGAGTTAGGGTTTTTGCTATTTTTAGCACCACTGGGCTCGAGCCTATATAGGGAGCCCAGGGGTTCAGTTTTCAGTCATGCAAGTCAGAGCAAGCCTAGCTCTTCTTTGCTGGTCTGGATCGAGGATCGGTTGCGGACCTGCACCTACTTTCTAGCGCAAAGCAGTGGATCCAAGGCCCTTGGGGCACCACCTCGTGAAATGGAATGCCAGCCTGGTTGGGATCTAGTTGGGAGATGTGCCAGTGTGCTAGCATCTCAGCCAGGGTTGGGTGGTGAGCATGCATGCATCCATCATCGTTGTTCTATGGTTGTTTCTTCGTGCTTGTTTGCAGGTCCAAATTCTCGGGTCATGTCAATTGGTATAAGAGCCAACTCTAGAGGGGTACGAATCTCTGTAGAGAGAAGGTGTGGACGAATTTTCATCCAAGTATGATTCAAATTGATGTGGTACTTTGCAAGAAATTGTGAATTCGCCAGCTAGGGCTATGAATTCGTCAGGATTGGGATGGACAGAATTCGTAGATGGTGCATGTGTAAATCGTTGAAGAAGAAGGGAGAGTTAGACTGGCAATTATTAGGGATTTGAATTTGAGTTGGCTGAGAGTCCAGTCTGCTGAGGATTGGGAGTGGGATTAAGGTAGGAGGGCTGTTGCAAATCCTTAGGACAGGCTGGGGGTTGCAGCAAATTTACTTAAAACCAGACTGACCGGTGAAAGACAGCTATGGCTTCAATATCACCACTCTTAAATGACGGGATTTATACTCTCAAAAGCTCTCCCTCACTCCCTCTCTCTGGAGATGCACTAGGGCCCAGGACAATTCGTCGGGCTGGACCCCCCCGAAGGTCTTTATTCATCCAAGAAAATCTGTTACAGAAGTTCAGCGTAGAGCTATCTCGTAAATCTCCATCTTCAAAACTTGAATAATCTCTTCTTTTACAAAAGCTTCAAGCTCCATTCAAATTGGCAACATGCAACTTGTCTAAAATCTAGACTAAATCCTATTACAAGCCACTAAGGGCCATTCTGGAGTCTTCAAAGCTCTCGGTCACACGAACCGCCTCCTAGATGCTTGTCAGGCTCCCATTTCGCTTAGGAAAAAAAATAATCCTTCCTAGTACCTGCAACAATTAATTAAAGCGCACCACCATGGTACCCATTAATTGTTAGCGCTTTGCATGCAAATAACACACTGTGGACTAATCTTCGTCACGGTGGGCGTCCCCACTGAACACATGTGCACATCTAAACAAATATATATACAAATAAACATATATATATTCTCTAGTTGACCGGAGTCAACACTCTTGATTATAATTAAAGAGCTTTGACCAAAGGTCAAGGCGCCTTAATTATAGCCAAGTCTCTCCAACCAAAGTTGGCACATCTTGGTTAATCAGGGTTAACCCTCTTGGCGCATGCCAAGTCTTGTTGACCGAAGTCAACACTCTCTGACCGCAGTCAGGTTTACTTGACTGGAGTCAAGTATCTTTCACCGTAGTCAATCCTTTGACCATTAAAATAACTCTTTGACCATAATTAACACATATAAAACTCTTTAATTATGATCAAATAAATGGTCAACTGTACTTTGACTTAGGATATTTACATTGTAGTGACATCCCCTCGGCTTCTATTCAGTTGACCTCAACTGAAAAGCTTCTTTGTAAACATCCAAAAGCTGTGGATGATCGAATAACATGTCTTCGTCCATCCACTTGGCATCTAATGCCGTATAATTCTTGAATTTTACAAGATACCTGTAAAACTCCTTACCCTGAGGGCCTTTACGTACAATATGGTACACAATTTGCTCTGGCTAAAGGACTTCCTCCAGCTCATCCACTTCTGGTGGATCTTCTGATACTGGTTTTGTAGGCTCTGGTCCTTGAAATTTCTTTAGAAGACTCACATGGAATGCATTGTGAATCCTCCAATGCTCTGGCAATGCTAATCTGTATGCAGCCTCATTTATTCTTTCTGTAACCCTGAAAGGGCCATAGTATCTGGGAGATAACTTTGCATACACTTTCTGTTTGCCTTTAAACTTGCGGAGCCTAGCTTTTTCAAACCTCAAAAGTACCCAGTCCCCTTCCTTGAGATCTAGCTGTCTCCTATGTTTATCTGCAGCTCTTTTATGTTTCTCTTGAGACCTTTCAATTGCTGTCCGGACTTGGCTGTAAGCTGTCTGGAGGTCTCTTACAAACTGATCAGCTGCAAATATTTCATCTTTAGTCCTCAATATAGGTGGCAAAATCACTTTCCCATATATGATTTCAAAAGGGGCTTTCCCTGTAGAGCTATGTCCTGTATTATTGTAAGCAAACTCTACTAACGGTAGGTACTTTTCCCAGTTTGAACTTTGGTCACCCACGTAGCATTTCAGCATATCCAAAATTGTAGAATTTGCTACTTCACTTTGACCATCTGTCTGGGGATGGAAAGAAGAAGAAAAATTCAGATTCGTCTCCATGTTATCAAATAAAGCTCTCCAGAATAGACTGGTCATTCTGGGATCTCGATCACTAACAATGGACTTAGGCATACCATGATGTTTAAAAATTTGTGCCATGAACAGCTTAGCCATATGATCTGCCTTTATGGTTTTGCGAACCAGAATGAAATGAGCTTGCTTGCTGAATCTGTCTATGATAGTCCAAATCCCATCATTCCCTAACTTTGATCTCGGCAAATCAAAAATAAAGTCCATTGTAATACTTTCCCATGGTGCCTGAGGCATGGGAAGAGGCATAAGTAGGCCAGGTGCCTTCCGTCTATCGTACTTTATTTTCTGACACGTAAGGCATTCAGTAACAAACTGATGTATATCTTTCCGCATTCCTGGCCAAAAGAAATACCTCTCTAGGGCTAGAGTTGTTGCTGTAATTCCTCTATGTCCAGCATAGGGAGGTGCATGGCATTCCCCCAAAATCTTTTTCCTCATCTCCTGGGTGATGCATAGGCAATCATCTTTCATTAAATACCCATCTTTCAGGGAATAGTGACTGGTGGATTGCCCTTCTTGCATTTGCTGTAAAATTTCACCAAAATCAGAATCATGAGCATATTGTTCCCTCATGCCTTCCAGGTCCTGATGATAAGCAATAGGGAGACTTGGTTTAGGCCAAGAGGGTTGAGTAAAACTCTAGTCAAAGCCCCTTCATTATGGTCAAGGAGGGGTGAAGTTGGTCAACCAGCATGCGCTTTGGTTTGCTCGGTGGGGACACCCACTGAGACTAGGATTAGTCTACAGATTATTCTTGCATCAAAAGCTAACGGTTACTTCATTAATTTGTTGCAGGTACCAAGAGGGGGTTAAAGTGGCCTAAGGCGGCTTACCAAGATAAGTCTACATCTGCATGTGACCCAGAGCTTAGAAGTCTCCACAGCTGCCAATGCATTTGGCATGTAGTTAGGTAATTGGCACTTGGCAATTGCCAAGCATGGAGAGCTAAGCTCCCTTGTAATTTGAATTACTCACGTTTGTAATCAGCTTCAAGCTGCAGATCTTGACACTCTGTAATTCTTTCATCGATGAAATAAAAAGTACCTAATGTATGTGAGAATGAAGGAAAGAGAGAGAGAGAGAGAGAGAGAGAGAGGAGTTTCTGATAGGGCTAACAATTGACGAACTTGACGATGCATAGAATTGATAAAATTTATGATCGACGACCACCCAATTCTGTTGTACATACATCCCACTGTGGGCTGAGGCAAAGGGCTTGCTAAGGCCCTTGCTGAGTGCTAAGCTTATGACCCTTTTTTTTTAAGTCAAACACTTTAAACTAGTGCATGTGCTCGACTTACGTGTGTAAGATTTTGCGTATGGCCCAGCATTCAAGAATTATCTTATTATATGGGACTGAAACCTATGCATGCTTTACTTTGAGTACACATGCTTTTCGAGAAATACTATAAATACATTACAGGCGACCTGTCCAAAAAGAGAGTTGCTTGCTGTAGACCGCTCCCAGGCAGCGGAAAGAAATACATTGAGACAACACAATGTCACTCTAGGAACCCACTCCATGTAGGAAAAGACACCTCAAATTAAGAGGGAATACTCAGATAAGCAACCAAGAGAATATACATTGATACAAACCAAGCACAAAATCTGTCAATACATGTACCAACATGTTCGTCGCTAAGGTAAGGTACCAAAACTGGCTCCAGATGCTTGTCCTACTAAGGTAGTCTTCAACTTCACCACCTGGCTTCTTGTAGGCTTCAATAGCTACAAACTTAAGTCCATGCTGCTCACCCTCCTTGCACCACCATACCTTACTGTGTCCTCCTGGAAGGCCAAAACACCTGCATTGAACTTGTCAAAGTCCCCTGCAGTAGGCATTGAAAGCCTCCGCAATGAGAACTCCCCCTTCAAGAAACAGAGAACTCCTGTACAAACAAAGCAACCAACCTGCCGACGGGCCAGCCAACCTGCAGACAGACCAGGTTTGCGGCTTATCTTATGGCCTGACCTGCACTCCCACGCCTCATTTGCCATGTCTGTCTGTGGAGCTTGTGTGGCCTCTCTGCTTGTCTTGTGGCACTTGGGTATCACCTCTGGAAGCCCCTGGAGCCCTTCCTTTCCTTTCCTTGCTGTTTTGAGTCTTCTCCCCTACCAGAAGTCCTTCATTTTGAAGATGGCAGATTTTTGTTGCTCCTCTCTGGCTGGCTGAAGTGGATTTTGGAGCTTTCTTCGCGACAATTCTCCTCCCCTTGGTGCTCTCTACTTTTGGCATGCTTGCTGGACTTGGATGCCTCCATTCTGGGCCATTTTTGAAGGTTTTCTTGACTTTCTTCGCGACAAAAGTCTTCCTTTCTTGCTCTTTGTCTCTCTCTCCCCCTCTATCTCTCGGCTGCGTTGCGCAACTGCTCTCTCTCTCTCTCTCTCTCTCTCTCTCTCTCTCTCTCTCTCTCTCGGACGCGTTGTAGCAAGACCGTGCTCTCTCTCTCTCTCTCTCTCTCTCTCTCTCTCTCATAGGCAGCTCCCTCCTACCGGAGTCTGCTGTCTGCTGTTCAACCAACTTCTGGGGTTCTTTCGGGCTGAAACAGGATCTTTTTGTTGGCTGGATTCTTATCTTCTCTTTCTGCTCTATGCTACTGTCATTCTTGCTGAGATTCGGCGAGGTTGGATGACCTACCATTGGCCCGGAAGAGGATTGGGGCGCTGGTTGTGATACTCTGCACAGCCACGGGTTGGCATTGTACTAGGTTGCACCTGCCGGTGAGCTCTTGAAGGTAGTCCCTTGTATTTGAGCTAACTAGTAATTAAATAAATACCGCAGGGGGCACCAAGTGTTGGGGCCAACAGGTGTCACTTTGCATGTTTTTGAGTAGGGGCATTCTAGCCTCCCTTGTTTTAAATGGTTCAGTGATGCTATGCCGTGAAGTTATATGCTCGAAGTTTTGCTTGTGGGCAATGGCAATGGTTCAAGTTGGCTGTATTTCAGATTTGTGAGATAATAGTGTCAGTTACACTACCCTTTGTCAGTCAAAGGCCGGTTACACTAGCACTAACTTGTGCATCCCCATTACTTGTGAGACAGCCAAAACTTCTGAAGTTAATTAATGGCTTTCACAGTATTTTTCCCATACACTACCCAATTTTGGAAACTTTGCTAGAGTAACAGGTATGGAGTATGGTCCTTTCTAGAATTTCTTCACCCTTCTCCTGTAGGTTGTTCCCACCTAATTTTATCTAAGAATATGCAACTTGCAAGGATTCAACTGGTTGAGCTAGTTTTAGGGATCATGTAAACACATTTAAGTTGGTAAAAAATTATCATTTAGCCTCATTTTGTCTGGCTTGCCAATGGACCTTGGTCTTTTCATTTTTATTTCCTCCATCTTTCATAAAGTCTTCTTGCAATTTTCCAAATCTCGCCAGTGTTGTTGCTGACCCTTATAGTCATGCTCATTCCTTAAAGCCCATTGATATTAATCTACGTTCTTATGCTCTCAATTGTTGCAACCCTCTATACAGCTTGCCTAAAGTTCTCAAGCTTGTTTTGCATCTTGTGATTGAGGTTGCACAAGGTGGTATTTCTAGCTTCTATATTTGAATGACTGTACAGTGGTAAGCAGCTTTTTGAATTACAAGCTATTAAAAATAGGAGCTGGACATTTTATAGTACCCGTTTAATGGCCTCCAAATACAGATTTGAGAGCTCCGTAATCTTCATGCTCCGTTTTAAAATCATAAGCATGTGCTTGACTGTTTCAGCCACAGTCTTCCCATGTAGCACAAAGTGTGAAACTATCTCTGGTCCAAGGAAATCCTGAAAGTGCCACCAAAGACACAACATCAATGTAACTAATTAAACTCCCAAAAAAAAGAAAGAAAACAAAATTGAAAAACGGATATGCTACATAGAATTTTCAAAACATCAGAACTGCTCTATGAGTTGTTTGCACAGCCCACTGACAAGAAACAGTAATTCCTTGAACTTAATTATGTGCTATCAAGCTCAGCCATAAACTTAAAATGTAATTGATGCATAAACTCTCCATTTGCATCATGAAAAGGCCTACACCTGTTGCATGCAAGGTCACCTTGTCTTAATTAAGACCTGAAGCTCCAACTCCAACTCTGTTTAGATTCTGTTAAATGCAAAGCGACCAATCTCATCAAAGGCTCTCTAACAGAGCACTGAAGCTCGCTAGAGCTAGCCATGACTCGGATGCCCTCACATGAGACCTATACTCTTAACTCAAACCTGTGTGTGTCTTCCTTTTCTTTTACAAGATTCAAACCTAAAAATTCTCATGGATAAAAAAACTTTAGAAGTACAAGACAAAATGTTTATCCTTTTTTGTTAAATCAAAAGTTTACCTTATCACCCAAAAACCAGAGAAGATAATTGCGAGAATTGACTGGTGCCCCTCCTGGCACCTTACAAAGGTTTTTGCAATTAACATGCGTGGCACGCATGTGTTGAGGGTTGAAGCCACATTTTTGCAGACTATTGGACAAAAATTGTTTTTCCATCTGTCAATCAACAGAAATCTCAGATTTTAACACAATTTTCAATTCAGCCAAACATTGATGTTTTCCTGTCCATTTGAGGCTGCTTCTGCAAATCTGCTCTACCTATGATGATTGATCAAAAACAGGTACTCAGATATCCTTTGAGCCTTCACAACACCTTCAAACTTTTGAAGCATTCTTAAACTATTAACCCACAATGGGCGCTGACAGATGTATTTCGTTGCCCCAAATTGTTGCACCTGCACAAATCTACCTACATCAAGCTTCTTCAGCTAGAAACGTATATCTAACCATCACGCTTTACACTATATCAATGCTTGTTAGCTTTAGCCATATATCTAAGCCATGGTCCATTGCTCCTAGGTCCAATTTCTAGAGCATATCTCGTCATCTATACGGTGAAGTAGCATGGCCTAGGTGTCATAACCTAAGTAAAGGGGCAGACCTTTGTAAGCAGCCGTCCTCTCTCCACCAAAAGGGATGCATAGGGAACCTTTTTATGAAAGCATGCAGCTGCTCAACAAAAGGGTGGTCCTCATCTTGTCTAGCCATTCGAGCTCAACAAGGTTCATAGCAACTCTCACCCTTTCCCTTGCTCCCTATTGAAATAGGCACCCAAGGCATGGGGTAGCTAATGCCAAGCATGTGCATCCTACAAAACCATAAGGATATTAGTAAGACCTTATCTAGGACTTTGGCGAGCTCTCCAGTATAACTAAAGGCCCACTCCCTGGACCTAAACCCACTGTTAATGCCAGCTCATGCTATGACCTTAAGGTCATAGCATTTCTGTCATATGTACACTAGGGATAGGCAGGCAGATGATGGGCTACAGTGCTATCCGTGGGAACATGGGTCAGCAGGATTGCTTTTTCGCTTTTCTTGGCTTTTCTTGGCAAGCACTCTTCCCTGAGGCTATAAAGAGAGGGCCAAGGCCATAGTTGCACACACCAGCAGTGAGGGAGCAGAGCTATTGTTCACCAGGCGGTATGGGACGCCAAGGGTGAGGTTTGGTTTGCAGGGATGGCAGTTTCTATGAGGCTCTCTAGCCTAGGCTCAGTGGGGCTGATCGAGTCTCGATCAGCATGGTTGGGTGGAGAGTTGCTTGCACATAATTCTGGTGTTGTAGACCATGATTCCAATGGGGTTGTGAGGGCGTGAAATTTCTCCCACCACAAAACAAACTATACTAGCAAGTTTTGGGCTATTGTACAAATGTGATGCTCCCAAGAGTTATCGTCACTACATTTGTCTTTCCCTTGATAAGAAATTCATCATCATCTCCAGATCCAAATTTGCTGTGTGAACTCTGAGGCTTAGGTGTTTTGCCCTGGTCCAATTTGCTAGCCAAATTGCTTCAAATTAAGGCCGATTTTTCACTTGATCTCCTCCAACTCCAAAGCTATGTGTACCTTGAGGCTTAGGTGCTTGTCAGGTGTTTTGACTGGGTAAATTATTTCGCCATATTTCAACCAACAATAGAGCTTGCCTTACATGCGCTTGAGGCATGCAGTGATTGATCTTTTGCAAGGGCTTCTTCACCGCATACATATGTCCCATTTTCTGCAGCAGAACAATGGAAAGCATGGTCTCATTCTAAATGCAAGGAAATGCCACAATCTTGCAAATAATCTCATCCTATCTGCTATCCACACTACACATAACGTCTACATATAGGACGAATAGCTACCAAGTAGCAGACAGAGGGTTGTGCCCATTCAACAAAGTATGCCCTATTATAAGCAGCCCTACACAATGAAATGTCTCTCTCTCAGAAGATGTCACTATTCATATGGGTTGTGTCTTTGTCAAAGTCCAAGCCGTTCTGAGGACACGTGTATTGTTAAATAAGCAATCACCATTCGGCTTCCACATGACTTCCCAGCATCGAAGTGTCCCTCCCCTACCAAGATGCTCCCCCACCAATATGATGATCAGTACTACCATCCAAACTACACTGGAATGCAATGATGATTGCCCTTGCATAGTTACTTCGCAGCATATATTAATTAACCTAGTTTCACCTCAGCTTCAGCTGGAGGCCTCCTTATGGTGACAGCCCTTCTAGTTGACAGTGATTTTCAAAGTATATGTTATCATTGAGATTGGGATACCTGCTGTACATAACAATGCCCTGACAAACATCAATTCCATATCTCTGAAACAACCGCCTCCTTATGGTGACAGCCCTTGTAATTGATTAAGAGTGATTTTCAAACGATCTACTATCATTCAGATCACATTACCTGCTGTACAAAACAACACCCTGACAAACATTAAGAGAAGGACTTCCATACCTTCGGAATGATGTCATGTGCAATCAATTTGGCTGCAGCAGACATGATCACATCTTTTTGATTCAAATAATCCAAGTGCTCATCCGTGACATCCTCCTCTTCATCCTCGTCATCTGGATTTTGACACCAATATTATTAACATGTGAGAATTTTATACCCAGCCTGCAAATATGCATACATATTTAATATGTAGGCACAGGTGAGTTACCTGCATACATGCGTGCAAGTGCGAGTGCAAACGCCAGCATGCGAGGAGTGCGTGCGTGCGTGCATGTGCGCATGTGTGTGTAAGAGAGAGAGAGAGAGAGAGAGAGAGAGAGAGATGGTATACATATATTTATCTATCTATTTTAGTCCATGTATGTATGTAATGGACACATGTATATACTTTGTATTCATGTACATATGTATATGCATACATATGTACATGAATACAATGTATATTATATGTATCTATATTTTTATATCCATAAACAATTAAGTTTTCCAGGCATCATGCTCGACCATGGACTGATTCTAGGAGCTTATCCCTATTGCCTTGGCTCTTCTAGATCAATTGCGAGTCGAAACATGATTAGAGCATGGATGTGTCAGCATGGATGTGTCTTAGCCTGATTCCGAATGTCCTTAATATAAATCTCATAGCATTCTCCAATTTATTTTACAATGAACAAATTAAGGGGGAAATATTTTCCATAGTCGTAATAGCCATTGCAGCAGGCGAAGCCGCTAGCGCACGCGCGCACCCCCCCCCCTAAAGTTTTCCAGAGGTAAATACAACATGCTCGACCATGGACTGATTCTAGGTGCTTATCCCTATTGCTTTGGCTCTTCTGGATCAATCACGAGTCAAATGGCATGGATGTGTGTTAGCCTGACTCCGAATGTCAATAATATAAATCTCGTAACATTCTCCAATTTCCTTGACAATGAAAAAATGGTGGAAATCTTATATTCGTGATAGCCATTGCAGCAGCCAAAGCCGCTAGTGTTTCCGTGCGTGCGTGCGTATGTGTGTGTGTGTGTGTGTGTGTGTGTGTGTGTGTGTGTACAGATACACACACACACACATGTAAACCAGGAACATGCTCAAACTCAGTTTACAGCTCTCCACGTCTCTTTAAATTGAAGACCACTGTTGGCCGGTTTACCTCTCTAGGAGAGGCCAATCTTCCTCTTAGTTGTCATATGCCTTTGTTAGATCACGAAGCCAATCACTAGAAACAAAGAGACTGCAGTTTTCACCCCATGATAGTCACCATAAGGTTGAAAACCATGAACTCCATCACGCATAGCTATTATGAGATACCCACCGACATCCAACAATGGAAGCAGACCAATGTATAAATAAATGCTCTCACAAAACACATATCTACAAGTGCACACACAAGCATACATTTCTACAAAGCTCTATCAGAAGTCCGGAGGTGAAGGGCAAACTCAGACTAGCACTGAAGGAGAAGGCTATCAAAAAACTCACGCATAGCTATTATGAGATACCCACCGACATCCAACAGTGGAAGCAGACCAATGTATAAATAAATGCTCTCACAAAACACATATCTACAAGTGCACACACAACAAAGCTCTATCAGAAGTCCGGAGGTGAAGGGCAAACTCAGACTAGCACTGAAGGAGAAGGCTATCAAAAAACTCTTCATTCAAGCTACGACTGCCTGTGAAGACAAGGGATCCATTTTAATATTTCCCAATGCAACAATTCTAAACAAAAAAGCTTCAAAGGTAGCTGATAGGGCAACACACCACTACAGATAGAAATAATTATCCCAATCTTAGCAGGAAGCAACTTGGAACAGAACTTCACCACATGAAATTTGCATGTCCAAGAGTATGACGGGACCATATATGTTCCAAGAATACCTGCAGAATTGAGCCTGTATTCACAAAGCTTCCAAAAATTTTCCAAAGAGCCAGCAGGGGGGCAGAAGCCCAAAGGTTGAAGTTTAGTTGCTGACAGCTTTGCTTCACTAAAGTAGCTCCACAGATCTGAGAGTATCACACATATCTGAAGCCAAACATCATGTTTCAGTTATGTATAAGGTTACAACATAAATTGCAACAAACTCTGAACATACAACTCCTCACCGTGCAGCATAAAAGGCTTCTGGCATTGCCTTGACTATAACTTTGACAGACGCTCTCTGCGAAACAATCTAGCTGTTTCATCAAATTGATCCTTTTTGAGATTAAGGAGGACATGCCAGCCTCATCGGGATTCTCAGGATCTATGAACTTCAAACACCAGGCAACATGTAGGAACATGTTGAGCAGAGCAAGCTGTATCATCTGCAACAGGTGTTAACACAGCAGATATTTAGACCCTATACTTTAAGAACATTTCATAAAATCAGATATTTAATAGCAGTGCCCTGTTTTTGCCAAATTCCAAAACTCATCTTTGAAGATACACTCAGACAATTGAGAAGCACAAATAAATCTGGCACTACAAAATCTAGGAGGGCATACCTCATCATCAAGATTATTGAAATTCTCCAACAGACCAAGCAGGTCTGCAAATAAGGTGTCACTCAAAACAGCTTTGTTCAACTGCAACTGGTAAAGTCTCCTCAGGTTGACTGTTAAAGAGTATTCATCCTCTGATTCCTGAAAGCCAGAAAACCATAGAACTTTTAAAACAACACAAGTCTCAGGAAAAAAATCATTGTAAATATGGGGGTAATAAAAAGTTCCCTCATTATCAAAACTTGCTTTGCTCTGTTCAAGATATACCTCTGCTTGTTTGATGGCAGTTCGAAGCTTGAGCACAAGCTCATCCTCCATCAACTTCATTGTATGCTGTGCAGAATCTTGAAGATCGGCTTGACTTTCACTTCCACAAAAAGACAATGCCTTCACACAAGCTTTCAGAACATTCTCTTCACCATGTTTAAAAAATGATTCTTTCAGGAGATGCAGCACTTGGCTAAAAGTCTGCAAAGGAACAATGCTGTAATCAATAACTGACAAGCAGATTCCAATGGTGCAGAAAAGATCAGATGAGGCTGTAAAAGTTTTGAGCTTGCCTGCTCTTGGCGTTTTAAAGAGTATAATTCGAGATCCATGTACATGACAAGTTCCACGATAGCAGGTATCTTAGCCTTGTCAGCAAGGTACTTCCTAAGTAGTTTTGAATGCGTCTTCATCAAAGCAACAGTTAATTCTCTCTTATTGGTCTCTATGCTTTCCTGCAGAGGGAAAAAACCAAAAAAAACGGCAGTTCAAGCCCCCAAACAGCTTTTAAATACTTATTCAATAAGGTGCTGCGAAGAAGATGCACATAAACTAAGCAAGAGTTGGCTTTAACCCTCTGTGACTTGCTGAGAGCAGCTTTTCTCAATTCGGAGGAAGGAACTATTTTTTCCCCAACCGCTTTTTTGGCAGAAGCACATAAAACTCTTGCCAGATTTGTGGCATCTTGATCTGTCAGCTCCACCTTAGGATTGTCATCAAGCAGCATAGAAATCATGCATTTCCAGTCCTGCTTGAGAAATCCCCATTCCAACAAGATAAGAAAGGTTAGAAGTAAAACCTTGTTATGAAGCGACTCCAGTTGTTACAAATTAAAAAAACAAACGGATCACAATCAAGAACTAAGTACTCAAGTTCAAAAGGCTGTTACTTTCATGGCCTTCATTTCTTCCCAAACAGCATCAATGACGTAATCGCTAAGGATGGGGTCCGATGAAAACTCTCTAAGAATTTGTAAAAGCCTATTCAGCTGCACTTCAGACCCCTCCTTTTCAGACCCTGCAAGAGTAGCACGGTTCTGTTACCACTTACATTCCAAATGATCACATTCGACACAACATACATCCTGATGTTCATGAAACAACGATGAGTACCATTTGGCTGTGAGCTGCTGAACTTTTGGGCTATAAGATGGTCGTAAACTAGATCACCAACTGCATGGCGTATTAGAGGAGATTCATCAATCAGCAAATCATATAATGGACCAAGGTCTTCATCCCCAAGCAGCTGATGCCTGAAAAACAATTATTGTACTTTGTTAGTCTTTCTCACAATTTTAATCCAAATTGATCAACACTGCTTCTGTGCACAAGAAAATCACTGTACCTCAACAGATGCTTCAGCAGATTTATAGCACTGACCGCGACAGAAACATCAATATCATCTGCCAACTCAATCATGCGATTACAGAAGCGTTCGGTGAACAGACCCAAGGATGGTACATTGTCATCTACTTCATAAAGGTTCTGGAGAGCAGTGATAGAAGTTTTTCGAACTGCTGGATGCTACATCATCCACATAGCTTAATAGAGTTAGAAAACAAACTTTGGCCGATAATGATATGATGGTCATAAATCCCACAGAATAACAGAGGGAAGATATAACTGATGAAGACTAATAGGAGTACCGTACCTTATCATTTAGTGTCCAACCAATATATTTCAGATACAAATCTTGTAGAAAAAGAGATGGATAAGAGACAATCCATGAACCGATTGCTCGAATGCATGCCATACGAATCTCTGGGTCTACATCGCGATAGCGATGCATGAAAAGCCTGCCACAATAGCACAATGAGTTTTTGAGTTTTTGCGCCATCAAAACAAAAGCAAAAAACGCTACAAAATGCAATGCAGTATCTAAAAATTTATCTTGGCCACCATCCATTACTGATGAAATACATGTAGACAGGAATCTAACCCTGTGAATATTTTGCGCATCATCTCCTCAGCCATTGTTATCCTTTCATGGGTTTCTGATAGAGTTTTGTTTAATGACTCCAGCCGACGACCATCTTTCTTCTTCCTCTTCTCTGCATTCAGCTGACGTTGGGCAGTCTCCCGAGACTGACCAAGAGTCTTTGCCACAGTGACGAGTGATGTTACCAATTGAAGACCCACAAGAGTCGTAACTTGTCGAAAAACCCTTGGAGGAGTACTGTGATAGCAGAAGAATGAAGTCGTCACTTGCAGAGAGAGACACACTACTACATGTAAAAAACCTTATCTAGGCTACAAATCCATACCATGAGAGCGCAATCACATAATCCATGCATTTCTCCATGAACACTCGATCAAACAAGGGTCCATTTTGGCATTCCAGGACAAGACTGTCCCAAAATGTCAGGAGATTCTCTTTAAAACTGCGCAAATCTCTTTGCTTTGAACCAAGATAGTCTTCCAGGGGACCCTGGCGTTGTTGTTAAGTTACCAGCTTCTTTGAGTTGAGACAAATATCTAAAGCAAGAAATATTGACAGACTGCAAAAGGATACTTCCTTGGCCCGGGTTACAACATCAAGGACCACGTCATCCACATCAATCTCATCAAGAGGTGCCTCGTCCATTCTGTACGTAACTCCACAAACCTGTAATTCCAGAACCATCATCTCATGCACCAAGTTGGCAGAAACAAGTCATCACAATAGCCAAAAGATTTAAAACATGAAAATCAAAATCTTGACAGATCCAACCTCAAAAAGACTACTCAATAGGTCAATCAAAGCACCATTTGGATCCATTTCATATCGTTCTACCCAACCTTTAGCAGCCCGGCGAACAAGCTTGGTATGATGTTTGATAATCTCTGTCATTGAAAAAAAAAACATTATCACAAATCGTTCTCTATCTAAGGTGTTTATTCTGCACCTTCCAGCATATACATATGTAGAACATATGTAGTAAAAACCAGACTGACCTGCTAAACCATACTCGGTCACTGCATCAGCTTCTTCAGAGGAAAGAGCTGGCCTTTTGCGCTTGTTGACACTTTCCTTACCTTTGAGACCAAATCCCTTCGTTAGATTCTCTTTTCCTGCTTCCACGCCAGGGCTCCCTGAGCCATCCACGCCCATTGAAATTCCCTTTCCTCTGCTCGAGGTAAACGTTGGTGAACCTTTCCCTTGCTCCGAATCTGAATGAACTGGGTGGGCACCGCCGTCTTGAGATGAGCGGGTTCTGGTTCTTTTCTGTAAGGATAATTTTAGGGTCATCGGCATAATTGACAAAATACAGGGTGAGAAAAGACGATGAACTAAATGCTCAAGAAACGAAACCAATAACACTCAGCGTCTCACTTGCATCTGGGTTGATTCCTTAAGGGAAGCTCTTTTCCGTGAATTCTCTCCAGCGCCTCCTTCTCTATGGCTATGGTCTGACTCATCTGCGCTAGTCTCCAACATGCTACAAGATATGGACACAACGTTTTAGGCAAATTCTAAAGCGAGGCGAGCAAAGAAAGATAGACTAACTACCGGTCAGCCTAGCGACCAGCCACGTTACAGAGTCATGTACCACCCTACCGGCAATCAATTTCCGTCAGTAGTGATGGAAACTACAGGGAAATGTCCTTGTGAAGTTTCGAGCTGAGAGTGAGCTTGAATGAAAAGATAGTTTCTTGCAAATTGGATGGAATTTGGGGAAAATACAAGCGGGGAGGCAGTGATGAAAGCAGGAAGAGGAACGAAAAGGGAGAAAACCAAACCTGCGAAGGGGCGCAGCCTTGCGATGATACTTTCTGGTGGAATCCATGTCCAGGATGACGGAAATCCGTTTGAGCGGGAAGATCACATATCAGCTGTTAAGTACAAAGGCCATACTGTGTGATGTGTGTGTCTTATTCTGGAAGCTTTCGTGACGTGTCGCCTGGCACGTCATCATGACCCGCGTCAGGAATTGCCTCCGGCACTCGATTCCTGGTCGGCCGTAACCGTCGACCGGAAGCGATTACCGGCCGCCGTTGCACACATGTCGCAGCGTCATTAGGGCTTGTTTCTGCGCTACCCAATTGCGCACATTCACATGCGGAATTCGCCATCTCTTTCGTTCGCACGACGATTAAGGTACAAAGTGTGGTGGCAAACGGGTGCTCAACCACCAAAATCGTTCCGCCACCTAGGTGCTCAATGCGTTGGGGGGGCTCTACCCTTAGGATCTGCTAGGCCCTCCTCCTTCTACCCTGTTGAGCCCTCCCTTCAATCTACAACCCATACGAAGCTGTTCCTTGCCTGCGTTGCTCCCAATCTAGCCATCACATTTCCTTGTGCAAAAATAGGCCCTTATTAGTTCACAAGCAGTGAGAGAAAAAGACGGAAGTGTGGCATTGGGACATTGGCTTACACGTCATCATTCGTGTGTGTTGGCAACGGTTGGCAACCAGCATTATGCCAGAGACATTTAAAGTGCAACTTTAGATCTAAGCGCTCCAGTGAGGCGTAGCTCACGAGCCGTCAGATGAATAGCTGGAACATCTATGGTTGGCAGCAATAGGCTAGTCATTTTAATAATGTCAGCCGGTGACAAAGTAAACACGCATGAATCGAACTACTGGGATTGGCTTTTCGCTAACCCCGACCATTGACGAATTAAGAAAGAGAAAATAATTATACTTAGAGCAACATTGAGTCGATTGGCATGAGATGTATATCAAATACAAATGGCTCTTTAGAATCAAGAAAAGATTGATTTTGTTACTATTGGGGTGCTTATATCATCATCACTACCTTTTTGTGGATGTTTTGGTACAACTACTTTTGGTCATGAAGCATTTGGATATGTCCAATGAAGTGTTGGCAATTCTAACTCAATAAAATGTGCTTTTACGTTAAAAGTGGGTTGTTATTAGGGCACATGGTCTCAACATCTAGAATTATGATAGATGAGAAGATAGAGGTTATCTCAAACCTTCAACCCTACAACGGTTGTGGTAGTTTTTGGGAAAGGTATGTTGGTGTAGTCAATTTCTGTGTTATCTAGTGCATGTTGTTTGTCTCCTCTACCATTTCAACAAACAAGATGAACCATTCTATGGTGGAATGAGTGTGCCTTAGCATTAGAAAATCTTAGTGTAGATGGTTGTAGTGCTTAAGTGTTCAAGGTTGAAAGTGCATGGTAGGAGAATACTTTTTCCCAATCTTGTTGATTAGTGGTTTGACTTTGTACTTCCAAAGCTTGGCACTCTCCTCAATAGTATGGTTTGACTTTTTACTAAGAAAGCTTGGCTATCTCCAAATAGTATGATATCCATCCTTGATAAATGACGTGAACTTGTACTTAGAAATGAAAGGTGCAAAGTCACAAATTTGCCATTTGGATCCTTCTCAAGGTGCCATGTGTCCTTAAATAGACCCTTCATTAAAGCCCTCTCAAGGGCATCCCATTTGCACCTATCAATTACTACCTAGGCCTAGGAGTACCCCTAGACCCTAGCTCCCACTTATGCAAGAATTGTCTAACTCTTTTAGTTTCCCCCTTACATAGTGGTCTCAATATTATAGCTAGCATAACATTCCCTTCCCTTTAAATGTTTATGTCCTCGAAAACAAAATTTATTACCCTTTCCCATGTTGAACTTTTTATGGAGACAATAGTGCAGAAACACAACATCTAGAAATTGAAAAAGGTTACAATAACACTTAATTGTGCAAGAAGAAGTAAAGTGAATTGATGGTACGTCACTTTGAGGGCTGCCCCTAAAGCCCAAGCCCCGTCAAACCATGAGGCAAATTTTCAAGTTAAGGTTGACTTTATGTTAATGAACTAATAGTGCGCATTGTGCACAAAGCATACACTAGCACACGAAGTAGCCTACAAGGGCATGCCAGGGGCTAAACCACCCTCCATGGTATGGGTGAAATACTTTGGAAACGTCTTAGAGATACCTAGAACTAGTGCCATGGTTGCAATGTTCATCCAAAAGGTTTTAGCATAGGGGTGGCATAATATTTTTGCTAAAAAGCTTCAAAGTTTGGTCATGGATATGCCTTAGGGAAGATATTTGCCATTGTCTTGTGTCAGATCACCAGACAAGTTAATATCCCCTACTAACGCTCTCTCTGAAATAATAATAATGAAATCTTAGTACATGCATGAAACCTTGGGTTCCGTGCAATGGTCAAAGCACTCTGATTGTCACATTAGATAGTGGTGGGAGATTTGCAAGTACTTTCCATAGCCAGACACATTCTATCGTGGCTATAAGAGCTACCTTATACTCAGCTTCACATCGTTAGGCTGCTTTTTTTTTAATCAAGATATGCATGAAACTCCAAACACAAGACATTTGCCATTTAGGTCATAGCATGAGCCCAGTCACTATCAATGAAATCATATAGCGTAAGTAAAGAATCGTGTCCATACCAACCTTGAGTGCCTTTCAAGTCTCGAAAGACTTGCTTCACAAGCTGCCAAGACTGTGTACTGCAACTATGCACGAATCTGCTCAACTAGGAAATAGCATACTGAAGATGTGGCCACGTGTGACACAAATATCAGGCATCCAATAGCCTACTGATAAAGAGGGGCATCAAATGGCTCAACGACATCATCCATAGATAAACAGAAGCCAAGCTCAATAGGTGTAGAAATTGGGTTGTAGTCCTAAAATTAAAATCTCTTTAAGAGTTATCCAATGTACTTGGATTGACCCATCATAATAACCCCCTCGACTTGAGTAAACTGAATGCCTATATAGTAGTGCAGCTGGCCCAAATATGTGATAACAAATGACTGCTACAAATCAAACTTGAAGGCTGCAATATGTTGTGTGTGAGTCCATTCAAGAGCATATCATCCACATATAAAATCAAAATTACGCAATCATTGATCCTCAAAAAGAATAGAGAGACACACTCTCACCCAACAAAAACACGCATAGCAACCCAAAATGGCATTCAGCAATGTTCCTTAGTAAAAATGCTCAACGACACTCAACAAACACATTTAGAAGCCCTTGCAAAACACAAAATTATGGAACCCAGGGACACACCCTAAGAAAACACTCAGTAAATCTTTGAGCAAAACTCTCAGTAAGCTTGCAAACATTGCAAGCACACAGCAAACACACCTATCAAGACTTCCACATCAACCTTGATGGAAACTTCCACATTAGTAAGCTTGCAAACATTGCAAGCACACAGCAAACACACCTATAAGGACTTCCACATCAACCTTGATGGAAACTTCTCACAAGACTTCAAAAAATGAGGCCAATGGGAGATGGGAAACACATTCCGTGGCATGCAATTAAGTCTTTCAATAGTGTGGCTTCACTAACTTTGAAAATCTAATAGCCACTCATCTACAGTCGGAACTCTCACCTACCAGTCAAAACTCTCACCTACCAGGCAAGAACTCTAAAAGCTCCGATGCCATGTGAAAGAGGACACACTATCCTCACTCAATGCACATAGCAAAGAGGACGACAGAGATCACACACAATTGGCTATACAAAATGCACACTCTGTCGTACCAAAAAGATGAATATGATGCAATATATATTGAACCCTAGTGGGTTGCCGTAACTCCACAAGGACTATTCAAATAGGGACTTAGGATCCCTTCTAGCGTCCTCTATCCTCCTGTCCATCTATCCATATATGCAACATATGTGACATATGTAACACCATATGTGCACGAATGATGACCAGCCCAATGACCCATATACTTCAACACTAGGTTGATACAACTTGTACCCTTTGCCTTTTGAGCTGTATCCAATGCAAATGCATTTGACATCCTTGTCCTCGAGCACATGTTGAAGCTAAGACATAACATGCGCATATGCTAGGGCATCCGAACAATCTCATGTGTGAGACAACTGGCTTACAACCTATCCATGCCTTGTAATATGTGATAATCTTTAATGCTCTGGTTGGTGAGCTATTTAAGACATAATTGGCACACATGATAATCTTTAATGCCCTAGTTGGTGACCTATTCATGACATGACTAGAACATATGATATCATCCAACTATAATTTATTTGGCAAAGACTTCCCTTTCATTATACATTGTGCCATCTCCATGAATGTTCTATTCTTTGTTTTTACACCATTCCATTGTGATGCCACGAGATGCTAAAAAATCAAAAAACTCACGGGACATGTACTCACCTCCTATCATGTGAGTAGCTTGTTTCCACTCTCATTCTCAACCATGGCAAGAAAATGCTTAAAGCAGTCAAGACATCAGAGTTGGATTCCATAGGGCAAATCCAAGTATGCTCGAGCGAATCATCCACAAACGTAACAAAGTGACAATAGCCCCCAATAGATGTTGTCCATATTGGTTCACATCACTGTGAATAAATTATAGTTATACGATGCACCAACACTCTGTAGGCCATTTTGTGGCTATCCATTCCTTGCTACGTGCCTTGTAGACCTAGTTATAGGCAATTAGGATACTTGGTACAATTAGTTCATGTACCACTTAGTATAGTTAGTGCCACTACTACACCCTATCCTAGGGTTTCATCCTATAGGGTGTAGTTCATGTACTAGATAGTACAGTTAGTACACTAGGACACCCTGTCCTAGGGTTTCATCATTAGGGTGTATGTTGTACTCATTTCATTATTGCAACAATTCATTACAACAGTATGTTTTTCTTCCATTGCTTCCACCTCCTTGACCTCCATTGCTTGGTCTAGTCTATAACGGTATCAAAGCAAGTTAGACACCTTCCCCTTAGCCATTGGCAGCCTCCCTGAGCTCCATGATCTCATTTGGAACTCTTTAGCAGCATGTACGGGTTGACCACATGTGTGAGCATTTATGAGCTGTCCAAGTAGCTCTATCATGGAAAAATGACATTTTAGTGTTGTTGCTGCATAGCCGACTGTCACAAGTGCCTATGCTTCAGCTGGCTCTACATTTTTTGTGCATTTAAGGTCTCAACCAAGCTGTTCTTTGGCCGTACTTTGCACATGTGGGTTGTTGTATCTGTACGAAGTACTCAAGGATAGTCACCTTCACATTAAGGACATGTTGCTGTAGTAAGGATTAGTACGGACCACACATGTGACCTACATCAGCTATAGGGAGCATTTAAGGCAATCGCCTTGCTATACAAACCTGTTTCGTGATTTGTTTTTGCATTTTGGAGCCTCAAGTCCATTGACTTTAAAAAATACATGGAACTTGCTACATTGTTTCAAAGCACTTTGAAGCTTGTTGCTACACTTTTGAGGCCTCTCTTTAAGTCTTCTTGCACTCATTTGATGTTCCTTTACCTCGAGCTACGAGCTTGTCGCCTCATGTTGTTGCTGCTCTCCTTTTGAGGCCTTCTCCTACTTCTGGCCTTTGCTTGTGGGAGCCTCCACATCAACCAGTGACAAGTATGGAGCATATACCCTTGCTATAATTCCATTTTCTAGTTTCTTTTCGCACCCTTTGTTGCCATTTGCTGTCCATTTCACCTCTCCTACAAGGGAGACTCGTTGTGCTAAACTTTGGAGCCTTTTTCTTGTTATAATTTTAGTCTCCATCACTTGGTAAGATCCTACTACATTGACTCTTTTCATTTCCAGCAAAACGTTCCTTTATTTAGTTCCTTGGAACTGTGGAAAGGCATTGTGTTGCCTTGGAAGGCCTCGTGTTGCCTTTTGGGAGTTTTTTTGTAGCAAGTATACTTTGTGACAGCCACCCATTTGCAGTGAAAAAGCTTTGAAACTTTTGCAATAAATTGCCTTTTGGATTTGGGAGATTGTACTCCTCTCATTTGCATTGTCAATTGGTGCCTTTGCCTTGCATTTTTGCACTATGGCTAGCAATAAGGATGGTTTGTTTGGGATGCTTGGGTCTAAGGACAAACTTGATGGCAAAATTACCCCGTGTGGGCTTATATTGGGCATGTCTTGGTTGCCAAGAATCTTTGGAATATTGTTACAGGCACTGAGGTCATACCCACTAGACCTCTTGCATCTGGTACATCTGGTACTACCTCACGTTCATATGGTGATGGGTCTAATGCTTATGGTGCACTTGCCTCTTCCACTACATATACTTTGCCTCCTACTCAAAAGCAGATTCGGTGGGATGGACGTGATGCCAAAGCGCATGCCTTGATTGCTCTTTTAGTAAAAAGGGTTATTATCCCTCATATTCGTTCATGCAAGACAACTAAGCAAGCATGGGATCAACTTCTCTCCTTATATCATGTGCGGCATGAGGCTAGAGTGACCTATCTTTGCAAGCAGTTGAAGGATTTAAAGCTTGAAGAGGGTGGTAATATGGATACCTATCTCACCAGCATTAAGGATTTGAAAGAGCGGTTGGCAAATATTGATGAGGTAGTACTAGATTCTCAGCTTGTATCCATGACACTTGTATGGATTGCATGATTCCTACTAGGGCTTTTCCACTACTTTGCGGTTGGTTGCCATGGGCAATGCCAACCATTACTCCTTTGACCAAATGGTTTCCCTTTTATTACAAGAGGAACAAAGCCATGTCAATAGAAATGCTTTCATGGCTACTGATCAAGCCTTTGTTGCATAGCATAAACACAAGGGTAAAGGGAACATTTCAGCTGGCAAGTCCCCCTCACACATATGCTAGTCATTCCTCTGATGTATCTACTTTTGGGGAGAAGAAGAAGAAAAATAGATGTAACAATAGCAGGAAACTTGGGCATGACATCACTGAGTGCAAAAAGCGCATTGCACCTAAAAAGAAAAAGGAGTCAGATCTTGCATCTTCTGGGGCTCCTAGTCAAGATGATAGACATGAGTCAACTAATTTTGCACATGATCAACATTGGGCATTTCTTGTTACTTGTCCTTATACTCCTGAATTCATGATGCCTGCGTGACAGCTTTTGGCGTAGTGGTGCTAAGCACATCACTTCTTGTAGGAAGTTATTCATCTCACTTACAAATGCACCAAAGGGAAAACAATTACATGTGCTAATAATGCATCTTATTCAGTAAAAGGCATTGGGCTGGTTGCCATTACTTTTGTATCTAGTGGTCTAGTCACCCTAGACAATGTATTTTATGTACCTGGCATCCGTCAAGAACCTTATATCCATTTTCAACCATAGCTACTTGTGGATATCAAGTTCTCTTTGATGTTGTTAGGTGTGCCATCTATGATGCTACACATGCCTTTACCATGGTGTTGACTGGCACATTTACGAACTCTACAGATTTGATGCATATGACAGATGCTTAGATGATGCTATACTTGCAAATATAGATGCTTATGCTGTTGATGCTTCTACCATGATAGATACTCATTTATGGCATGAGAGGTTTGGACACCTCAACTTTGAAGCTTTGGTAAAGTTGCATAAAGAGGATATGGTTGTTGATCTTCCTAAGATGCATATGCCTTCAAAGCATGTCTGTGAAGCATATTTTCTTGGAAAAATGCATTGCTTTGCATTTCCTAAGGATGGGAGAGTTGGTGCATCTCACAAGATGTATTTGATTCACAGTGATGTTTGTGGTCCCATGCGGCTTGCAGCCATCAAGGGATTTTACTATTTTGTCACCATCATGGATGACTTTGCTAGATATACTTGGATTTTTGCCTTGCAATCCAAATTTGAAGTTTTTCATGTTTTAGACATTTCATTGCCTTGATAGAGAATGAAAACAAGCTAAAAATTGCCCACATCAATACAGATGGGTATATGTCAATGGAATTTGCTGATTTTTTAGTTTCACATGGCATACATCATCAATGCACGTGCCTTATACTCCTCGCCAAAACCCCATGGCTGAGAGAGTATATATCAGTCATGGAGATGGCCAGGTTTATGCTTAAAGGCAAGCACTTGCCTTACAAATTGTGGTTAGATGCCATCATGCGTGCAAACTATATTTTGAGCATATGTCCTACAAAGGCTTTGAAAACCATTACACCTTATGAGGCTTGGACAAGCCATAAGCCCAAGATTTCTCACATGAGGATTTTTGGTTACTTGGCATATGCACATGTTCCTTCTCAAACACGAACAAAGTTGGATCATAAAAATGTCAAATGCATTCTTATTGGGTACAACTCAGAAAGCAAGGGTTACAAGCTCTACTAGCCTCGCATGGGCAAGGTTTTTGTTAGTAGGGATGCTGTTTTTGATTAGTCATCGTCTATGCCTTTGCTGGACTGTCAAAAATAGCCCACAATTGATGTCGCATATATCTTTGATAGCTCGATGCCTTTGTTTCCATTAAACCCCAATGATGATGCCACATCTACTTTTCCCCCTCCTCCTTCTAGTTGTCATTTCCAGCCACATGTGCAGTTTGAAAATCAACACGATTTAGAGCCTGATATGCCTCAGATTGATAAGGATATTGTGTACACGGCCATTGACCAAGAGAGAGCTGAAATTCAAGAGCCCAAAAGGCTTTCTCGTTGGCTTTTTAACACTCTAAAAGATAGCAAACAAGATGCTCCTCTGCCAGCCCGTACTAGAGCAACTGTCAAGAAAGAACATGCTAATTTGGTTGCTACAGCATGCAATGAAGAGCCCTTATGCCATAAGGACGTCGTGATTTGGATTTCATCCATCAGAATAACACTTGGGAGTTGTGTAACTTGCCTCTTAGCAAGAATTCCATTGGGACTAAGTGGGTATACAAGATTAAATGGAAAGTCGACGGTTCAATGGACTGTTATAAAGCCCGTCTTTTTGCTAAAAGCTATGTCCAATAGCAAGGCATTGACTTTGAGGAGACTTTTGCCCCCGCTTCTAGGATTACTACTATCAGGATTGTTATTGCCTTTGCTACCCACTTTCATTGGGAGGTACATCAGCTTGATATTAAGACAACTCTTCTTCATGGGCACTTGCAAGAGGAAGTCTATGTTGAGGTTGTAGGTTCTGAAAGGAAGGTATACAGTTGAAGAAAGCCCTTATGGATTGAAACATGCACCCCAGTCTTGGTATTCAAGGATACATGCTCATTTACTAAGTCTTTGCTTTCAAAAGAGCCCTACAAAGGCTACCCTTTACATTCATAAGAGTGACAGATTTGTTGATTCTAGTCCTCTATGTGGTTGACATGCTTGTGACAGGGCGACATGCTATGCAAATTGTAGCTTTTAAGCTTGACTTGAAGAAGACATTTGCTCTGCTTGACCTTAGTCTTTTGCATTATTATATCGGCATTCAACAATGGGGGGGTATTTTGATGTCACAATCCAAGTATATTGAACAACTTTTGCAATGTTGTTCAATTTGGGGATTGCAAGCCACTATCCATGCCATTAGAGCTTGGTTTTCATTTCTCATCTGAGGATGGCACTGGTGCATGTGATGTCACTCTCTAACAGTAGAGACAGTTGGTTGTTTGATTTATTTATGCCATACTAGACCCGATGTTGTCTCATAGTTGAGCAGATATATGCATAGCCCCTCTACACACCATTGGCAAGCTGTGAAGTATGTCTTCAGGTACCTCAACGGCACTCAACATTTGCACCTTCTTTATGAGGCCAATTCTTTAATTGTCATGCATGGATTCACTGATGGTGACTGGGCTGGTTGTTTCGGCACCTGTGTCTCATGGTGGAAACTGTTTCATGCTTGGTACTTCATGCATCTCTTGGTTCAACAAGAAGCATACTACAGTTGCTACTTCAAACTGTGAGGCTAAGTACAGAGTAGCTTTTACAGCTATGGTGGAGTGTGTTTGGCTCTGGAAGTTACTTGTTGATCTTCACGTATGTCAAACTGCTCCTATCATCATCTTCATTGATAGTAGTCATAGTGCTTTGGCTATTGTGTGATAACATTTGAGTCCCAAGCGGTACCCATAATAGCAGCATGAATCTATTGACCCTCCCCTATAGTTGCTATGCTAGCACTTAGGCACAAATGAAGGTGATCTTTTTCGGATCAAATCCTTTTTCCTACATTTGACCAAATGCTTGGAGCGTGTAGTTTTCATCCCCAACATGGGTGTAGGTTGGCATCATGACATTCAAGGAAACCACATACCACCATGACATCTTAAAAAACATAGCCCTCACCATCTAGGCTCCCACAATTTACATGCAGTTACAAAGATGTTTCCCATAACAATATCAAAATCCCATTCATTGCCATGACAATAGCATGGATCTCTTAGCACACACTCATGTGATGTTATCCGCCAAAGCCTTGTGACTTCACTTGAAGGAGCAAGTATAAGTCAGTTAGTATGGGTGCACCAAGTTAAAATAAGCACATGATACCTCTGCTCAAAATATCATTTGAAAATCATTTTACATAATTTATAATGAAATTATTATGTCTCGTAATGGAGGTATTTAATGCGAGATTAATATGTTTAATGGTACCCCAACTTTAATATTAATAGTGCTGCATTAAGAAATATATTTTGTTGTAGGAAATAAATGAGTTAGTTATGCTAGGCATGTCATATGCATACAACGAGATGAGGAGTTAGAGGTGTGTGGGTGAAGGGTTTTTGGAAAAGTGGTTGGGGATTTTTTTATAAAAGGGGGGAGCATTATTTGTAACTAAGCACGTAGGGAATTGAAAGGAAGTGCAATTAGATTTAGGTGTCCAAGGGAGTTTGTAAATCTGAAGGGAATAGAAGCCCTCACTTGTAAGGGCATTACCAGATCGATGCTTGAATAAAGCTTAGCAACACTGATAATATGGATGCATATAAGTCAACCTTCATTAAATGTTATGTCCTCCCCCATAAGTCCCGCCAAAAACATGTAGGAAAGATACAATGCTTGTAATATAGATCTCTAATGCTCACAAATGAAGAACATATATTCAGTCAAGGGTGGTTGTTTTTATTGACAATGCTCTACAATATCCCAAAAAGTCTCACAAGTTTATAGGAGCCTAGAGGGAGTTATCTAAATGGGACAAGCATTTAAGCAAGTTTAGTTTCATGCAAAATAAATTTATTGAAATAGTCCCATAAACAAAAAGGAAGGAGAAAAAAGGCAAGAATCAAGAATACCCTATACCTACACTCCTTTTACTCCCTCAACATCTGCCTAAAGATAAATAAGAAATCCAGGAGAAGTAATCTTTGGTGGGCCTATTTGAATAGGTCATCATTGTACCAAAAACACATGGTGATATACAAATCTCATACATATATCAAACACTAGAAAATATATGAAGGGAAGATGCAACACATGCCACCGTATTAAAGAGGAACATTTTTAAAAAGAAAGTTACAAGTCATTTCCATTTATTGGTACCTTTTTTGGGATCATAAGCAAGGAAGTCCTCCTTATTAGAATCTCAAATTCCAATAAAGATGAGAAACTAAATGACATAAGGAAAAAAAATAGGAATTCCATATGCTTCTTAAAAGAGAAAATCAATTAAGGATTACATGATACATGGTGCATTGGCGAGAAAATTAAGCTATAATAACACCTTCATAATTAAACAAGTCTAAATGTATGGTTAGTTGGATTCCTCATGCCACGTGATGTAAAGGACTCAACTTTTTTGCTCTCATGTAAAGTGACAAAAGTCTTATGTGCCCTAATTCAATCCTAGATGGGAGCTCCACTTGCTATAATCATTGGTCGATGACTATTCATCATTCACTTGAAACCTAGGCATAAAATAAACTAATGTGGGTTGTTTTCTTGAAAATAGATTCACTAATCATGGAGCATTTAATACTTGATATGTACCAAAAAAGTAAAAAATAAATTACTTTCAGATGCAACCTTTATGGTAGGGTACATGAGATTTTGATGTGCATGCGTACATATTTAGGTAAGTTCAAAATAACTAACATTTTTGTCAAAATGTTGGCTTGCCATGTTAAATGTGACTGTTTACGAAGAGAAGGTAAGACATGTTGATCCATTCATTGAATGAAATGAGGGGGCATAGCCTGCAGAGAGCATTGTGGCATGAAAGAAGCAAAGGCATGCATGCATTGTAGCATGAGAAGTATTCGAAGAAAAACTATGTGGGAGTAGAACTGGAGTCGCGAAATATAGATATCCTGATCTGAAGGAGCCTGAGAATGATGAGTTGTGAAGGATGATTTCATAGAGTTGAACAAGGTGGCAAAACCACTATGGCCTTGCTTAATGAAAGCAAGAGTACTTGAGCTTAGGGGGCGCTAGCTCTAGCCGTCAAAGTAGTCTACCTCTATGTACTTTTTGCTTTGTTCCTTATTGCCTTGGTCCCCATTCCTTGAATACAATAGTCTCAACAACAATACCGATCAACTCAAGATGACATGCCTCGAACTACCAGTGTCTTATAGCAAGCCATGGAATGGAAAGAAAGGCAACCTTTAACAACTAATACAAAATTAAACACCACGTACCTTCTAACACAGGAGCTTGATAGGAAACGAAGGAAAACTAGCCCTTGGCCCAGATTAGCCAAGCCTAGCACGTTCGAGAGACACTCTTAGGAGGGCCATAAACATGTCCATGAAGAGAGGGAGGGAAGCTAAGAACCAAAAAGGTGAGGATTGTTATAGTGGTGGGCATTGGGATCTTCCAAACGAAAGGGAGATGGAGATAGAAAATCCAAAAGGAAGAGTTAGTGTCAGCCAGATTTGCAAAAGTCCGTAGGAAAGAAAAGGAAGGCTAAAGGGTAGTAGTGTAAGTGTTGTAGGTATGTAAAAAGAAAACGAAAGCAGAAGAAAAACAGCTCAGCTATGGAGAGATCCCGGCGGGTGAGTAGGGCAATGGGCATCAATGGTGGTGGGGAGAAAAACACATACAAAAACACTCACAAATGAGATGTGGGTTTTGCTCTGCTATCTCCTGTCTTGCTTCTTTCATCACACATACACACACATACACACACACACACACACACAAAAACAGTCACAAATGAGAAGTGGGTTTTGCTCTGCTACCTCCTGCCTTGCTTCTTTCATCACACACACATAAACACACTCACAAATGAAATGTGGGTTTTTGCTCTGCTTCCTCCTGCCTTGCTTCTTTCATCACACACACATATACACTCTCACAACTGAGAAGTGGGTTTTGCTCTGCTATCTCCTGCCTTGCTTCTTTCATCTCCTCCCCTCTTTTGCCCCTTCCTCTTCCATCAATCCAGGCTCAAGAAGACGAGTCAGAGGTTGGGAGAATCACACACACAAAAACACTCACAAATGAAATGAGAAGAAGTGGGTTTTGCTCTTCCACCTCCTTCCTTCCCTCTTCTCACCTTCTCCCTGAGCTCCCGCTTCCTCTTCCATCAATCCAGGCTCAAGAAGACGACTCTGGCCTGGAGAAACACACACACAAAAACACCCACAAATGAGAAGAAGTTGCTCTTCCACCTCTTGCCTTCCTTCTCTTCACCTTCTCCCTTAGCTCCCCCTTCCCCCTACATCAAGCCAGGTTGAAGTAGACGACCCAGGAGGAGCTCATGGTCGAACTGAAGCCATTCCCTTGAACAAGCAGGGGACAACAATTCGGGAATATGGACGTCGATCCTAGCCAGCTCGAACAGCAGCAGCCGGCTTCATCATCTCCTCCTTCACCTCCTCCTCTTCCTCCATCTAGAAACCCTTCACAGCAATCGCAGACACCACAAGCTCAGCAAAAATCTTCTTACCAACAGATATCCGGGCTTCATCACCCAGGTCCCCGACCTGCCCCTGCTTACAGAGTTGTGAATGCCATCATTGAGAAGAAAGATGATGGCCCCGGGCCTCGTTGTGGACATACTTTGACCGCCGTGGCCGCCGTCGGAGAAGAGGGCACGCCTGGCTATATTGGACCCCGGCTTATACTCTTCGGTGGGGCGACTGCCCTGGAAGGAAGTTCAGCTGCTGCCGGGCCACCAACATCCAGTGGCAGTGCGGGCATCAGTACGAAATTGTCGTTTTTTTTTTGACACGACCCAGCAATGTTTTATCGCGGATTTTTGATCAACGACACCGACTAATAGTTTTTCGATCTACATGATGATGTTGGCATCTGATTGTTTCGCTATATTCAATCACTGATCCAATTACAATATTTCAACTTGGATTGCAGGATTGGCAGGAGCTACGGCCGATATCCATTGTTATGACGTCGTATCCAACAGGTGGACGAGGTGAGAATCCAGGTTTAAAAAAAAACCGTGTGTGTGTGTAGAGAGAGAGAGACGATATTAGCCTCCATGGAGGCCTATAGGACTAAATCAGCAATACCAAAGATCATGAACTGTGAAATCTAACTAAAGTGTGAAGTCTAAGAGAGACAGAGAGAGAGAGAGAGATGTGAAACGCTCTATTAATGTCCTACAAAGGAGGCCGAACAAGATCTATGATCTCTTGCTTGCAGTAGCTGCACCACTTATCTTCTTGTTAGAAAATCTTGAGAATCTCAAAATTAGATGCACTACATGAGCTTCCTTCTTCACCATTGCTCTTAGTATAGCTTCTATATATCCTCTCGTCTCACCTGGTGTGCAGCCATTAGCCAGTTCCCACGTCTAGGTCATGAGAACTCACTCATAGCGTGAGAAAGATTTATTTCCTCATACTGCAATCCAGAGGGGCCAATCTCACAAAAAGATGTCCCACCGTCAAAATGCTTAGCAGAGAGGGCATAATGTATATTTCTTGCAAGAAAGTGATCTCAAAGCTCAGCAGCGGTATGATACAACAGCAATAATCGTGTGATAAAGCTATGCCAAAGTCTTCATGAGAGCTTGAACGAGCCTAAGTGGGTGGTGTTTTTGTCTGCAAAATGGGCGAAAGGTGTCTGGCTCACTGATCCAAAAGCTGTCAACAAGCTGCTCTCAAGACTGATTCTCGTGCAAAACACGATCAACGTTCTTGGTCCATGTTGGTCCTGGTAAGATGCCACCTTTGAGCATACCAAGCGCAGATATATGTGGGTATCTTTTTGTAAAGGGAAGGTAAGCCTCGCCCTGGTGTTCGTCAGCCTCTGTGGGAGATCGACTTTCATTGTAAAGTTTTGACATTCAAGGCACTGAGCCATGCTTGTACTTATAACAGTATTGCTGAAGCTTATACACTTGGATGATTGAAAGTTGTGCGACAAATTTTCTGCTTCACATGTCAATGAATTTCGAATATGTTGATATCTCCTTTGAAAAATGCTGGCTTCTTTGAAGAAATTGCTGCCACACCCAATTTCCAGCTATTGTTTTTAAGATCATATTTTTGCGGTGGTTTTTTGCCCTCTTACTTGAGATTGACATATTGAAAGGCATCTCCAATCTCACATCCTCACATAGAACCTAATATGATTGAAGTGTATTGGACGACACATCAGAGTTAGTATCCTAGTGGGGCATGGTGCCTTCCATGTATGGCATTTGCGATTGCGCTTGATGCATCGCAAGTGTCATGTGCACGGATTGGTATCTGACGTGTACTAGTTACACAGAACTAGCTCAGGTTAGCCTGGGGAGGCTTAGAGCTAGGCAGGCTTGATTCTCGGGTTGAGTGGCAAGGGTACGAACTATTTCTAGGTCTTCGCTATTTTTGGCGCCGGGGCCTGAGTCTATAAAAGAGGCCCAGGGGGTTCAGTTCTCAGTGTGCAGTTGGGAGCAAGTCTCGTTCCCAGGTGCTAGGTCTGATCCTGGATTGTGTCGCGGACGCGCGCCTGCATCTTAGCGTAGCCCAAGGCCCAGTGGCAGATCCAGGGCTTCACAGCGCCACCTGGTGGTATGGGACACCAGGCTGGTTTGGGATCTGATTGGGAGTTCGTGCCAGTAGCTCAGCTCGTGGCTCGGAGGGGACATCTTCTGATTCGGGATCACATCCCGTAGATGTCACGGTTGGGTGGTGAGCAGCCTGCTCAGTTCTGATGTTGTGTGTGGTTATTTTGCAAATCAGGGGTTTCAGGAGTGCTGGGACGTGTCAGTTGGTATCAGAGCCAACTCCTGAGGTAGGAACTTCTGATGCGAGAAATTTGACGGATTTCTCTTCCAGGTATGCCCTAAAATTCGAGATTTCCTGCTGCGTTTTTGCTGACTACCTGGGGTAGAAGGGGTGAAGAAATATCTGGAAAAGGAAGAAGAAGAGGAGTGAAATAGAATCGAAATTTCTGAAGGCTACGGAGAGAAGTTTAGAGGGAGGAGAAGGAGAGCAGAAAAGAAGGAGAGAAGCGCAGGAAATAGACAGCAAAGGACGTAGGGATGCGGAGCTTAGGAAGGGGCACTGTAGGCGGGACAGTCTGTGTAAAAGGCTGCGAACAGCCTGCGCAACAGGCTGCGAACAGCCTGCGCCTAGGGCTGCGTGCAGCCTGCGCTGAAACAGGGTGCTTTTTTTGAAAAAGCACCCCTCCAAAGCTGGAGGGGCTTAGCCTTTTTTGGAAGCCTAGCTTCCAAATCAGGCAGCCCTGCACCCTATATAGGTGGGGGCTGGGTGCTAGGCAACCCACAAGCAGCCCCAAGATTCGAGAAGTTATCTCGAGTTTCGTGCCAGCCAGCCTCGCCCTTCAGCCTGCGCCCTGTTTCGATCAGCTCCCCTGCATCTGCCCTTGCCTGCGTCAGCCCTGCACAGCTCCCGAAGCTTCCGTACCAGCCCGTACAGCTCCAGCGACAGCCGTACAGCCGTACGGACTGTTCCGCCTGCTCCTGTACCTGCTGCTGCACCGAACAGCAACTGCGCCAGTACCTGCAGCCACCGTACGGCCTGCGTCAGCAGCCGTACAGGCCACGTCAGCAGCCGTACCGGCCACGCCAGCAACCGTACAGCCTGCGTCAGCTGACCGTACAGCTTTTACTGCAGCCTACGCATCCGGTTAGCAGGTTCGGGGAGGCACCAGGACTCGTGGTCTTCGAGTTCATCAGATTTCAGCATCTCCTTCCGTCAGCTTCATTCGGGACGGTTTTCTTCTGCTCCATCTTCCTCTGTGCTTCGTTTTCAGTCAGTTATTTCTCTCCGTTTGTAATCAAATCAGATTTCAGTCATGTCTGATGCTCCAAATCCCGAGTTCACTATGGGAGAGCAGGACTTAGATTACACTCCAGTGGGAGAGGATGATCAGGGTCTCTATGACGACCTGATAACTAAGAAAGCCTTCAGTGAGTTCACGACTGCTCTGGATGGTAAATTTGAGCAGGTCAACGCTAATCAATCGGGGTTGACACAGCAACTCCAAGGGATACAAGCAACTTTGACTCTTCTGGCTAGCACGGTTCAGGCACTCACGCATGTGGATGCCATGGCCTCCGTGCTAGGCCCGAATATCACTCCGGATCCCTTTCCAGGTGACCAAAAATCAAGAACAAAGGAGGTGGTTGACACTTGGTTGCACAAGTGGCAAGTACACTTCCAATTTCACCCCTATCCAGATGAGAAAAAGATTCAGCTTGCAGCAGGGTTTATGTCAGGTAAAGCCTTGCTTTGGTGGAAAGAACTCCAGCCTAAGCCTGATACTTGGACAGAATTTGAGGGTATCTTCAGGAAGGAGTTCCTGAAGAAGGAAGATGACTACGATATCGTCGGCAAGCTCAAGGCCCTCGATATGTCAAAATTGAATTTAACTTTTGAAGTTTATCTTCAAAGATTTAGGGATCTGCAAACCAGGGCCACTAAAATGGATCCTGTAACCTTGTTAGGTTTTTTCGTGGATGGTTTGCCAGACTCCTATAAGTTACAGATTAAGAATAACAAGTGCACGACATTGCAGGAGGCCATGACATATGCGCGCATATATGATGATACCATGGCCGGTACCAAGGCAACCACAGTTACCGAGACGAGCGGAAAGAACAAACGCAAGTTCTTTCAGCATGCGACTGGTATTGGGGAGACGAAGTCTACGGACAACGCCTCCAGGAAAAGCTTAACTCCTGCGAAGAATGGTAAGGCCCGTTTCCTTCGCACTCTCAGGCTCAAGAAAGAAGGCCGATGTTTTTATTGCGAGGAGCGGGGCCACACGAAGAATGAGTGTCCTAAGCGGAAGAACCAAAAATTGGTGCTAGGACCGAAGCTCCAGGCAGGTCCACGCACCGCAGCCAAGGGAGCCAACCAGGTTACGATGACAGGTATTTCAGTAAATGTCATTACCTGCCCCCTTTCTTGTAATTGTACCTTTAATACTTCGTTGTTTGGTTCCCATGATCTTTTCCGAGTTTATGGAGAAGTTAGGGACCAACAGGTTCACATTCTCTTTGATCCGGGCAGCTCTCACAATTTTGTTAATTACAAATTTGTGCAGAAGATGGGGCTGTCCACAGTACCTAGCGACCACACCTATGAGGTGCAGCTTCCAGCTGGGAAGCAGTTTTGGGATCGCAAGGTTGAAGCGCTTCCCATCCGGATTCAGGCCTACACGGGAGCTCTCACATGTTATGTTATGCATCTAGAGCATGTAGACTTGCTGATCGGGATAGAGTGGTTTAAAACCCACAATATCCAGATCGGATGGACGGAGCATACGCTTTCTTTTGTAGACAAGGACACCCAATTTTGTATTCAGTGTGATAAGATTCCCCCTTCTCAAGGGCCTATTGTATCTGCGATGCAGCTTCGGAATATATTGAACAATTCTCATTATGATGTCTATCAGTGTGTTTTGATTCCACTTTCTTCATTTGTTGTTTCGGTCATTAACAAGAATGAATTAAGTGTGTTTGAACACCGAGAATTGAGAATGTTATTAGATAATTTTAAGGACGTATTCCCAGCTCAACTGCCGGAAGGTTTACCTCCAGAAAGGGCAGTAGATCATCGCATAGACTTAGTCCCAGGGGCTCAACCTATCAGTGTGCCACCTTATAGGATGAGCCAGGTAGAGGAGGATGAGTTAGCTATCCGCTTCAGGATTACCTGAATATGGGCTATATACGCCCAAGTAAATCTCCTTGGGGTGCACCTGTCCTCTTAAGAAAGAAGAAGGATTCTTCCTAGAGAATGTGTATAGATTATAAACGACTAAATAAAGTTACAATTAAGAACCGCTATCCTTTACCTCGTTCTGATGATTTGATAGACCGTTTGGCCGGAGCGAAGTCCGTTTGGCCGGAGCGAAGTATTTCACTAAGATTGATTTGCGTACGGGTTATCACCAAATCCGTATCTATGCTAAACACATAGATAAGACCGCATTCCGGACTAGGTATGGTCATTACGAGTTCCTCGTATTACCTTTTGGTTTGACCAATGCTCCTGCTACTTTTCAGCAGATGATGAACGATTTGTTCAGAGATTATCTGGGCAAATTTGTTGTAGTGTTCTTAGATGATATCTTGGTATATAGTAAAACGCTTGAGGATCATATAGAACACCTCCGGGTTGTCTTACTTGTTCTAAGACAGCATAAGCTTTATGCCAAGATAAGTAAATGTGACTTCTTTATGAAGGAGATCATTTACTTAGGACACAAGATTTCTTCTGAAGGTATTAGCATTGATCTGGATCGTATCCAGAAGGTTTTAGAATGGCCTATCCCTCAGACTGTGAAACAACTTCGTTCTTTCCTAGGATTTACGGTATTTCTTCGGAAGTCAGTACGTGATTATTCACATATCACGGCACCCTTGACCAACATATTGAAAGGTCGTGGACGCAGGTCTACCCAGCCGATCTCTTGGAATGATGCAATGAACAAGGCTTTTGAAACCTTGAAGTTTTCTATCAAGGAAGCACCCGTTCTTGCATTACCCGATCCTACCCGGCCTTATGTTTTAGAGGCCGATGCGAGTGATTATGCGATTGGGGCAGCTCTATTCCAAGAGGGCAGAGCTGTAGCTTTTGAGAGTAAGAAGCTAGACGACACCCAGTATCGTTGGCCCACACTTGAGAAGGAACTTTATGCTGTAGTGTATGCTCTCAAGGTTTGGAGACACTACTTGTATGGTTCAAAGTTCCTTGTATTGACTGATCACCAGTCAATTAAGTATGTGTGTGATGGATCAGAATTGAGAGGAAGGAAAGCTAGATGGGCAGAGCTAATGCAAGATTTTGATTTCGAAATACGTTATCGTAAGGGTTCGTTGAATAGTGTGGCGGATGCCTTAAGTCGAGTTAAGTTTGTAAATGCTTTGTCATTTACGGAAATATCCTCAGACCTATTTCAATCCTTGAGAGGGCTATACGCAACTGATAGTCATTTCAGTTCTTATTGGCAGAGAGTCCAGGATGGGAGCTCCATGGTTGACCAGGACTCAGGGATTGTGCCACCTAGGATACAGGCGGCGGGAGGTCAGTGGATGATTAGGAACGGCTTGCTGTTCCGGAATGAAAAGATTTGTGTGCCTGATGTTCTGGACCTTAAATCCAAGATTCTCTGGGAGTGTCATGATGCTCCTAGTGCGGGACATCCAGGTATACATAGGACTCTGTCTCTTGTGAAGCATACCTTTTATTGGCCTAAGATGCGTGCATTTATTGAAAACTATGTAGTAGGTTGCCGGGTTTGTCAGGTTACTAAGGCTGAACGCCTTAGAAGCGCGGGCTTATTACAGCCTTTACAGATTCCAGGTAATAAATGGGAAAGTATTTCCATGGATTTTATGATTCTTACCTACAAGAACAACTATTTCAGCTGTGCAGTTGGCTCACGAGTTTGTGGACCACTTGTTCAAGCTGTATGGTTTACCATCTGACATAGTCAGTGACAGGGACTCAAAGTTTACAAGTAACTTTTGGACACTTGTTTTTGAGAAGTTGGAAACTACTCTAAGTATGAGTTCCTCGGATCATGCACAATCCGATGGCAGTACAGAAAAGGTCAACCAGTTGGTTGAAGACATGCTTCGGGCATATGTATCTAAGAGACAGTCTTCATGGGAAGATTATCTACCCATGATTGAATTTGCTTACAACAGTGCAAAGCATTCTAGTACAGGTTACAGTCCTTTTATGCTTATGTACGGGTTTCAACCTAAGTCACCAGTTATGGTTGGATTAAAAGGGATTCAAAATGATGCTGCTAAGAACTTCTTGCAAGACATGCAGGAGATATTGCAGTTTGCCAAGGAGTCTATTAGAAGTGCCCAAGATCGGGACAGATTTTATGCTAATACACATCGTTCACCTAGAGAGTTCTCTGAAAAAACGATGGTATATTTGAGAATTCCTAAGGAATCCAAGAGCCTAAGTACTGGTTTGGTTCCGAAATTATCCCCCAGATACTGTGGCCCATTCAAAGTCATCAAAAGAATAGGACCAGTTGCATATCGACTAGAATTGCCTCCTGATGTTAAAGTACATCCAGTCTTTCATGTCAGTAGACTGAAAGAAGTATTGGGTGCAGATGATCAACTTGTTTCTCCTCATGAGATTATAGAAGTTACAGATTTGACTTTTATTCCTCACGAACCTGAATCTATTCTTGAATTTCGTGAAAGACAGATTCGAAATCGTACTATCACGGAATACAAGATTAAGTGGAAGGATCGTGTTGAGGAGGATGCAACATGGGAGACATTACAAAACCTCCAAAGAACATTTCCGGATTTCTTAGCGAACTCAGGAGTGAGTTCTTAGAGGAGGGGGAGTATGTCATGTGCACGGATTGGTATCTGACGTGTACTAGTTACACAGAACTAGCTCAGGTTAGCCTGGGGAGGCTTAGAGCTAGGCAGGCTTGATTCTCGGGTTGAGTGGCAAGGGTACGAACTATTTCTAGGTCTTCGCTATTTTTGGCGCCGGGGCCCGAGTCTATAAAAGAGGCCCAGGGGGTTCAGTTCTCAGTGTGCAGTTGGGAGCAAGGCTCGTTCCCAGGTGCTAGGTCTGATCCTGGATTGTGTCGCGGATGCGCGCCTGCATCTTAGCGTAGCCCAAGGCCCAGTGGCAGATCCAGGGCTTCACAGCGCCACCTGGTGGTATGGGACACCAGGCTGGTTTGGGATCTGATTGGGAGTTCGTGCCAGTAGCTCAGCTCGTGGCTCGGAGGGGACATCTTCTGATTCGGGATCACATCCCGTAGATGTCACGGTGGTGAGCAGCCTGCTCAGTTCTGATGTTGTGTGTGGTTATTTTGCAGATCAGGGGTTTCAGGAGTGCTGGGACGTGTCAACAAGATTCCCAAAAATGCATCTTGATAGAAGGAAGCAATCCTTGTTGAATATATCTCCGAAGTACATCCCACATGCCAAAAACGAGTGCAAGATGGCTATGGTGAAGTTTGGCCTTCCTCCAAAGTCTAGGAGCTAAGTTGTGACCTAAAAATATAGCCAAAAATGGTAACCATTGATTGAGGTTCTTGGCTTGAGTTGTAGAAATGCTCACGAAGATGCTTCCCAAGGATGGAAGGTGCTGCTTGTTAGGGTTTCTAAAGATTTCGCCGTAAAACCACATTGCTACATTGGGAGACTTTGGTGGGAATGATGAACCGATGTAGAATGATCACATTGCCTCAAAAGAAGCATGGAACAATTGAAGGACCTGTACGAAATAACAGTATGACCTCAACCTCGAGAATCACAATTCACCATGAGGACGGAGGAGGGAGATGCCATGCATGACTACCTCGTGAGAGCGAAGACGGTCAGGGAGCAGTTGGCAGCAATTGGTCACAAGTTGGGCGTGTTCCAATGGCCTATGCTTGTGTGAATATGCTGCCAAAAGAACTTTAAAACCAGCATTTATAGGTCACAGAAGGGGCAGTAGGCCATATTCTTGTCAGCCCAGTTCAACATGTTCGCTGAGCAGCAGTACACAACCTTCAGCAAGCATAATTTATGTCCTTTAGTTCAGCATAGCCTCAATCTAGGGAACTCATCAGTTATATTTGGCCCTAACAACTCAATGTATCCCTCAGTGCACTTGGTTCATGCCCAGGCAAAGCATTACAGCAAATACTTGGGGGCAGTTGTAGCCACGTGTCAATATGAAATGCTTTATGCTCTCTCTACACCTCATCCATCTTGTGTATGAGGAAAACTGACAGAGACATGATCTTCTACGCTGAGACCCATTAAAGTCTGGAAAGACGGCTGCTGACACTGACGGGATATATCTGGGAATCAGCCCATGGGAGACAGTGGGTTACCGGGGTTGGGTACTGTGTATGAGGAAAACGGACAGAGACATGATCTTCTACACCAAGACCCATGAAAGTCCGCAAAGAGGGCTGCCGACAGTGAAGGGATATATCTAGGAATCAGCCCATAGGAAGGAGATGAGGGGAGACAGTGGGTTACGAGGGTTGGGAGGCGAGCGTGGCTGTCCTTTTTAGAGCACACCTGAGAACACTCATATCTGTGATCTGGAGACAGGAGCAGATACATCATCTTATGCGCAAGAAGTCACCAAGGAAGGGCACAGCCCATATGAGACTATTCATGATGACATCACGGAGCTCTCTAGATAGAGGGACACTCTCCTCCTTGGTGACTTCAATGCATGTACTGGGTTGCCCTACTAGATTTCGATGATGATTCCCTCATAGTGCCAGAGATGGATGCAGCAGAGTTGGGGATAGTGAGGCAGTCAGCTGATTTAGATGCACCAGTGACTGCATATGGGAGACATCTACTTGAGCTGGGGGCTATCCATGACTTGATCATATATAACGGTCTCCGGAGATGGCCATCATCTAGTGGGCTCACTTTTCCCCATAGGGTGGGGGAAGAAGCATAGCAAACTATCTGTTGGGTCCACTAGCTTTTGCCTCACGGATACGTGACTTTACTGTGCCCCCTCCTCCACTCGGTGCGGACCACTCATACCTTGCCTTCTATATCTCGATCGCCATGCCAGTCATGAGAAGGGTCCTCCCTGCACCCACTCGTGTTCAGATCCATTTTCACTGTGCTCTTGACCCGGTATACATGAGCCACTTGGCCAATGGGACATTTGACTTCACCAATGGCACAATGGATCTCACGTCGAGTGACACGGCTTTTCTCATACATGGGATGGGTGAGGTGATCGGATCCTTTTGGGGGGGGGGGGGGGATCCTACTATGGGTTGGGGGCTCTTATAGGAGGGGGAGCCGCCCATCCCATCACAGATCCAGTGGTTTGGCACACCTCCCTTTATCCCAAGTCGGACTCCACCTGATATGTCCTCTATGGCCCAGGCCCACTACGTGTCACTTGTTGACTGCATAGAATGTACGGGCTGCCCTTCTCTGGCTTCACAACCGAAGATCACGAGATCATGATGGACTACGCACTGAGCACTTTTGCACATGGGCAAGAGGTCGTGACCCCGGTTCTAGTACAGTTGCTCAATCATGCCATATGCCATGGCTTCCCATCTACTTGGAGCACTGCCACCATAGTACCGATACACAAGGTAGGTGATGGATACTGGGAACTACCGTGCTCTTATGATTGGCCACGCTTTGGCTAAGATATATGCGTCGGTACTAGAGAGGGAGATCAGCAGCCACACAGAGGGTCATGGGCAACGGGCTCTTGGGCAGGCAGGTTTTCAGAGACAACACTCAACCCTAGACCACCTTTACCCTGAGGGCTATTATTGAGGAGGCAAAGTCGAGGCACCTGAAAGTATACACTTGCTTTGTAGAGTTTCGTAAGGCATTTGACATTGTACCTTGCTCCTGCTTCATTAGGAGATTACAGGAATTCCAGCTCCTAGAGATTATGATTTGGGGGTGATGAGTCTATATGAGTCCGTCAGAGGGAGAGTACGTGCTCTGGGAGGTCTATCAAATTGGGTTGAGAGCACTATCGGGGTGAAGCATGGCTGCCCTCTCTCAGGGACTTTTTTCGGGCTTTATATCGATGAGATTACATCATTTGTAGATTGTCTAGGTGGAGAGGGTTTAGTTCTGGCTGACCTGATGATGCAGATACTGTTGTACGTAGATGACATAGTCCTCATATCATCCTCAGCAGAGGGATTGCAGAAACATCTAGAGGCTCTGGAGATGTTCTGCAGAGAGAGACCTGACAGTTAACCTTGGAAAGACCAAGGTTATAATCTTCAACCTTGTGAGCAATATCCCGTCACCAAAGTTTCACGTACGGAGGTTAGCTAGTGGAGATAGTGCAGTCCTACACATATTGGGGGGTAGTGTTCACTGGACCAGTTTTCACGATGATCCATGCAGCTATAGTATGACTCACACGAGGGCTGGGTGCTTTGGCCCGTCTAGAGAGGCAATGCTTCGAGGCACACTTCCAAGACCCTCTGCTAAGGGTTGGCTTTTTGACACCCTGGTGAGATCGACTGCAATGTATGCAACACCTTTCTTGGGGGAGTGATATTTCAGCGAGAGAGTGGAAGAGATTTGAGAGGCTACAGGTGATTATGGGATCGGGGATGATTCGTAGCAACCCAAAAGCTCCCAAAAGGCCCAAATTTTGAGAATGTCCTGTAAGGTACGAGCTGTACGGATAGACAGGTACGTGACTGTACGGAACACACGTGATTGTATGAAAACACAATGTTGGGGTAAAGGGCAGTGTGCCCACCCACTTGTACAGTGCCCATGTATACTCATATATATATGATAGAGGAATAAGCTGGAGTAGCTTTTGCTCCACCACTTTTGGTGTCTCCTTATCCCTTCCTGAGTGCTCCCTCTTCCCCCTCAACTGGTATCAGAGCCCACGGCGTTCGATCTACGAGGAGCTCTCTGAGCTTGGCAATGGAGCTATCGGAGGTTGATGGCCGTCGAGCATGGGCATGGAAGGAGCTATTTGTTGGCGACGAGTGGTGGCTATGGCGATGGCGGAGCTCGTGGCAATGGTGCTAGAGTTGCCGTGAGTAGTCCGTTGTGGGAGGAGGCCAAGTTGTAGGGCTGTGGCGCTGGAGGCCACTCATTGATGGAAGTGCGTTGCAGATTAGCTAGAGGCATGGAGCTCGTGGAGCTCGTTCGTCATGGTAGAGAAGCATTGACATTGAAGATGCTATGAAGGCGTTGAAGGTGCACTGTGGGTTGAGCTGGGGAGCCTTGCGTTAGGTACTCGTTGTAGTTCCATCAATGGAGCTACTGTTGCATAGAGGCCGGCTTAGGAACCGTCACCGTCTTGAACGTGGTTGGGCCGAGAGGGCGCTTGGAGCATGTATCCTGTGGAGGCTTCACATTGATGAAGCTGGAGCTGCCTCAGTCTCTAGAGATGTATGAGGCATCGAGTAGTTTCTCTCTCTCAGAGATACAAAGGACCTAGTCTTTCTCTTACGAACTATTTTAGAATGAGAAACACTCAGCCATAGCCATTCTTGGCACTTGCAGGTTCCAGTCTTGGCATAGTTCTTTGCCATTGTCTCTAGCTCATCTGGGAGCTGTTGGGGAGCCTCTGGATTGCATGTTTGATGCAGTTGAATGCCTGGGGGATTGCCAGTGATTGCATTTGTGCTCTTGGAGCTGAGGACACGTTGATTTGAGGCTGTTGCTTGGACACTTTGTGGGACTGGTCATATGCCATTTTGCAATCTTGCACAAGGAGCTTTCGATTTGTACATCACTTTGGCAGTGGCAGTGACACATGCTTTTGACAGTGGTACATGCCTGGTTGAGATGCATTGACAATTCGTTGGATGCATGGTTATTTGCCTATGTTGGATACATACGGTGGTACGGTGATGTATTGAGAACCTGTCAGATTAGCATTGTTTGGAGCTGTTTCAGGGCTGGTTTGTCAGCATTTTGGGGTTGATTTGATACCGTATTCGGGGCTGATTTTATGGCATTGTGTTTGCCATTGGTTAGGACATTACAATTGCTGCTGTTGCTGTTTTTATGACAAAACAGTCATTTTCAAGACTGAATATCTCTTTCCTGGTGCGGAATTGCACTTTGTGCCGAACTGGAAAGTTGTAGTTCACAGAACATACTACAACTTTGCTTTTGGAAGCAAGTTGATCCGGTGTAAGCTGCAGGAGTTACAGCCTCTGCAAAACCACAAAAAGTTGCAGTCTATTGTCTATTTGTGACCAATGTGCAGGAAGCTGTTTTTCAGGTGAGAATATCTGAGAATCCACAAGGATTTGGCTCTTGAGGTCAACTGATAAGTTGTAGATCTTTCTACCAGCTACAACTTTGCTGTTTACAGCTTTGGCATCCGGTATTTCAGTGAAAAGATATCGCTGTTCAAAAACAAGGACAGCGTGTTATCTTGCCCAAAGTGGCTGTGAGGTATTGTTGTAGGAATTTCTCTTGCACAACAGTGAATTGGGAACTCACAGTAAATTACAGAAAGTGATTGGGATCTCACTTCAGTCCAAGGGCATTATTGGCATTTTGGCAAGTCACTTTGGCACATTTGGCAAGTGGTGAATGCTTGATTTTGTTGCCAAAGGATTGCGCGCTTGAGGTGATGCATTGGTGATGCAGTAAATGTTATTTCGATGCATTATGGATTTGCATTGGTGGATGCCGCATTGATGTTTATGGATAGTTGAGCTGGGCTCCTATTGCCATTGGTTGAGCATGCATTGCTCATTTGGTTCAGTGCATTTCCTACTTGGATTGCCTCATTGGCAGGTTACTGGGCTGCATATATTCTTGTTTATGCCTCTTTATGGCTGAGTGCTTTTGAGCATTGGATCAGCCAGTTTATTCGGAGATCTGATTGGTCTGGACAACACTATATTTTTTGGTCATTTGGGTTGCCTATTGCACTATACTGCTCTTTGGTTGTGAGCTATTGTGCCACAGATATGGCATCTACAGCTGGTAGTGCCCTCTTTGATATTGAGAGGTTGGATGGATCAAACTTTCAGTATTGGAAAGAGCAGATTTATGATGTGTTAGTGCAGAAGAGGCAGCATAAGCCCATTCAATGCAAAGGTGTCAAGCCTAATAGCATTAAACAGAGTGATTGGGATGACATGGATGAGCAAGCATGCTCTATCATTCAGTCATCACTCTCGAAGTCAGTCTACTTGCAGGTACAGGGTGGTGTACAGGGTGTAGACTACCATGCATATGAGTTCTATACTCGTATATGCCAGATGTATGACCATGATAGTAGCAGTGATGAAGGCATTCTTTTGTCTATGTCTGACACCTCCTTTTTGGCCACTGATGTACCCATTCTTGGTGATTGGATGTTAGATCCATGTGCTTCATGTCATATGACCCCTCATAGGTCATGGTTCAATGCATATCAGGAATGCATTGTGGAGAGTGGTTTGATGGGCAACGATCATTCTATGGATGTCTATGGTTATGGAGATATCCACCTTGTTATGCCTAGTGGCTCTATCCGTGTTCTACAGAGGGTTAGACATATACCAGGACTTGCTACGAGCAAGATCAGTACTGGACAGTTGGTTGAGGTAGGTTATCATGTCTCTTTGGGTGATCATGCATGGAAGATTGCTAGAGGCAATCTGGTTATGGCTAGGGGATCACGGGTTGGATTCTCTTATGCATTGCATGTATCAGGTGTCCAGGATAAGATGCTTATGATTAGTAAGCAGCCATCAGCTAGTTTATGGTATGCCAGACTTGGATATATGTCTACTGCAGGTATGGAAGTCCTTACAACATTGAGATACATTCCTGTTATGGATGTCTCTCAAATTGTGATGATTGTGATGATGGTCAGCAGTCAGGATCCTCCTTTATGTCATGATTGTGATGATGGTCAGCAGTCAGGATCCTCCTTTATGAGGAAGACAGTCAGTGAGAGGTATCTTGAGCCATTGCAGTTGGTTCATAGTGCAGTTTGTGGGCCTAGCCTACCGTTTCACTAGGTGGTGCCTCTTACTTTGTGACATTTATTGATGCCGCTACAAAGTACATATGGGTCTATCCGATTCGGCAGAAGCATGATGTATATGATACATTTCAGCGCTTCTTGGGTAATGCTGAAAATCAGTCAGGAAAGAAGCTATTGAGCTTGATGATTGATGGTGATGCAGAGTTTACCTCTCCTACATTTCAGCATCTATGTGATACACTTGGTATCAGGAGGGTGTTGACCACTCCTCATCTTTCTGCTCACGATGCCTTGGCAGAAGGCATAAATCGGATTCTATTGGACAGGATTGGCAGCATGCTACGGTATGCAAGTCTTACCGAATGCTATTGGGCTGAGGATTAAGACAGCTGCATACTTGCTTAACAAGTCACCCAGGAGATCTCTGAATGGTAGAGTGCCATTTGACTTCTTGACAGGCAAGGCACCATGTTATGAGCATTTACGTGTGTTTGGCTGCGAGGCTTATGCTTATGGTTCCCGATCGAGGAGGTGTATCTTCCTTGGATATAGTGAGTCCAATAAGGACTACAGGTTATGGGATTCTTCAACTAGAGAATTGATACGCAGCCATAATGTCTATTTCAGAGAGGATGCTATGTTTAGATAGCCCAGGACTATGGATAGCAGGAGAGTGGTATTCCAGGAGCGTGTAAGTGCAGTGATACCTCCGAATTCTATGCAGGGACAGCCCATATCCCTTGGAGTGGGAGGTTTTTCCCACGGTGAGCAGGTTATAAAGTTGGGACAGCCACGATTACTTCCTGATTTTGGTCAGAGACAATTAGATCTCTCGAGTATTCCACAGGTTTATACTCCTATGGAGATTGTTGATGCATCTTCTATAGAACGTTACAATTTACTCCTAGGATGTGGAGTGCCTCTTGCAGATGAGGATGAGGCTATGCATGGTGAGGAGGATACCTTGGCTAATGATGCCCAGTATGATCCATTGGCTGGTTATGCCAGGATAGATGTGGTTTCCGCAGTTATTGACTCGGGTCATATTGTGCATGGGCAGAAATCATTGATGTGTTTGCTTCGTAAGTGCCTCCGTGGCCAGAAGCAATCCCCTCGAGCTTGGCTTCATAGGTTTGATACCGTTATGAGAGCTCAGGATGTGATGCGCAGTGAGACAGGTTATGGTCTCAGTATTGAGGAGGTTGCTATCCTTCTGAGGTTACTTGCCATATGGTTCCTTATGGACAGGGATGCTTTGCAGTGGGCGCTGCATGGTCTTGATGATGTTTGTCAGATACTTGGTTGTTTCAGTATGGAGAGGGGGAAGTTACTGAGTACTCCATTGCCTGTATTGGCTCCATACTTGAAACACAGCAGGTTTGATGATCACAGATCTGTTGAGCAACAAGTTATGGTTGATATGGCAGCCATAGTACTTCATGCATCCATGACTGTTTGAGACTTGGTTCTCACATGTTTGCCATTGGGGCTACACTTCCGGTTCTTGCTTCCGTTGCAGTGGGAGTTGGTAGCATGATTATGGCAGATTTTGGCAGTAGGGAAGCCGTTGTGGACATCAGGTCCTTATGCTTCCAGGAGCAGCATGCAGGTGATGCAGGTTGGGTAGACCAGCAGAGGTCTATTATAGGGCATGTGCTTATGGTCACAGGTGGTACAGAGACATTTTCTTTACACAGTGACAGTTCGGGTGCTATGGACTTAGCACAGGAGCACGTGGTGGTGAGAGTTCACTCTCCCAGTGAGATCTGGCATGAGATCTTGGTTGACAGGCATCTACAGCTTGTCATTTTCTATCCTGCAAAGCTAATGTCTGCTAGCAGCTTATCCTCTATGCACTTTGCACATTGTAAAGTGCCGATGGGCATAGGATGACGGTGTGGTCATCTTGTTTTTCAGCCTATGGTTGATTGTATTATATGTGTACTATACTCCCTTAAAGGCACACTGCCTTTAAGTGGGAGGTTGTTGGGGTAAAGGGCAGTGTGCCCACCCACTTGTACAGTGCCCATGTATACTCATATATATATGATAGAGGAATAAGCTGGAGTAGCTTTTGCTCCACCACTTTTGGTGTCTCCTTATCCCTTCCTGAGTGCTCCCTCTTCCCCCTCACACAATACGAAGCAACGTGTACGACTGTACGAAAGCTGTATGGAGCAGGTATGAGACCTTCTGTAGGACTGTACGGAAGACATACGGCACAGTACTTCTGCTGTACGGAAGCCTGATGTTCGGAATCGCATGTAGTCTTTAACTTTGTACGGCAGATCTTCACACGTGGCTGTATGGCGATGTAGGTACAACTGTACGGAGCTAGAGTGTACGTCTGTACGGCGGCGCATGTACGAAATGTAGCACGGAGCTAGAGTGTACGTCTGTACGGCGGCGCAGGTATGAAATGCAATGCGAAGCAGTTTGTACGACGGGCATATTGCGTGCAGACTGTGTGTATGGGCGTCCATATAGTCGTACGGACTGTACGAATGGAGAAGCAGGTGGGCTGAGGAAAGCTAGTGCAAATCTAGGAGCAAGAGACGAGTCAAAACGTGGCTCTGATACCACTGAAGGATCGGATAGGAGAGAGAGAGTGCAGGTAGCTAAAGAAGCGATGAGTTAACCGTCACGTCAAATCTTGGATAAACCAAAAACAAAGGAGTACAAGGTATAAGCACCTAGACCTAGGACTAAGTGTCCTAGGTGTCACATAGGACTAAGTGTCCTATGTGGCCTAAAAGACACTAACACTATAAGTGTCTTTATTTATGCCTACAAGGCACATACCATGGCCTATAGGGCATCACTAGAACCACCAGAGGATGGCCTACATTTTGCTCACTAGTTTAGCACTTTAGCTTCCAACAAGGGCCTAAGTGAGCCCTTTGTTTCAGCCCATAGCGGCTTGTATGAGTTACTTTTGGTTTTGTACCTTTGTCTCATAGGCCCGCAAGGCCTCCTGCAGACGTTAATACATCTCTCTCTCTCTCTCTCTCTCTCTATATATATATATATATATATATATATATATATATATATATATGCAGCAGATTGTTGTATTTGGCATTGTCCTCTTCCATGGCGCTATCAGAGGTAGGCGACCAGAGATGTTGGTTTGCACACACAGTGAGATGGTTTAAGCGACTAGGGTTACACATGGATAGGTTTCTTCCCTTCCAATACAGCATTGATGGGCCGTTTTTCCCACTCCGGTATCATGAGGTCAACCAGGTCATACGTGAGGATCTCCTGCAGCTACAATATTTCGGACTTGGTTGGAGCTGTATGAGCTCTCATTGAAGCTCAGCTTCTACAGAGATCATTGCCTACATATCTCAAATGAGGGGTGTATTGATCCACTAGGATATACACGGATTTATTTAGGCCATTCATTGAGGATCTCCATTGGGCAGTTCCGGGTCTCTTTACATAGACTCCATATTGAGAGTGGTTGGCTAGAGGGTCTACCTAGGGAGCGACACTTATGCACTTTGTGTGGCCTACAAGAGGTTGAGTCGGAGAAACATTTTATCTTCAGATGCCCGGTTTATTATGAGATCAGAGGATGAGTTTATTGACTATCCAGAGATAGCTCCGGGTTATTAGCCAGATTTCTCTCTTTTCTAGATCAGAGGTGCTTGGCCACGGTCGCTCGTGAGGTAGTTAGGCATCCTGAGCTCCTACTCTGATCTCAGAGACAGGAGGAGCATACTTTGGCAGACTCTTCTCAGAGCATGATCACAGAGTTCTTCCAGTCGGAGCACATAGATTCCCACCCTAGACATGATCGAGACCTAGAGGCAGTGACACTGCAGCTCAGGCAGAGGGTTGATGCACATATTACACTCAGGGACATTCCCTCCATGTTCAGAGTGGGAGCTCGACCGATTGGGCTTCGCCTTGTTAGATGTAGAGCTGTGACCAGGAGACAGCGTAGGATTGCATCCAAGGAGCTGGCAGCACTGTGTATCTGATTTCATGTTATCGCTCTCTCACTCTTGACGAGGGGCGGACCATAGTGACCTTGGAGCATACTTTACTTTACTTTGTATTATTATGACAGTCGCTCTGGTGATGATGTTGATGATAGTGATGTTGTAAATGACTACTATTTTGTTATGACTATGTGGGTTATAGTTTTTTGCTTTTGTGTGGGTGTGGATGCCTGTTTAGTAGCTCCACCCTTTTCCATTGGCTTGTATCAGGTTTCTCACAGTCTCACAGACCTGTCGGTCTTTCAAAGACATTAATAAACCTCTCTCTCTCTCTCTCTCTCTCTCTCTCATGCTGGTAGCATGCAAGTTTCTGCTGCGAGTATATATTGTAGCCAGCATCGGCATGCACTAGACAAATTAGAGGTAGGTCTAGTGTATGCTCCATCACATGCACATGAACACCCGCATGCAGACGCACACATACAGGCACATGTACTTGTAGAAAAAAAGAACAAACCCTCATGTACAGACTTTATGAATTGCAATTTTCAGCCTTATGATGGTCATCAGTCAGATGGCTACAAGTACAGCCTTGGTAAGTACTTCGTCCCATGTCTGAGTCTCGTGTCCACTGAGATTTACCACTTGGCAAGTACTTCGCCCCATGTCTGAGTCTCACACACAGTATCGCAGACTTGCACCTCCAACTGTCGATGCACACAGGCCTGCACCATTTATGTGATTCAAACAAGATGCAATTTCGAGCACAGGATAGTCACTCATTTAGATGGCTACAGTTGTCAAAGGGGCATTCCTCAAGGGAAGTGTTGATTTTTCAGTGTCTTGGTCACTGTGGTCTGCAACTGTATTTGTGATTTTGATTTATTCATGGCTTTGCCAGGATCAATCCGGTTGGTGATCCTCCTTCTCCACGTGCTGCACATGCTGCTACTGCAGTAGGCACAATGGTAGTTATTCAGGTATAATGACAAGGGGCCATTATAGTCTAGTCTTCTATCTATGGCTTAATGCAAATTCAAGAAATTTTACTATTTCCCTGTAGGGTGGGATTGGTCCTGCCGGGCTTTCAACAGAGGACCTTCATGTGCTTGACCTTACGCAGCCAAGGCCAAGATGGCACAGGTAAACATAAGCTCAACAGTATAGAAACCTTATTTTCTTTGACCTGCTCTACAGTGTGCACTGTGATCATACAGATGAGGGTTTTTATTTCTTAGGGTTGTGGTGCAAGGACATGGGCCTGGACCCCGGTATGGCCATGTTATGGCGCTGGTTGGACAAAGGTTTCTTCTCGAGGTTGGCGGCAATGATGGTCAGTACAAAAATCACAGTAACTTCTTTTCTGTGAGGTGGAGCTTGACCTTGATCCTTTGGTTTAACTGTTTATTTTACTGTGGTCTTGACGGTTTTAATTGAGTAACTTTTGCAGGGAGACGTCCATTGGCCGATGTATGGGCATTGGATACAGCAGCTAAGCCTTATGAATGGCGACGACTAGAGCCTGAGGGTGATGGTCCGCCTCCTTGCATGTATGCTGAAGAGACAGTACAGCAGCCTTTCTTCCTTTTGCACACTTTTTAGTCACTGGACTTTGTTTTCTTTTGCTTGAATCTATTGGAACTGTGAACACTAGCAAAGGTTTGCTGGAAATCCATTACAGGATATCAAAATAGTGGATGTTAAATGGATGGATGATTTCAAATCGTGTGCTTGTATTGGAAAGCTCAGTTGTACTTGGTGAAATTTTTATGAAATATTGGTTATGAATGTATTTATATTTTTGAACATAATGGAAAACAATATAAGTGTATTGGTCTTGATAGGGGCGTCATGATGATAGTCGTCATAGCTCCGCCTGCTTTTCTATGTAAAGCCTGTCTCAAGGATCGCGTAACGGATTGTGTGCTGTTGCTGATTTGCGAATTGACGTTGTAGGTATGCCACTGCAAGTGCACGAGGAGATGGCTTACTCTTGTTGTGTGGAGGGAGAGATGCGACTAGTGTGGTAAGTGGGTTGCTCATTGTATTTTCATTGGTTTATCTGCTGGAAAACCTTTATTAAATTCTGCATGTATCCTGTGAGAAGTGCACCTGTGCAGTAGAATTGCTGTGATGCCTTTCCCTGCCTCATGCTAAAGTTTGCCAACCTTTGGTGCTGCACAAATTCAAATGTTCAGTGCTTTTTGTGTACCTTATAAACTAGTGTTGAGTTTGAAGCCTCATATTTCCTTATGTTTCTGTCAAGGTTTTTAACAGTAACTTGGTACGTGTTTAGAAAACTATGAGCCAGATAGGATGGCTTGACTTGGAACCTTAAAATATAGGTCGATCTGTGGACATTCAAGTTGTGACTGGCTGAAAATAAGTCAGATTTTATGGCTCAATACCCCACCTGTGAGCCACCCCTTTGAATATGCTTCCTCAGATCATTTGTGATTAGTATGATGATTGTGGAGAAGTCAAAGTTGTGAATCTCTGAGGTGATGGAGACTATGTTTTATAGGGAGGTGCCTCATGAAAAGATGTTCGTTGGAGAAGATTCAAGGCCCTTGTTGCATGTTGCTAGGGGAAGGTTAATTGGCAAGGGTAAGCCTAGCAAGGACAAGCCCAAGAAAATTGGTAAAACATGGACGAGTTGGTGGATCTGAAAATTAAAAAGGACTGCCTATAGAAGAAGAGTCGATGTTTGATGAAGCACGTATTGTTGTTGAGGAACAACTTTGCCTTGTGTTTGCTCATTGTGTTGGGCATGTAAGCACATGTGGACAAGTAGAGTATGCATACAGTGGCGTAACCATGTATATGTCTTGAGGTAGAAAAGTGGTCCTTGGAGCCTACAGATCTAGAAAGGGGTAAAATTTTTGAATCTTTATAAGCCTGCCATTGGAAGAAAAAATGGTCGTAGAGTACGCATACAGTGGCATAACCATGTATATCCAGGTAGAGTAGTGGTAAAAAGAGAGTGCAATTCCATTGGCTGTCCAGATGCAATCACACTGCACCCCAGCTGCACTCTCTTTGAGTGGTTTCTAGATGGCATTCATAAAGCTTTTCAAAGCTCCAAAATAAAATCAACAAAGTACCCAACCAAAGAATGACTCATGTAGCACTGCCTGGGCACCTGTGAGCCAAGAAAGAGGCGGCACACGAGGCCAACCAATAGCTTATGGTAAAAAGAAATTGCAGTAGCAAAATCACAACTCACCAAGCCCTGAAGACTCGAACCAAGTCCTCAATCGCCAAGAGGACATAGTAGCCAATGCCCAATTGCATTCTCAGCCAAAGAGGAGTGCAAAGGCATGAAGAAAGAGCATTTACAAGAGCCGACCAGCAAGAATTCCACTGAAAAATGCGAAAAGAAGCACTTCTGTCGCGAAGAAGTGGGAGTTCTTGGGCTCAAAAGAAGCGTGCTTCAGAGAGGAATGCATTGAGAAGGTTTTGGAGAAGTTTCATCGCCGGAAAGTTCTCCAAAACTGAGAAAAACCAGTCAACCAGTGCGTCGGACCACTCGAAATTCAACAGAAAGTTGTAGCTTTGCAAGAGGAGAGGCCCAGGAGGCGGTAGAAGAAAAAAAGTCCAGAAAAAGCCACTTTTGCAAATTCGACCAGCAAAAGAAGTGGTCAGCTCTGCCCGTGCTGCCAAACGCACGGAGGGAAAAGCATATCACTACGAAGGGGAGGCAGAGGGGAAGCCATAGGGCCAAACGGAAGTCGAGGAATCTAAACGGGTGAGGAGTTATGAAGAAAAACGGAATTCAGCTGAAGGAGGCTGAAAAACCAGTCCAAAATCTCAACAAAGGGAGAAGATGAGAGAGAAAACCACACATGTGAAGTTTAGAAGGCCCAGGAAGGTACATGGCAAAGGAGCATGTAGAAGGCACTAGAGGCACTTGGAACTCTAGGGGGGCCACTGAAGGTACATGGCCCTCTAGGGGGCCCATTAAAAATGCCACATCATCATTTCCCAACAACCACTCTTTTAATTCCTTGGAATGCCTTTGGGCCTAGGGATTAATTACGCTTATGTGCTAGGCACCATGCCGCGTTTAATTACACATTATTAAGCCCACGCGTGGACTTTTAAAACCAAAGTTGTCACGGTCTTGTAGTACATTAAAGTACTTAGAATTTCACGCCCCCGTGACATACCCCTCTCTTGAAACAGCAAACCACAGTTTGCTGCCCCAAAACACAGGAGCGAGCATGAAATATAGCATAAAAGAGTATACAAGAAAGCCGCAGCTATAGTATACAGAGACATTGAAAATATGGCTAGGAGAGGCATGCATCCATCCATATATACTGCTCAAAATCTATGTGATCCTCGGCGATCAATAGTCAAGATGCATCAATATCATGAAGTCTCACAGCAGAAATACTGTCAGCTCAGTATCTCGGATGAAACATACAGTGTCATCAAGCGACCTCATGAAATCACAGTGAGCCCGTCTGTACTGAGGGATTGGAGGTGCTACCCCCCTCTCGAACATGAGGTAATGCTGCAGACGCTCGCTCTGCTGAACTGCCTGTAGGAGCCCGGACCGTAGTCGGCTCTAATTGGAAAGCATCAAGGTAAAGCTGCAATATCCCAGGTGAATCTGCCAGTTCACCTTCCTCCATCCATTTCGCATCAAGTGATGGGTAATTTTGAAATTTTACCAAGTAGCGACGGATAACTTTACCCTTGAGCTTTCTATCTCTGTGTGCCAAAATCTGCTCTGGGACCAGAAGTTCATCCTGTTCTTCCACTTCAGGCTGCACCTCATGAGGTACATCCTCGGGAATATCTCCATGATATTGCTTTAATAAGCTCACATGAAAGGTATTATGTATCTTCCAATGCGGAGGCAACTTCAGCCTGTAAGCTACCTCGTTTATCTTTTTAGAAACCTGGAAAGGACCGTAGTAATGCATATTCAGCTTTGTGTACAACCTTTCCTTGCCTTTCTTATTTTTCAGCCTTGCCTTCTGAAAACGCAGCAAAACCCAATCACCTTCTGTGAATACCAATTCCCTGCGGTGCTTATCTGCTGCTCTTTTTTGCTTGTCTTGACTTCTTTGCAAGGCATATTTTATCTTCTTGTAAGCCTCTTCAAGGCTTTCCACAAAACGATCAGCTTCGAAGATTTTCTCTTTTGTATGCAAAATGGGAGGTATCTTCTTGGCACCTTCCACTATTTCAAAAGGTGCTTTACCTGTGGATGTGTGCACCGTATTATTGTAAGCATATTCCAGCAAAGGCAAATAATGCTCCCATTTGCTTTTGTGGTCTGAGACATAGCATTTAAACATATCCAAGATGGTAGAGTTTTCCTGCTCCGATTGTCCATCAGACTGAGGGTGAAAAGATGACGAAAAATTCAGCGTAGTGCCCATATTTCCAAACAGTCCTCTCCAAAAGAGGCTGGTCATCCTCGGATCTCTATCACTGATTATGGATTCAGGCATCCCATGATACTTGAAGACATGCTGCAAAAACAATTTGGCCATTTGATTTGCTGTAATTTTCTTTCTTACTAGCACAAAGTGGGCTTGTTTGCTAAACCTGCAAATTATTGTCCACAATCCATCATGTCCAGTAGGAGTACGTGGAAGATCAAACACAAAATCCATAGCTATGCTTTGCCATGGTCTATCCGGAATTGGCAAAGGGTGTAACAACCCAGGTGCCTTCTGCTTGTCAAACGTTACTTTCTGACAAACCATGCATGTTCTCATATATTCTTCCACATCTTTCCTCAAAGATGGCCAATAAAAGTATTGCTCCACTGCTGTAATTGTTGCTGTAATTCCCCTATGTCCTGCATATGGAGGAGCATGACTTTCCATTATGACTTTCTGTCGCATCTGATCAGTGACACAGAGTCGTCCATGCATCAAAATGAAACCCTCTTTCAACATATAGTGATCATGCCTTTGACCATCAGAAAGCTGTTCATAAATAGTTGAAAAATCAGCATCATTAACATACTGATCTTTCATCACATCTAACACATTGTTGTAAGCAATGCTCACTGCTGAAACACTGGGTTTCTTGGAGACTGCTTCAGGCTGTGGTTTCTTGGAAAGTGCATCAGCCACGACATTTTTGTTACCCGGCACATGTACAATTTGAAAATGAAACATTGAGAGGAAGTTAGCCCATCTCATGTGCTTTTCAGATAATTTTCACGCATGCTTTTCAGATAATTTTCTCTGCGTGAGAAAATATCTAAGTGACTGATGATTAGTTTGCACATCCAAGAAGGTAATGTTTCCATGTGGTCAAAGCATGTATCACTGCTAACATTTCCTTCTCGTATGTCTACAAGTACAATTCAGCATCTTTGAGAACTCTACTCTCATATGCAACCACTCTGCCATCCTGCATCAAAGTGCCTCCTATGCTGTTCCCACATGCATCACAAGTTACAGCGAAGGGTTTTGCAAGATCTGGCAAGATAATAACGGGTTCAGAACACAATTTTTGCTTCAGCTCTTCAAAAGCTGCATTTTCCTTTGGTCCCTACCGAAACGGTACAGCTTTCTTTTGTAAAGCATGCAAGGGAGAAGCAATTTCTGCAAAGTACTTTATAAACCTCCGATAGTATGAACACAACCCAAGAAAGCTTCTGACTTCATGCAGATTTTTCAAAATTGGCCAACTCCTTATGGCCTCAACTTTTGCAGGATCCATCTTGACTCCATCCTTTGACACTATATGACCGAGAAAATGAATCTCATGCATAAAGAACTCACTTTTCTTGGTGTTTATTAATAGCTTGTGTCTTTTCAACTCTTGAAACACAATAGTGAGGTGTTTCTTGTGCTCTTGCTCATTTGTAGAGAACACAATGATGTCATCGAAGAAAGTGCCCACAAACTTTCTGTGTGCTCTAAAAATTCTGTCCATCATTCTATTGAAAGTGGCAGGTGCATTAGTCAAACCAAAAGGCATCACAAGGAACTCATATAAGCCAAATGAAGTGCGGAAGGCAGTCTTGTAGACATCTTCAGGCCGTATCCTTATCTGATGGTATCCACTTTTAAGGTCAATACGACTGAACATTGAGGAACCTTCCAACCGATCCAATATATCATCAATGCGTGGAATTGGAAAACGGTTCTTAATTGTGACTTAATTCAAAGCCCTATAATCAATACACATTCTCCAACTGCCATCCTTCTTTTGCACAAGCAACACAGGGGAACAGTAAGGAGAATTACTTGGCTGTATTAATTCCTTTTCCAAGAGTTCCTTCACTTGTGACATTATCTCTTCCTGTTGTGCCTTACTGACACGATAGGGAGGTATATTAGGCGGTGAGCTTCCTGGAATTATATCAATTTGATGATCCTCGGGCCTCTTGGGAGGTAATTCTTGAGGAAGTGCATCTGAGAAACAATCCTGAAAATCTGAAATAAAAGCAGCCCTTTCTCTATCTAAAGCAGAAAGAGTAGAGCCTTCCTGAACTGGTTGGCTGTCCTCTTTGACAAAAATCAAGTACGCTGAAATATGACGCTTTATTACATTGGAAATACAAGAAGCTGAAACTACAGGGATGGACTCCCCTTTCAACTTTACATCAAGTACATGATTTTTGCCTCTATGAGTTAAAGAAATCTTCTTGTTTCTCATCTGCACATCAGCCCCCACCCTATACATCCAAGGCATCCCAAGCAAAGCATCACACTCTGGCAAAGGCATAATGTAGAAGTCCTCTGCATCCTAATGTCCCTGGATATGCATCCTCCACTTGCCAATGATAGGAGTGACAGGTGTGTTGAGTTCAGGGTTGGCCATATCACACATGCCGGATGGCCCCATTTCCTCAGGCTCGATGCCAAGCCTTCCTGCCATATCAGGAGTTATGAAATTTGCCTTTGCCCCAGAATCAAAGAAAAACAAACAATTCTGATTTCTGATTTTTCCCCATGCTCTGCACATCTCAGCCTTTTTTATTTCCTCTTCATCATGAGCATGTGGCAAACTCCCAATCACATTTGGAAGAAGTCTTGCAGAAGGTTTAGGCTTTTTGCCCTTCCGATCAGCTTGTTTATCACCCTGTCTCTTTTCTTGAATGGGCAATCATAAGAGCGGTGTCCCTCTCCTTTGCATATAAAACATTTGTTTTGCTCCATGAGTGACTTTTTCTCTTCATCAGATAACTTGGTACGGGGCTGTTTATTAGGCTGTCCACGCCTTTGACCAGCTTTGAATTGGGCTTTTCCTCCCTTTTGAAACGGTCGTTTGCCATAATTTTTATTTTCAGATTTGATGTCCTTATCCTCCGTTTGTTGTCTTCTTTCTTGCTGTCCATAAAGCCCAAATTCTTCTCCTGCATCCATGCATATGCTGTCCTTGCATTCTTAATTAATTGAGTCATAGAACCCACCTTGGTTTTGATGCAATAATCACGTAGCTCACTAGGCAATCCACAACAGTACCTCTCTATTTGCTCTTTCAAGGAAACATGCCTATAAGAGCTCAATGGCAGCAAAACATCCCAAAACCTCTTGGTGTAATCATCAAGATTCTTGCAAAGTTTGTATGACAAGTCATGCCAGTGTGAAAGTACTTCAACTTCAAAAGTTGGAGTAAGCCAAGTAGAAGAGAACACTTGCTTAAATTCCAGCCAAGTAGTAGGTGCATCTCCATGAAGCATAAGGTTGGTGTGCCACTTAAGTGCATTGCCTTTCAAAAATGTGGCAACCTTCCTCATCTTGGATGCTTCTGTAAACAAACCCCCAAGAAATGCAGCATCAAACTGTTGAAGGAATGTGAGGGCTTTGTACCTGTCCTGTACTCCATTATATGTATCAAACTTGACATGAGAACCACCATCCTTAAATTCTTTATATACATTTGATATTGGTTGTCCCAAAGATGGCTGTATATTTGCAGCATTCCCTTCACTAGGGAGAGCCATGCTTGGCTGAACATTAGGCATGGGAGCATATACTGTGGCTTGCATGCCTGGCTGCATTCCCACATTGTCATACATGGCTTGTTTTCTATGCCCAATTGGCGGTGAAATCAACATAGCATCAAAGATAGAATCTGTACCAAAATATTCAGGTTGCTGCCTCAAATATGGCTGAGGTGGTTGAGCCACATTTATGGACTGCACATTATTATTTTGAGGAGTAGAAATACCCAAACCAAGGCCTTGTGCTGGTCGCTCATACTGTTGCACTGGATGTACTTTTTGTACCTCTTTCTCAAGTGCTCTTTTGGGCGATTCCTCTCTCTTGGAAGTCACTTTCTGAGTCATTTTTGATGGCTGTCCCTCATGGGAAACTGATGCATGAGTGTGCGGTCCGCCATGAGAAGCTGATGCATGTGTGTACTCACTCTCTCCGTGCTTGTGCTTTCTTGATTTCTTCTTCTTCTTGGCATTTGTTTGCACAATTTGAGCCAAATTTTGAGCCAGCTGAGTCAAAGCAGTCACTGCACTTGCAAGCTGTGCATTCAACATAGTAGCATCATCTGACTCACTGCTAGAACTAGTATCACCGTTGAGCTCAGTTGTAGCTTCATGTGTGGCCTGCTCAAAAGAGGCATTTGTTGTGCTCTCTGCAGCTGTACACTAGCTGGATCATTAAGGCTTTCCTGCCTTCTCCTTTGAGGAGTTGTGGAGCTCTCTTGCTCATGGGTACTCACCATGTTTATGGTTGTAATATTCAGCTGTCAAAAAGTGCAGCAAAGATATCCTTCCACCAAACTACCGAGGCCCACCTCTTGAGAAAGAGTGTGTGGTATCCCGGCAATGGAACCAATGAAACCGGCCTCTAATCACTCAGAGGACAGTGGAACTAAACCTTCAATCACTTCAGCACTTATTTACAGCTCACAAAGCATATATCACAACCATTAACCATTGCATGATTACCATTTGGCATTTACCCATTTGTTCACAAACAAAACCACTGAAAAAGGGATGGAGGCTAGAATGCCCCTGCTCAACAGACATAGACAAGTGCACCCGATTGGCCCCAAACACCGTGGCGCCCCTTTCGGTATTTCTTTATATTATTCACAATGAAATGATTACAAGTTGCATCTGGGAGACCTTCCCTGCAACTGAGCACGCAGCCCCAATTCACTAAGCCTTCGCAAGGCTTTCAAGCATAGAACACCATCACATAAGTGCACTTAACCCATAGGCTCAACCCAAAGGCATTCTCTTTTCCGAGTGCAATTCCATTGGCTGTCTAGATGCAATCACACTGCACCCCAGCTGCACTGTCTTTGAGTGGTTTCCAGATGGCATTCACAAAGCTTTTCAAAGCTCCAAAATAAAATCAGCAAAGTACCCAACCAAAGAATGACTCATGTAGCACTGCCTGGGCACCTGTGAGCCAAGAAAGAGGCGGCACACAAGGCCAACCAATAGCTTATGGCAAAAAGAAATTGCAGTAGCAAAATCACAACTCACCAAGCCCTGAAGACTCGAACCAAGTCCTCAATCGCCAAGAGGACATAGTAGCCAATGCCCAATTGCATTCTCAGCCAAAGAGGAGTGCAAAGGCATGAAGAAAGAGCATTTACAAGAGTCGACCAGCAAGAATTCCACTGAAAAATGCGAAAAGAAGCACTTCTGTCGCGAAGAAGTGGGAGTTCTTGGGCTCAAAAGAAGCGTGCTTCAAAGAGGAATGCATTGAGAAGGTTTTGGAGAAGTTTCATCGCCGGAAAGTTCTCCAAAACTGAGAAAAACCAGTCAACCAGTGCGTCGGACCACTCGAAATTCAACAAAAAGCTGTAGCTTTGCAAGAGGAAAGGCCCAGGAGGCGGTAGAAGAAAAAAAGTCCAGAAAAAGCCACTTTTGCAAATTCGACCAGCAAAAGAAGTGGTCAGCTCTGCCCGTTCTACCAAGCGCACGGAGGGAAAAGCATATCACTACGAAGGGGAGGCAGAGGGGAAGCCATCGGGCAAAACGGAAGTCGAGGAATCCAAACGGGTGAGGAGTTATAAAGAAAAACGAAATTCAGCTGAAGGAGGCTGAAAAACCAGTCCAAAATCTCAACAAAGGGAGAAGATGAGAGAGAAAACCACACATGTGAAGTTTAGAAGGTCCAGGAAGGTCCAAGAATGGCAAAGGAGCATGTAGAAGGCACTAGAGCCACCTGGAACTCTAGGGGGGCCACTGAAGGTACATGGTCCTCTAGGAGGCCCATTAAAAATGCCACATCATCATTTCCCAACAACCACTCTTTTAATTCCTTGGAATGCCTTTGGGCCTAGGGATTAATTACGCTTATGTGCTAGGCACCATGCCGCGTTTAATTACACATTATTAAGCCCACGCTTGGACTTTTAAAACCAAAGTTGTCACGGTCTTGTAGTACATTAAAGTACTTAGAATTTCACGCCCCCGTGACATCCTTGGAGCCTACAGATCTAGAAAGGGGTAGAATTTTTGAGTCTTTAATAAGCCTTCCAAAGGAAGGAAAAATGGTTGTACCTATTAAGATTACAAAGCTGATCTACATCGATTGCCTCGGAATGCCTCTTCATTAACTACTCCTTCAGCCTCGCCATCAGCTGCCCGTACAGCCAGCCGTACAGCCGTACGGACTGTACGAACTGGTGCGCCGTACAACAGGCTACCAAATTCCAATCCGCAGTATCGGCCCTCCGTAGCTATCCGTACAGCCGTACTATCCCATTTGCACTGCGTACCAGACAGCCTCGAAATGCGTGCCATTGCTGTCCATTTTCTCTTCTTCTCCACATGAGCTAGTGAGCTGAGCTATCCTCATTCTTCTGCTGCTCCATCTCTCTCATTATGGCGTCTCTATCCTCCTCCTCTTTGCTTGTGGAGAAGTTCAAGGGCCAAGGCTTTCCTACTTGGCAGATGAAGCTGCAGTTGCTTCTCATGAAGGAAGGAATATGGGACGTCATTGCAACTAATGCCATTCCAACGGATGATCAACACCTCAAACTTTGGAAGCAGCAGAATGACAAACTCTCATTGGGCTATGCTTGGCAGATTCTCTCATTCATCACATTGACTTCAAATCCAAAGCTAAGGAGATCTGGCACCGATTGGAGAGCCTATTTGGTAAACTTTCGCTCTCTTGTTCAACAATTGTAAATTTTGAAGTGCCCTCCAGATGATGAGGACGATGTCTGTTCTAATCAGAAGTATGCAAGATATTTCTTGTTTTGAGCAAACCAGCTTCTACATTTGAGGATTTGGTTGCTCTTCTTATTGGGAAAGACTACCGGAACAAGGAAAAAGAATCTACTCCTACATTCGGCACTCAAGAAGCTCTTATTTCTACGAGCAAATGGCAAGCCGATAAGAATATCATATGCAATGGAAGGGTCATATTGAAGCATACTGCTTCAAGAAGAAGGAGAAAGAACAAGACTGACACCTTGCTAATCTTGTTTCTGCTGATACACCAGAAGAGGTTCCAGATCTCGACCACACACTCACTGCCCATGTCACCCTCGTTGAGGATGACAACCAAGATGTATTCTGATTTCTCTTATGTAATAAAGGTTCTTTGCCTTGAGCAGTCCCTCTAAAATGAATGTTTGAATAGTCAATAAAGGTCTTTTGCCTTGGATTGTGCTCCTAAAATGATGTATTTCTTTTATATTTATGGTGTGTGGCTCCATGTTCCTAGTTAGTCCCTGGAGTCAAGAGGGGGATGTATTGTGGGAGCCATGTATTGGCATTGATAGTGTCTAGATATCAGGCCTGTCATATGAGTTCCAAAATGTTGGTGCATTGGTTTTCTAGACCGCTGAGTTCCATGCTGAGACATGAGTCTTTGAGTCATGTTTGGGACGTAAAGCCATGTGAGTGCTCAGTCCGACCTCTGAACCATGCTCAGACTTCAGCCTATGAGTTAGCATGAGAGCCATGACTAGTTCAGACATCGCATAGAGTAGTAGATACCGTCATTGTCATGTTTTGTCCTTGGCTCCATTCTAGTAGTCTCTCACCTTGCCTTCATGGGGGGGTGTTAGAATATGAAGCCAAGTTGAGTCAGTTTGGTGTGTTCTAGTGTGAGTTCTAGTCTAGTGTGTCCTATGGATGCCATGTGTCACATTGGGAGTTATCCATATGCCTTAGGTGTTCATTTGTGTGTGTGTGTGCTTTTATATAAGAGCTGTACTTGTCTAGTGTCAAATCAATCAAGTATGAAGCTACAAGCTCTTTGGTCTACATGTGAGTACTTTCATTTATTCATTGTTTAGTCATTTCATTTCCATTTCATTATGTCTTTCTTTGAGTATCATTATCTCTCTCCCTAGCCTACCCTCTCTCTCTTCTCTCTCCCTTCTCCACCATGTGCCTTCAACATTGTGTGCACTTGACTCTTTCTTGCTCTTCCTAGCCATTGCCATGGCTGAGTTTGCCTCCCGCTGGTGAAAGCAAGGAAATGTGGGAGACCCAGAATTTTGCTGTGTATGAGAGGATCATGCACCTATATAGGCATCAATGATGTGAGCACACATGTCATGGCGTGTAGTCTACTCTCGTGCTGGATTCTGGATGCATCTCTAGCTGAATCGTTTGAAGGCAAGACGGGGCACATTTTTGCAAAATTATGGTGCTTGGTTCAGGAATAGATTTGATCTTTCAGGTACATATTCAACTAATTTAGCAGCAACACAGTTGAACACTTTTAATTTGCTGGCTTTGCAAGACTCCCCTTTGGATGTAACGAATACTTTTTGTACCTTGTGTTATTATTATTGCACGTAAGATACTTATATTTATTCTTTGTTAACTGCTCTGAACAGTGAATATGTTGCCTTTCAGATTAATGCCATAATATTGGCAATGAAACTTGCTTTGTGGTTTTCAGGACTCAATTGAACTCGTCCTTGTTTAATAGTCATGTATGAGGTGTTTAGCCCTTTTTATATGGCCCCATAACTGAGCTTGAGAATTCTTCCACTGCATTCAATTCAAGTCCTCTCACTCTTCCTTCTCAACAAGTTTCTAGGGTGGTGGGCTTCTGACAGAGCTTGGGCTAGTTTTAATATTTTCTGTATTTGGTTCATCGGTATTTGAAAACTTTGATTGAAAGTTTACGTGGCTTTTGGCAGCCGATTGCTAATGCTTATGGTCTTGCGAAACACCGAGATGGTCGCTGGGAGTGGGCTATGGCCCCTGGTATCTCTCCATCTCCTCGCTATCAACATGCTGCTGTAAGTGGATTGCTAATCAATTGATGTTCTATCCATTTGTATCACAAAACTACTGTCTGGTTCAGGTAATCTCACATGTGCGTTGTCCTCACAGAGCTGATCTCCTATGGCAGGTTTTTGTGAATGCAAGGCTTCATGTTTCTGGTGGAGCACTTGGTGGTGGAAGGATGGTAGAGGATGGCTCGAGCGTGGCAGGTTTAAGTTGCTCATTGTATACGTGATTCCAAGAATGTTTATGACTGCCAATATACAGAGTGGCTTTACTTCAGTTTGATCGGGCTTTCAGTGTTGGATACTGCTGCTGGAGCTTGGTTGGATCGCAAGGGGGTGGTCACAAGTGCACGCACGGGTCGATATAGTGCTGATGCGGCCGGTGGGGACGCTTCTGGGGAGCTGACCAGGCGATGCCGTCATGCTGCTGCTTCCGTTGGGGACTTGGTCTTCATGTATGGTGGCCTTCGAGGAGGTTTGTAACAGTTTGTATCATATATCTGCAAAACTCCTAAGGTGCTTTGAGAAGCGTTCATTTGACCACTTTTTCAAACTTTCTGCTGATGATTAAGAGGATGATAGCATAAACTGCATCATAGACAATGATTTGCCATCAGTCTCCCTCTAAATCATGTGGAGGCAAGCTACCTATGGAAGGCATAGCAGCTTAGGGATTACATTCGGGCCAGTGAACGTGATAATCTTTTCTTTATGCAAGAAATATATGTATTGAATTCGGAGGCATGAGGAAGAACTTTGTCTGGAAAGAGTAAAGGCCAAAGTGTTGACTGTAGGGGAGTGCGTGTATTGATTAAGCACACCAATAGCATAGGCTATAGTAGCCAGGTCTTGTGGAACCAAGCTGTGTACGTGCTGTCTGTAGAGTACAGGTAGTATTAAACTTTTGTGCAGTATCATGCTTATTCTTTTGTGGCGTGTCTGAATTGAGTGGCTGCTGGCTTGATGTCATGTGTCTTAAGTTTCTGCAAGAGACACTTGTCATATGTAGTTCGTGACATGGAAATCCTTCTTTGCTTTGCCAAGATTTAATGGCCAAAGAAAAATGCAGTAGGCCCAACTATCTCATGTCAAAAGAGCTTGACAGCTGTGCCTTGATTTCTGCAATTTTCGCACATTATTGTCAGTGACAAAAGGATGAATAAAATTAAATCTGTCCCTTCCTGCAAAGTATAGAGATTTGTTCAGTTGCAGTATTGGAGAAAGACAGCAAGCTTTGACACAAGGGGGAAAACTGTCTAAAACAAAACAGTACATGCACTACACCTCTTGCTGAGGGATTCTTCAATTTGGACGGAAGAGATGGGTCTAGAAAAGAGAGATTATGTATCTTTTGATACCAAGCACACGGAACTTGCACTGCTCTTGTTCAGGTTGTTCAGCAACCTCAAATACTTGGGGCAGTTTCCATTGAAGAAAGCAGTCTTGACATCCATTTGGTGGACTTTTCAGCCACCCGTAAAGTCCAGCAAGAGAAATAAGTGAATGGGTGATAGTCATCTTGGCAATTGGAGCAGAGGTCTCTTCATAGTCAATCCTTTCCTCTTGGGCATATCTCTTGGCCATCAGATTTACTCTTATGCTCCGGCATCATTAGGACTTGCCATGATTAAGAGGGCCAGGAGTTGAGGATCCCGGGAATCATGTTTGGGGGGTGGTGAGATTATATGAGTGAGTCAGGGGGATATACAAGCATAGTGCGGTATGAGAGCACGATCGGCATAAAACAAGGATGCCCTCTACAATAACACTTGGCTTTACATTGGTGAGATCTCAACCTTTATTGACCGGCTTGGTCGGGGGGTCATTGTTGGCATACGCAGATGATACCGGTACTCTTATACGCAGATGATATTGTACTCTCATCCCTGTTAGCAACGGGTTTACAGAGACACGTGGGGCCCGGGACGTGTTTTGCAGGAAAAGAGACCTGACTGCTGTCAACTTTGGAAAGTCCAAGGCTATCTTTGCATACTACACCCCACCGTGCTATGTGTGAAATAGAACCAACCCTGACTCTGGCTAACTCTGACTATTTGTTGTTGGGGTAAAGGCACATTGCCACCCTTTAAATGTTACGACCGCTATGACTGTCCTAAGACAGTCATAGGGTGAATACCTAATCCTAATAAAACCTTTGAGTTTGTGGTGTGGCTCAACGCATTCTTTACACACCCACACTCCTTGTGTCTCTGTCTCCTACTGTTCCACTCCCCCCTTTCCCTCACAAGTGGTATCAGAGCCACCCTCTCCCTCTCACTCGGGTCTACCCATCCCCTCTCTTCCAGCGTTTCCCCTTTCGGTGTAGGCAGCAGCGAGCACGCACGTGTGCTTCAGGGCGGCAGCAGCAAGCAGGGCGAGCTCTTTCAGCTCGCAATCGCTGCTCAAAGCAGCAGCAGCCGCGCGCAGCAGGTGCGCGACCAGTCATAGCTGCAGCAGCAGCTAGCTGCTGCTAGCTGCCACCAGCAGCCGGCTGCAGCCAGGCGGCCGTGTGAGGGAAAGAGAGGGGGTGGAACGTTAGGAGAGAGAGACACAAGGAGTGTGGGTGTGTGAAGAATGTGTTGAGCCACACCACAAACTCAAAAGTTTTATTAGGATTAGGTATTCACCCTATGACTGTCTTAAGACAGTCATAGGGGTCGTAACATTTTAAAGGGTGGCAATGTGCCTTTACCCCAACAACCTCCCACCTAAAGGCCAATGTGCCTAAAGGGGAGCAAAGAATAAAAATTACAGCAATATACAGTTACTGTATACAAGACCATAAAATAAGAATGGTCTCATCCTAATCCCATGATGCGGCGACAATGTGCAAATCGCTCTGTAGGCAAGCTCTTAGTGAGCAAATCTGCAGGATTATCATCAGTATGCACCTTCACAAGCTCAAGCCGCTTGTCTTCCAGTACCTCCCTGATGAAATGGTATTTCACATCTATGTGCTTGGTCTTCTGATGAAAGATCGGATTCTTTGCCAACATGATAGCACTCTGACTATCACAATGCAAAACTGGCATATCTCCTGTAATGCCCAAATCTCCCACCAGCCGAGTAAGCCATATTGCTTCCTTGCAAGCCTCAGTGGCTGCAATATATTCAGCTTCAGTGGTTGACAGTGCAATGCATTTCTGTAAACGAGACACCCATGATATAGGACCTCCTGCAAATGTGAAAATATAACCGGTAGTAGACTTCCGGTTATCTGCATTCCCTGCATAGTCTGAATCTGTAAAACCATGCACCAATGCATCCTGCCTACCATAGCATATGCACAAGTCTTTGGTACCCTTGAGATACCTCAAGACGCCTTTCACTACTTCCCAGTGCCGCTTGCCTGGATTTGCCATATACCTGCTGATGACTCCCACCGCAAAAGCAATATCCGGACGAGTGGCAACCATGGCATACATCAAAGAACCAACTGCAGATGCATACGGAACCTTCGCCATCTCAGCCTTATCATCATCTGATCTGGGGCTGTCCTTACGGCTGAGGTTTAAATGTGGAGGCAACGGGGTACTAATAGACTTCCCCCCCTCCATTTTAAACCTCTGCAGTACTTTGCTAATGTACTCTTCCTGTGACAGAAACAAAAGTCACTTACCCCTGTCACGAGTAATCCGCATACCCAGTATGTGATTTGCATCACCCAAGTCTTTCATGTCAAAAGACTTATGTAGTTGCTTCTTCAAAGCAATAATCTCCTGCTGAGATTTGCTGGCAATCAGCATGTCATCCACATATAGAATGAGTAGCATCAAACTGCCATCCTTTGCCCGTTTGGTGTACAAGCAGTGATCGGTCTCACACCTATGATACCCTTGGGACTGCATGAAGGCATCAAACTTCTTGTACCATTCCCTTGGTGCCTGCTTGAGTCCATACAAGCTCCTCTTGAGCTTACACACAAGCTGCTCTTTCCCTTTAACAGCATATCCCTCTGGCTGACTCATGTAGATCTCATCATGGAGATCTCCGTGAAGAAAAGCAGTCTTCACATCCATCTGACATAAATCCATGTCCTCATGAGCAACAAGAGCTAACACTGCTCTCAAAGTAGTCATCTTGACTACAGGGGAAAAGATCTCATCAAAGTCAATGCCCTTCTCCTGCTTAAATCCCTTAGCAACCAATCTGGCCTTATACCTCGGTAAAGCATTTGAATCCACTTTGACTTTGTAAACCCACTTGCATGGCAAAACCTTTCTGCCTACAGGTAGCTGCACCAAGTCCCATGTATCATTATGAAGTAAGGAGTCCATTTCTGACTGCATGGCTTTCTCCCACTTCCTTTTCTCTGTTCTTCCCATAGCTTCCCTGAAGCTGAAAGGCTCACCACAATCTGTCAGCATGATAAAATCAGCCACATTATTGGCTCCTGGAACAAACCTGTCAGGAGGCCGTTGTACATGGGTGCTCCTCCTAACAAAATGCTCCGTATTAGGCTGCTGTCTAGCCTCTTCGTCATGCATGACGGGTGGCTCTACCACCATATTTGGCTGTCCTACAGTGCCATTTGCTGGCATATCCAGTGGTGCATCATTGGCAAAATTGTCTGGCTGATTTTCAGCCTGTATACCCTCTTGAACAGGGTTATTTACAGCAGCCTGCTGCTGCATATTTATGGGCATTCTTTGCTGTCCGACATCATCATAACAACCCTCCTGTATTCCACAGGTTGCACGGGTTCTTTGTGTACACTATCCTCTTTAAAGATGGCGTCATTGCTGCGTATAATCTTCCGTTTGACAGGATCCCATAACCTGTACCCCATTTCACCTTCGTCACCGTAACCCATGAAGATGCATCTGAAAGACTTTGGCTCCAGTTTGGCGTGCAGTTCTTTGCGTACATGAGCAAAGCACTCGCAACCAAACACACGTAAGTGCTTATATGAAGGTGGCTTGCCAGACCACACCTCCTCTGGCACTTTCAACTCCAAAGCCTTGTTCGGCGACCTGTTAATTAGGTGAATTGCTGTTTGCACGGCTTCTGCCCAAAAGCCATGGGGCAATGCAGCATAAGACAACATACATCGAACTTTCTCTTGGATAGTCCGATTCATTCGCTCACTCACACCATTTTGAGATGCATTATGAGGGGCTGTGAGTTCCTGTTTAATGCCTTTAGCTTTGCATAACTGTACAAAAGCATGTGACACATACTCACCCCCATTATCGGATCTGAGGCATTTCAGCCTGCGTCCTGTCCGATTCTCAACCTGAGCGACAAACTTCTTGAAAGCATCTAAGGCATCGCTCTTATGCTTCAAGAAATAGACCCACACTTTGCGTGTGGCATCATCAATAAAAGTAATGAAATACTTTGCACCCCCTAGTGATAGCTGTGGCATCTCACACAAATCAGTGTGCACTAGATCAAGCGGTGCTCTATTCTGGGGAGTTCTCCTCTTATGAGGAGTCATAGAATGCTTTCCAAAAATGCAATGATCACAAGTAGGCAAATCTGAAAATGAAAGAGACGGCAGATAACCCAAACGTGACAGTTCTTGCATTCCTTTAACGGACATGTGTCCCAACCGGCTATGCCACAATGAAACCTTCGGCAGCTCGGTTATGGCAACAACCTACACTGGAAACATAAAGAGGGTACAAGGTATCACTCTTATAACCCTCAGCCACTACAACCTGGCCATCAGTAATCACCCATTTGGAATCCCCAAATGTGGTGTGGTAACCACTGTCATCCAACAAGCCAGTGCTAATCAGATTTTTCTTGATTTGCGGCACATGGCGAACACCATCAAGCATAAATATGCGTCCGTCAGGGAATACTATCTGTATACTGCCAATCCCTGCAATCTGACATGCATAGTTGTTCCCAAGGTGAACAACTCCATGAGTACCTGTGTAGGAAGTAAACCACTCCCTATGAGACGTAACATGAAAAGAAGCACCTGAATCCAAGAGCTAGGTGTGCATGTCATGGCCATCAGCAACCAATGTATGTGCAATTACAGCAGAAGAACATAATACATCATGTCTGTCACTGTCACTATCCTCTGCTGCAACATTCATTGCATCAGTGTCAACCCCCATGGCCTTGCCTTTGCCTTTGCTTCCACTGCCTGCATCCTTTGCCTCAGCCTTCTTGGCTTTTTGATCCCGTATAAACTTGAAGCACTTAGACTTGACGTGTCCCTTCTTGCCACAGTAAAAGCATTCAATATCCTTTTTGCCGCGGGAATTACTGCGGGATTTGGACTTGCCAGCAGATCTCCCCTTCTGCTGAGTCCTACCTCTTTCCTGTACCTGCAAAGCATTGGAAGACTTGCTGCCCGCATTAGTCTTCCTGCTCATCTCCTCCATGAGAAGAGAGCTCTCCACATCAGCATACATAAGAGTGACACTCTCGTGGTACTTTCACCTGACAATGTGATGCATAAACTGCCCTGTGTGCACAGTAGCAACACAGATCCCAACGTACAAACACTGAAGAGAAAATCTTTTGAGCACTGTCAACGATGGACAGTTAGGGACTGAGTAAACTCGATGCGCCCTGGCCAAGCGTGGCTCAACTGAGATTTTCTAAGTGCCGTACACAAATTGTGACCTGCAAAGAAATGTCACTGATACATTGCGAAAACGAGACCAATGTGGGCACCCTGGCTCCACACTGCCTCAAGGCATACACTGCATACACTTCAGGCAAAAGCCCTTTGTAATAGTCACCCAAAAAACTGAGATTTGCACTCAGTGTAAGCATAAAAGCCCTCTGCAAATCAAGACATCTGACCTTCCCGAAAAAAATAACTGTGCAACCACCACACACTGTGGCACTAGTCACCTCAAGCACGAGGGACACGAGTGTACTTGCTGTACCTCAAACACACAGTTTTAGAACTGAAAAAATTTCGGGAATGCATCAAGAAAAAAAAACTCGTTGTACTTTTGTACCTGCGTGTACTTGCAAGTACCACGCAAAAGAGTAGAGTGCTCTCACTTTTTCCTTCTTCCCCAAACAAATCTGTTTGTGCCTGTGCAGCTGTACCTTCTGTACCTGCGAGGGCACGGATCCCCAAAAAAAATGTCAAAATTCCCTTGGCTGAGGGTACAGTCGGTACGGCTGTACCTGTACGTGCACGCGTCCCGAGGACGCTGCTGTTCACAGCCCGCTGATGGAGGTCGGCTGCCTGTGTGCAACCGGCTGTTGCTGGTCACACGACCCGGCAGCTAACAGCTGCACGGCCGGTTGCCTGTTGTGGCTGGTCACGGTCGCGACCAGTTGCCTGTAGAGCCTGGTTGCGCGCGGCCGGTGCTGCGCGCTGGCTGCGCCCGCCTGGTAGGCTGCGGCCGTCGGTAGGCTGGTAGCAGCTAGCAGCAGCTAGCTGTTGCTGCAGCTATGGGTGCTCGCGCACCTGCTGCGCCCTGCTTGCTGTTGCCCTGCTGCGCCCTGCTTGCTTGCTGCTGCGCCCTGCTCGCGCACCTGCTGACAGAGGGCACGAGGCCCGAGGGGAGAGGGAGGGGTAGACAGGAGTGAGAGGGAGAGGGTGGCTCTGATACCACTTGTGAGGGAAAGAGAGGGGGTGGAACGTTAGGAGAGAGACACACAAGGAGTGTGGGTGTGTGAAGAATGTGTTGAGCCACACCACAAACTCAAAAGTTTTATTAGGATTAGGTATTCACCCTATGACTGTCTTAAGACAGTCATAGGGGTCGTAACATTTTAAAGGGTGGCAATGTGCCTTTACCCCAACAGGCCGCAGCCTACCAGGCGGCCGCAACCAGCCAGGCAGCCGCAGCCAGCCAGCCGGCTGCAAGGCAGCAGCCGACCGGCAAGGCAGCAGCCGACCAGCCGGTCGCGACCAGCGCGACCAGCCAAGCAGCCAGTCGGCTGCAGGGCGACCAGCCGCACGCCCGCCAACCAGTCCCGCCACAGCCCGCAATCAGACAGTGATGGCTGCAAAAGCAACCGTACGGTGGTTGCCCAGCAGCATCCTCGGAAGAGAAATCAGGTACAGGGTACAGCAAGTACCCTGTGCAAGTACAGAAGGTACAGCTGCACAGGCACAAACAGACTTTGTTTGGGGAAGAAGGAAAAAGTGAGAGCACTCTACTCTTTTGCGTGGTACTTGCAAGTACACGCAGGTACAGAAGTACAACGAGGTTTTTTCTTGATGCATTCCCGAAATTTTCAGTTTTAAAACTGTGTTTGAGGTACAGCAAGTACACTCGTGTCCCTCGTGCTTGAGGTGACTAGTGCCACAGTGTGTGGTGGTTGCACAGTTATTTTTCGGGAAGGTCAGGTGCCTTGATTTGCAGAGGGCTTTTATGCTTACACTGAGTGCAAATCTCAGTTTTCGGGTGACTATTACAAAGGGCTTTTGCCTGGAAGTGTGTGCAGTGTATGCCTTGAGGCAGTGTGGTGCCAGGGTGCCCACATTGGTCTCGTTTTCCGCAGTGTGTCAGTGACATTTCTTTGCAGGTCACATTTTGTGTATGACACTTAGAAAATCTCAGTTGAGCCACGCTTGGCCAGGGCGCATCGAGTTTACTCGGTCCCTAACTGTCCATCGTTGACAGTGCTCAAAAGACTTTCTTTTCGGTGTTTGTACGTTGGGATCTGTGTTGCTATTGTGCATGCAGGCAGTTTATGCATTACATTGTCAGGTGAAAGTGCCAGGAGAGCGCTGAATTTTGTATGCTACCTCATTGTTGAGGGTGTTTATCACTTGGTACAGGTATTGATCAAGGGGCTTTTGCCCAGATTGTGCTTGAGAGCACTTTGGTCACTATGTAGAGACTTCAGATGTCTTTTATCCCCTTGACATAAGGGTGATTTGTTGGGATTTGTCCCGTGCTTTGTTGCAGGTTTGTGACAGGCTGAGGTGTTTGGAGCATTTTTCAGTGGTCAGTATAGTGTATGCCAGGTAATTGATGCATGTTTAATCAGTGCAATGCCTCATCTGAGGTGGGAGAAGTGATCAGGACATCAGTGTTTTGTGTTTCATCAGATGATGATGCACTTGTAAAGCACTTGTAGAACAGCTGCAGCATTCTGTAGTTACTGTTTTATGCCTATTTGAGCATGGTACAGTGTGTCAGAAGGTACAGTGACTGGAGGGAAATTTTTCTGTTTTGCTGCAGTTTTTTTTTGACAGTAAAAAAACAGCACTATTGTGAGTGCTCCTGGCTCTTGATAGAGCAGGTTTTCTGAGAAATCAGAATTTTATTTAGTCATTTTTTGACTTACAGGGAGTCAGGCACTTTCCTTGTCTGATATGGCATCAGGGGGAAGTGAATCCTCAATGCTGAACATAAAGAAATTGGAAGGGGCACACAATTATGCATTATGGGCAGAACAGTGTTTGAATGTTCTTTTGTTGAAGAAGATTTCTAAGCCCATAAGGTTGAAGGGTGTCCAGCCATCTGGGATGGCAGATGATGAGTGGGAGGAGCTTGATTTTTCCGCAAGGGCGTCTATCATGCTTACTCTCACTAATTCTCTTGTGTTCAATGTTCAGGCAGAAAAGACCTCTTATGGCCTATGGCAGAGGTTAGAAGAGTTGTATGCCCAAAAGAGCTCAGCCAGTAAGGTTTATTGGCTGAAAAAGCTCGCTGACCTTCGCATGAAGGAAGGTACAGCTATGACCTCACATTTGAGTGAGTTCAATGCCATCTTTACACAGCTTATCGCACAGGGATTGAACCTTGATGAGGAGTTCAAGGCTACTTTCTTGTTGTGTACCCTCCTTGAGAGTTGGGACACTTTCAAGACCACCCTATCAAATTCAAATGTCACTCTTATGTATGCTGATGTGGAGAGCTCTCTCCTTATGGAGGAGATGAGCGGGAAGAACAATATGGGCAGCAAGTCTTCCAATGCTTTGCAGGTGCAAGAAAGAGGTAGGACTCAGCAGAAGGGGAGATCTGCTGGTAAGTCCAAATCCCGCAGTCAGTCTCGTGGCAAAAAGGATATTGAATGCTTTTACTATGGCAAGAAGGGACACGTGAAGTCTAAGTGCTTCAAGTTTATACGGGATCAGAAAGCCAAGAAGGCTGAGACAAAGGATGCAGGCAGTGGAAGCAAAGGCAAAGGCAAGGCCAAGGCAGATGACTTGGATGCAGTCAATGTTGCAGTAGCGGACAGTGATGGAGATAGACATGATGTTTTATGCTCTTCTGCTGTGATTGCACATACCTTGGTTGTTGATGGCCATGACATGCACACCTGGCTCTTGGATTCAGGTGCTTCTTTTCATGTTACGCCTCATAGGGAGTGGTTTACTTCCTACACAGGTACGCATGGAGTTGTTCACCTTGGGAACAACTATGCATGTCAGATTGCAGGGATTGGCAGTATACAGATAGTATTCCCTAACGGACGCATATTTATGCTTGATGGTGTTCGCCATGTGCCGCAAATCAAGAAAAATCTGATTAGCACTGGCTTATTGGATGACAGTGGTTACCACACCACATTTGGGGATTCCAAATGGGTAATTACTGATGGCCAGGTTGTAGTGGCTGACGGTTATAAGAGTGATACCTTGTACCCTCTTTATGTTTTGAGTGTAGGTAATCATGTTGTTGCCATAACCGAGCTGCCGAAGGTTTCATTGTGGCATAGCCGGTTAAAGGGATATGCTGTTAAAGGGAAAGAGCAGCTTGTGTGTAAGCTCAAGAGGAGCTTGTATGGACTCAAGCAGGCGCCAAGAGAATGGTACAAGAAGTTTGATGCCTTCATGCAGTCCCAAGGGTATCATAGGTGTGAGACCGATCACTGCTTGTACACCAAACGGGCAAAGGATGGCAGTTTGATGCTACTCATTCTATATGTGGATGACATGCTCATTGCCAGCAAATTTCAGCAGGAGATTATTGCTTTGAAGAAGCAACTACATAAGTCTTTTGACATGAAAGACTTGGGTGATGCAAATCACATACTAGGTATGCGGATTACTCGTGACAGGTCTAAGGGACTCTCGTTTTCTGTCACAGAAGGAGTACATTGGCAAAGTACTGCAGAGGTTTAAAATGGAGGGGGGGAAGTCTATTGGTACCCCGTTGCCTCCACATTTAAAACTCAGCCGTAAGGACAGCCCCAGATCAGATGATGATAAGGCTGAGATGGCGAAGGTTCCGTATGCATCTGCAGTTGGTTCTTTGATGTATGCCATGGTTGCCACTCGTCCGGATATTGCTTTTGCGGTGGGAGTCATCAGCAGGTATATGGCAAATCCAGGCAAGCGGCACTGGGAAGTGAAAGGCGTCTTGAGGTATCTCAAGGGTACCAAAGACTTGTGCATATGCTATGGTAGGCAGGATGCATTGGTGCATGGTTTTACAGATTCAGACTATGCAGGAAATGCAGATAACCGGAAGTCTACTACCGGTTATGTTTTCACATTTGCAGGAGGTGCTATATCATGGGTGTCTCGTTTGCAGAAATGCATTGCACTGTCAACCACAGAAGCTGAATATATTGCAGCCACTGAGGCTTGCAAGGAAGCAATATGGCTTACTCGGCTGGTGGGAGATTTGGGCATTACAGGAGATATACCAGTTTTGCATTGTGATAGTCAGAGTGCTATCATGTTGGCAAAGAATCCGGTCTTTCATCAGAGGACCAAGCACATAGATGTGAAATATCATTTTATCAGGTAGGTACTGGAGGACAAGCAGCTTGAGCATGTGAAGGTGCACACTGATGATAATCCTGCAGATTTGCTCACTAAGAGCTTGCCTACAGAGCGGTTTGCACATTGTCGCCGCATCATGGGATTAGGTTGAGACCATTCTTATTTTATGGTCTTGTATACAGTGACTGTATATTGCTGTAATTTTTATTCTTTTCTCCCCTTTAGGCACATTGGCCTTTAGGTGGGAGGTTGTTGGGGTAAAGGCACATTGCCACCCTTTAAATGTTACGACCGCTATGACTGTCCTAAGACAGTCATAGGGTGAATACCTAATCCTTATAAAACCTTTGAGTTTGTGGTGTGGCTCAACGCATTCTTTACACACCCACACTCCTTGTGTCTCTGTCTCCTACTGTTCCACTCCCCCTTTCCCTCACATTTGTGACCTGAAGCTAACTTCAGGCTAGACCAGCTCTAACAGTAGAATCGAAATGACCAGATCTAGCTGGAAGTTCTACCCTAGCATGGGGGTCGCTTGGGGCGTCCAAGCTGTACTTGAAGGGGGGGAGGCGGTCCATTTGAATACCCTGACTAGCAAACCAGCTAGATATGTGTGCGTATGAGGTCGTGTGAACCCCGCTCTCGGCTAGTCCTCTAGATGACTCAAGTGCCACCCTCTGTAGTCTCCAGCTAGGCAGGGCCCAAACCGTGTGGAGGTGTGTCACCGTGTGAACGATGGCATCAATTTGGAGTGGTGTCATAGTGAACTCTGCCTGTACGATCTGGTGAGGAACTGGGGGCTTACTACAAATGATCACGGATCCCATAATCATCTATAGCCTCTAGAATCTCTGCCACATGGTAGCCGATAGGTCACTCCCCTAGAAGGGTGCTTCATACATGGTTGTTGGCTTCACAAGTGTATCAAATAGCCACCCTTCGTCGGAGTGTCCTGGAAGTGTGCTTGAAAGTGCTGTTGCTTCAATTGAGCCAGAGCCCCTTGCCCTAGCGTGAGCCGTGCTTTGGCTGCATGAGTCATCGTGAGAAAAAGATATATTAAAACCAGGCTGACCGGTGAAGAATAGCTATGGCTTCACTTCATCGACGGAATTTTATTCTCCAAAGCTCTCCCTCACTCCCTCTCTCTGAACATACACTAGGGCCCAGGACAAATCGTCGGGCTGGACCCCCCCGAAGGTCTTTATTCATTCCAGAAAATCTGTTACAGAAGTTCAGCTTGTCTCGTAAATCTCTCTCTTACAAAACGTGAAAAATCCCTTCTTTTACAAGAGCTTCAAGCTCCATTCAAATTGGCAACCTGCCACTTGTCTAAAATCTAGACTAAATCCTATTACAAGCCTCTAAGGGCCATTCTGGAGTCTTCAAAGCTCTCGGTCACACGAACCGCCTCCTAGTTGCTTGTCAGGCTCCCATTTCGCTTAGGAGAAATAATCCTTCCTAGTACCTGCAACAATTAATTAAAGCGCACCACCATGGTACCCATTAATTGTTAGCGCTTTGCATGCAAATAACACACTGTGGACTAATCCTAGTCACGGTGGGCGTCCCCACGGAACACATGTGCACATCTAAACAAATATATATATATATATATATACAAATAAAAATATATATATTTTCTCTGGTTGATCGGGGTCAACACTCTTGATTATAATTAAAGAGCTTTGACCAAGGGTCAAGGCGCTTTAATTATAGCCAAGTCTCTCCAACCGGAGTTGGCACATCTTGGTTAACCGGGGTTAACCCTCTTGGCGCATGCCAAGTCTTGTTGACCGAAGTCAACACTCTCTGACCGCAGTCAGGTTTACTTGACTGGAGTCAAGTATCTTTGACCGTAGTCAATCCTTTGACCATTAAAATAACTCTTTGACCGTAATTAACACATATAAAACTCTTTAATTATGATCAAATAAATGGTCAACTGTACTTTGACTTAGGACATTTACATTGTGGTGACATCCCCTCGGCTTCTATTCAGTTGACCTCAACTGAAAAGCTTCCTTGTAAATATCCAAAAGCTGTGGATGGTCGGATAACATGTCTTCGTCCATCCACTTGGCATGTAATGCCGTATAATTCTTGAATTTTACAAGATACCTGTAAAACTCCTTACCCTGAGGGCCTTTACGTACAGTATGGTACACAATTTGCTCTGGCTGAAGGACTTCCTCCAGCTCATCCACTTCTGGTGGATCCTCTGATACTGGTTGTGTAGGCTCTGGTCCCTGGAATTTCTTTAGAAGACTCACATGGAATGCATTGTGAATCCTCCAATGCTCTGGCAATGCTAATCTGTATGCAACCTTATTTATTCTTTCTATAACCCTGAAAGGGCCATAGTATCTGGAAGATAACTTTGCATACACTTTCTGTTTGCCTTTAAACTTACGGAGCCTAGCTTTTTCAAACCTCAGAAGTACCCAGTCCCCTTCCTTGAGATCTAACTGTCTCCTATGCTTATCTGCAACTCTTTTATGTTTCTCTCGAGACCTTTCAATTGCTGTCCGGACTTGGCTGTAAGCTGTCTGGAGGTCTCTTACAAACTGATCAGCGGCAAATATTTCATCTTTAGTCCTCAATATAGGTGGCAAAATCACCTTCCCATATATGACTTCAAAAGGGGCTTTCCCTGTAGAGCTATGTACTGTATTATTGTAAGCAAACTCTACTAACGGTAGGTACTTTTCCCAGTCTGAACTTTGGTCACCCACGTAGCATTTCAGCATATCCAAAATGGTAGAATTTGCTACTTCACTTTGACCATCTGTCTGGGGATGGAAAGAAGAAGAAAAATTCAGATTCGTCCCCATGTTATCAAATAAAGCTCTCCAGAATAGACTGGTCATTCTGGGATCTCGATCACTAACAATGGACTTAGGCATACCATGATGTTTAAAGATTTGTGCCATGAACAGCTTAGCCATATGATCTGCCTTTATGGTTTTGTGAACCGGAATGAAATGAGCTTGCTTGCTGAATCTATCTATGATAGTCCAAATCCCATCATTCCCTGACTTTGATCTTGGCAAATCAAAAATAAAGTCCATTGTAATACTTTCCCATGGTGCCTGAGGCACGGGAAGAGGCATAAGTAGGCCAGGTGCCTTCCGTCTATCATACTTCATTTTCTGACACGTAAGGCATTCAGTAACAAACGGATGTATATCTTTCCGCATTCCCGGCCAAAAGAAATACCTCTCTAGTGCTAGAGTTGTTGCTGTAATTCCTCTATGTCCAGCATAGGGAGGTGCATGGCATTCCCCCAAAATCTTTTTCCTCATCTCCTGGGTGATGCATAGGCAATCATCTTTCATTAAATACCCATCTTTCAGGGAGTAGTGACTGGTGGATTGCCCCTCTTGCATTTGCTGTAAAATTTCACCAAAATCAGAATCATGAGCATATTGTTCCCTCATGTGTTCCCGGTCCTGATGATAAGCAATAGTTACATTATTGACCTGGGGTCTTCGGGACAAGGCATCTGCCACTCTGTTCCGAATTCCTGGAGTATGGACAATCTGAAAATGATACATTGACAGCATGTTTGCCCATTTCATATGCTTCTCGGAAAGCTTGGTCTGAGTCAAAAAGTATCTCAGACTTTGGTGATCTGTTTTGACAGTAAAATCTGCACCCAAAAGATAGTGTTTCCATGTATGGATGGCATGAATTACAGCCAATAACTCTTTCTCATAGATTCGTAAATATCTTTCCGCATCCCGAAGTCGCCTGCTTTCATAGGCTACTACATGACCATTCTGATGCAATGCAGCCCCAACACATTCTCCACAAGCATCGCAATCCACATCAAAAGACTGATAAAGATCCAGGACTACCAGAATAGGCTCTGTAGTCAACTTCTCCTTGAGTGTATTGAATGCTTTCTTCTGTGATAATCCCCATGTGAAGGCTGCATTTTTCTTAGTGAGGTCATGTAATGGAGCTGCGATATCAGCAAAATGTCTGATAAACCTTCTGTAGTAAGAACACAGGCCTAAGAAGCTTCGAACTTCATGCACAGTTTTCAGCTCTGGCCATTCCTGAATGGCACGGATCTTCGCTGGACCCATTTGTATCCCATTCTTGGATATGATATGCCCCAGATAGTGGATTTCTTCCAGGAAGAATTCACTTTTCTTGCTGTTTGCATAGAGCTGATGATTTCTCAGCTCTTGAAACACTATAGCAAGATGTTCTCTGTGCTCTTCCTCTGTCTTAGAAAAAACTAAGATATCATCAAAGAAAGTACCCGTAAAATGCCTGTACTTCCGGAAGATACGATCCATCATTCTATTGAATGTGGCTGGAGCATTTGTCAACCCAAAAGGCATCACTAAGTATTCATACAACCCGAATGTAGTGCGGAATGCTGTCTTGTGTACATCCTGAGGTTGTATCCTCACTTGGTGATAGCCACTCTTTAAGTCTATCCTGCTGAAAACTGAAGCTCCATTTAACTGATCCAGGACATCATCAATACGCGGAATAGGGAATCTATTCTTGATGGTCATTTTGTTCAGTGCGCGATAATCGACGCACATACGGAATGAACCATCTTTCTTCTGTACTAACAGTACAGGGGAACAAAAAGGAGACGAGCTGGGCTGAATCAACCCTTTGGACAGCAAGTCCTGTACCTGAGCCATAATCTCCTCTCTCTGAGTCGCACTGACTCTATAAGGGGGTCTGTTTGGTGGCTCACTACCAGGCATTAACTCTATCTGATGATCTTCTGGTCTCTCTGGGGATAACTCCCCTGGCAAAACATCAGAAAAGCAATCTTTAAAGTTTACAAGAAACTGGAACTTATCTTTGTCTGCATCATTCATTTCAGCATGTATATCATTCTCTTTTTCTTTTACAAAAACCATGTACGCAGAAATTGCAGACTTTATTGCTTTACTGCATGAAACATCAGATACAATGGGGATAGTGTCCCCTTTATTCTTGGCAATTAAACGCTGATTTTTCCCCCTATGCACAAACTCCAGCACTCTTTCAGGAAGAGTCAACTTCACTGCCTTGCGGTGAAACCAAGGCATCCCCAAAACTACATCATAATGTTTCAGTGGAGAAATGAAGAAGTCTTCCTGATCCACATAACTCTGAACATGAAGACGGAGCTTCCCTATCAGGGGAGTAACTGGCACAGGATTCCCACAAAACATTTGATCGGCATCCAAAGCCCTGCCTAACTCTTCCGTCTTTATTCCCAGCCTCAGGGCTAGATCCTCTGATATAAAATTATCAGTAGCCCTTGGATCAAATAAAATTAACGCTTGCTGGTCTCTAACTTTGCCCCATGATAGCAGCAATTCTCGGAGATTTGCCCTTATAAGTCTTTGAAAACTGGGTACCCCTCGGCTTCTGAGGCTGAAACCCTTTCTTTTCAGCCTTGGGGTACTCTTTCTTTTCTGATTTTGTAAAATCAGTTTTCTTTTTATCAGCACGTCTTGCATGCAAGGATGGCACTGTAGATGGATCTTGTAGCGGCACAAGGCTCGCTACTGAGGCTGAATGCATAAGATCTTGAATATTCTTTGCCCCCAAAGCATTCACTACTGTCTGAATTCTTGGAGTGAGACCTGCTCTGTACTTCCTCATCTGGGTGCCTTTGGAGATCTTTTTGAACGGTGCAACCTGCAAATAAGCATCCCAGAACTTTTGGTTGTACCCATCCACTGTATCTCCTGCATCCATGTGCAAGCTGTCCCAATCTTGAAGAACATGGTCTCTAAGTTGTTTAGGCATGAACTACGCTTTCTTGAAGCCCTTCCACTTCCTTGGGGCTGACCCATCTGTGGTCAGTGCACTCCACCATGCACTAGCCGTTGCTGTTAAGTGAGGATTCTGAAAATTTCTCTGTTACCGAATGCAGCATCAAATTGTCTGATAAACTGCAATGCTTTGTCTGTATGACCATACTGTCCATTGTAGGTCATAAACTTGACAGATTTTCCTCCCTCTTTAAATTCCCTGGTCGCTTTGGAAGACTTTCTCTTCCCAGACTTCTCGTGTTTCCTTCTTTTCCTGGATGGTTTATCTGATAAGGAAGAAGAAGACACAGAAGTCGAACTCGAGGTAGACGGTGATGGACTAGGAGATCAGTGATGTTGCCTCGATCTCTTTTTACTATGGGACCGTCTCCTATGAGATCTATGAGATCTCTCTCTCTCAGACTGTACACGAGAGTGTGCCTCTGGCATTGGCACGTCATATACTGGATTAGGCATAGCTTCTGCTGGAAACAAATACTGAGCCCTGGGATCCCTTTTGAGATTTTCCAGCTCTTGTATACGAGTGCGTACCATCTGTTCAAATTCTTGTTGAGTTTGCGGCACATTTCTCTGTCCTGGGTGTACATCCCTATCTTGTGAATCCCACTGGATGGGTGATTGATCCATATTCTGAGATCTGCAGATTTCTCACACAGTGCGGGTAACTGATGCACTCTAGTTTTGCTTTTTCAACAAAAAAGTACCTCAACAAGAGGTGTTTTGCATTTACAATCTATGCCAGTACTAGCTGACAGTTCAAGGCATATACCCACACAGTTGCCAAAGTATCAACAACTATATTGCCCTATTCTGGCTGCTGCAGATGGCTTCAAAAGGCATCTGTTTTTCCCTCTTTTTACTGCTCGAAGGCATGCATACTCTTTTTCTGCAAATCTCTGATCCCTCTGTTTTTCTGCTGTTTTCTGACAGTAGAGATCTACTTTCTCTGTTTTCTCTGCTTTCTCTGTTTTTCTGCTGCTTTTCTGACAGTAAAAGTCTGACAAGCAGGTGAAAATTACTAGCAGAAACAGTCTCTGCAACTGTCTTTTTTTTTTTTTTTTTGGGGAAAGAACAGTAACCAGATGGAGTAACTGGCTAGTTACTCTAACCAGACTGACTGGTTCTGGTCTGGTTAGTCTGCAACTGGACTAACTAGACTGGTCACAGTCTGGTTACAGTGACCAGACTAGACTGGTTGGGTCAACTAACTGGACCTCTAACCAGTCCACTACCAAGGTTGAGTTAGATTAACCCCTGGTCAGCCATGTCAGCATCCAAGTCACCTGTTAGAATGCCAGGTCATGTCACACGTGCATGCCACATCATCCCTGCATGTGGGTCTGCCACATCAGCTGACACATGTCAAAATGACACGTCAGCACTGTTCTGTGCACTGCCACGTGTCATATGGGCCACGTCAGCTCTGGCTGCCTTGCCTGCCACGTCACCTTGGTTGCCACGTTGGCTTCCACATCAGCCCAAGGTCGAACCTTGGCTAAGAAAATACGCGCAGACGACGGAATTGTCCAGAGTTTCGCACATCGCGCCTTCACGTCCGGCGAGGAAAGAAAGGTGAAAACTTCCGTCAGCACTCAACGTAACCAGCGCAATTTATCTCCATCCGCATCTCTGTCATATTTTGCCTACTCTTGCTTAGGGCTATCCATATGAAGGATACGCCTAATTCCTTGCTCCCCGAGTGATAAGCTAACTGCGCTTAATCCTTGGTAGTCAAGCTTCACGCTTCTTCTATGCTGTTCTGAATTAAAACAGCTACGTACCAAACCTTTGACATTCACAAACCCTGCCTAAACAGGCTGTAGTACACAAAACAGCAATCCGCCTCAACTTTTCCCAAATTTACTGTTTATCTAGCCGGCTTAGCTCAGGGCATATACATTCAAGCACATCTTGTCGTGCGATTGGATTGCGCCGCTTCTAAAATCTTTTGCCCCAAATTTTCACCTCATACAATTGACGTATCTCAGGTGGCGATTCCTTCAAGCATACCAATGCCCCAAAATCTCAAACGTATGAGAAGAGCGACGTATTATCTATGGGCGATTTCTGATTTCTCTGCCGCGATTCTGAATTTCATGCTTATCCCAGCACAGGGCATGTGCAGCTGTGATCCTTCCTTTGGTTGCAGGCATATTTTGAGACCGTCGTAGCTTTAGAAAACCACGAACCTGCACTCTGATACCAATAAAACCAGGCTGACCGGTGAAGAACAGCTATGGCTTCACTTCATCGACGGAATTTTATTCTCCAAAGCTCTCCCTCACTCCCTCTCTCTGAACATACACTAGGGCCCAGGACAAATCGTCGGGCTGGACCCCCCCGAAGGTCTTTATTCATTCCAGAAAATCTGTTACAGAAGTTCAGCTTGGAGCTGTCTCGTAAATCTCTCTCTTACAAAACGTGAAAAATCCCTTCTTTTACAAGAGCTTCAAGCTCCATTCAAATTGGCAACCTGCCACTTGTCTAAAATCTAGACTAAATCCTATTACAAGCCTCTAAGGGCCATTCTGGAGTCTTCAAAGCTCTCGGTCACACGAACCGCCTCCTAGCTGCTTGTCAGGCTCCCATTTCGCTTAGGAGAAATAATCCTTCCTAGTACCTGCAACAATTAATTAAAGCGCACCACCATGGTACCCATTAATTGTTAGCGCTTTGCATGCAAATAACACACTGTGGACTAATCCTAGTCACGGTGGGCGTCCCCACTGAACACATGTGCACATCTAAACAAATATATATATATATATATATATATATACAAGTAAATATATATATATTTTCTCTGGTTGACCGGGGTCAACACTCTTGATTATAATTAAAGAGCTTTGACCAAGGGTCAAGGCGCTTTAATTATAGCCAAGTCTCTCCAACCGGAGTTGGCACATCTTGGTTAACCGGGGTTAACCCTCTTGGCGCCAAGTCTTGTTGACCGAAGTCAACACTCTCTGACCGCAGTCAGGTTTACTTGACTGGAGTCAAGTATCTTTGACCGTAGTCAATCTTTTGACCATTAAAATAACTCTTTGACCGTAATTAACACATATAAAACTCTTTAATTATGATCAAATAAATAGTCAACTGTACTTTGACTTAGGACATTTACATTGTGGTGACACACACACACACATATATATATATATATATATATATATATATATATAGAGAGAGAGAGAGAGAGAGAGAGAGAGAGAGAGAGATGTACTAACCTCTGCGGGAGGCCTCGCGGGCCTATGAGACAGTGCAAAACCAACAGGTAACTTGTACAAGCCACTAAGGGCTGAAGCAAAGGGCTCACTAAGGCCCTCGCTGAAAGCTAAAGTGCTAAGCTAGTGAACAAAATAGTAGAGTAGCAAAATATCAGAAGCGTAGCAGGTGCTCATAGCTAATGCTCCTAGTACATGCTCAGGTTCGATATATCCAGGTAACCTGGTGGCTCTTTGATGAGATGTGAGGAGCTCTTGTATATGTGTTTGTTGAGCTGTCTCTCGATGTTGTGGAGGGCATGGTCTCCTCGATCTTTGTATCCGATGGGCTAAATCAAGGGTGACGCCTCGTCTCTGACGGTCACCTCTAAGGAGGGCTGAGATAGATCGGACATCGATCGTGCATGCTCTGGTTGCTCTCCTTGTTGCATGTGGAGTGCGTGTCTCTCGTTTGGCAGCATCGTGGCAGAGATTCCTACTGCTAATTCATGATGCTCTCATCTCATTAAGCTCCTCTCCCTCAGCCTCACCGGTAGCTGACTCAGATGCATAGAAATCTAGAACAAGTGCCTATGCTCTGTCGATCTCGGTGACCTGTGGCATCAATCCTTGCCGCTTTCTGGTCTGTTGCACCAATATCTCTCTGTCGTCGCAGCTCAATCAGATAGAGCCCAGCACAAACCGATCAAACCCCTTCAGAGCAAAGAGTTGTGAGACCCAACACGCAAGAGTAGACCGATCCCCCCTTCACCGCAATATTGCAAAGAGCAAGTCCAACTATTCAACACCTCCCGTGTGATAGTGACTTCTCAGTTAGCTTGCGACCGGTGATGGCTCATCACTCGTCATCCCCCCTTACTCTGAACTGGGTGGTCAATACCATCAACCAAAGGAAAACACAATACAATCATTTTTGGGGGGACAACCTAGGGCAGAGGACCTCTTATTAACTCCCAATACATTCAATGTAGAGGGAACAACTCAAGGCTGAGAACCTTTATTTGACTCAACACAAAACGCATAGCATCACTGGTCATCATCTATCACCTCAGAGAGGGATAGATCATGTAATATAGCAGATAGAGCTTGCTCCTCAGGTCCAGTAGATGTGGCGTGTATATTCTCGAGCTTGTCCAGTGTCTCCTTGGCTGAAGTAGCGAGGTCAAGATGATGAAGTAGTTTGTTAGCCAACCTCACACCAATAAGCACTAGTGCCTTGTCATTCTTCTCATCCCAAGCTGAGACTTATGCGGATTGATCTTCACCACGAGGGCGAGGCTCCATGTGTGCAAACTGAGGGAACAAACTCGCAGCACCAGCTGAAGAACCAGCAAGTATGGCAGCTGGTCTAGGACTCGAAAATGCAATAGCAGCCTCCACGTGTGCAAGTGGGCAGATATAGGTGGCTGTAGGTGCTCCAAATACAAAAATAGGTCTCGAAATTTGTGAAGCAGCTCAGCAAGGCAGCTCCAAGGTACACCGAGATGCTGTAGCAGGTGTACCAAAGTGCAACAGTAGTTCTCTGAAGTGAAGGGCGGCTCCCTAGAACAACTCTGAATGTTGTAGTAGGCCACCACAATGAAAAACGACTGTTGTAGATGAGCTGGAAGCCAAGAACAGCTCCGAAAATGCTGCTGTTGTAGGTGGTCCTTGTTGGAATGGTCACCTCCCCATCTGTAAGCCCCCATATGAGGAGAGCATGGGGGAGGGAGACCTAGGGCAGTACCCCACAGAAAAAGAAAGGGGCTGCCACATGGACAGCATCATGGCTGTCATGTGGGCAGCACATCTACAGGAGGTGAGGAGTGGCTGCATGATGGCGGCTGACCTCAGCAGCAGCATGATGGCGGCTGACTTCAGCAGCAGTACGGATGAGTACGGTGCTGCACATGTGGCTGGAGATAGCCTGGCAGAGGGCAGAACCAGCACGACAGAAGGGCGGGGCAGACCAGCAGATTAGGTCGGCCACATGGAGGCCAGGTGGAGCTTCAAAAGGGGCTGCTAGTGGGCAGTGGCATGCCTTATATAGGGCTGGGCCCTCGCCTTGATTGGAGGGCCAAGGCCCTAGAAGTGTGGGCCAAAGGGCCCCGGTTATAGAGCCCTTAAAGGGCTGGACCAGCAGCAGACTGGTCGGCCAGTATGAAGCTGACTGGTCGGTTTTTATGACAGGGCCCTGGGCCTATAAAAGGAGGGCCTCCAGCCCTCATAAATTATTCTCTGGAGCAGCCCTCTGGCAGCAGACAGGAGCAGCAAGAAGGCAAGCCTTGGGCCTATACACAGGAGGTGAAGGTGACCCTGAAGGAGCTGCAGACTGAGTGTAAACTACTCGGTGCTTTCTACCAATTCAGACAACAGATTTTGCAGAGGCGTTTGAATGAAATGATTGCGAGTTGCCAAACACATATACTTGAACTTAAGAGTTTGCAATTAAGCTGGAATTAAGACTTATACAGCTTAAACACAAAGTGACATCATTGGAAATTGCAATATGATTGAGGGGCCAAGATGCCCCCCCCCCCCCCCCCCCCCCCAATCCAGGCTCACTGTATTCTTGAAAATGGAGATACAAGACCAAGGTGCAATACACCTTCAAACTGATGAACTCAGTGAAAACCTAGGACCTAGATACAAGACTCAAGAGCATATGTGCAAGGTAGACAACAAAAAGGAGGACTTCAAGCTCAGGTTTCAACTCTTGGCTTGCCCAATCCACAAGGAAGAAGCCTGCAACAATCACCACTTAATCCAACATTAGAGACAAGCACTAGTTTCTAGAAAGATAGTAGAAACAACATGAAATAGTGCTGTAAATGAGATAAACTTGACAATACAGGCTGCCTTCGTGACTTGACCCTTTTGTAGATGAAGTCCTTGATGCCTCTGAAGCTACCTTGGGTGAGGAGAGTGTGGAAATTTGGCTGGAATGAGAACAGCTTAGAAAAACAGCCTGTAGGCTAGAGAGAGAAAGCTTTTATGGAGTGATAGCTGTAGAGAGAGAGTGCCAATGCTGATCCCAAGGGAGGGGATGTAAGAGAGGAGCTGCTGCTGTTCCAGAGGTGCACAGAAAGGCAGATTTCTGCAAGGGGAATGGGCTGGAACAGTAGAGAGAAATTCTGCAGTAGAGAGAGAAAGATTGCAGCAGGAGAGAGAAAGGGGCTGTGGCTGCTCCAAGCTAGGAGAAGGAGAGAGGATGCTGCTTCTATTCTAGAAGAGCTGAGAGGGGGCAGATTTTTGGAGAGGAGGTGCTGGAACTGTAGAGAGAGAATGTGTTGTTGTAGAGAGAGAAAGTGCTGCTGAGGAATGGCTTGGGGAAAAGCTGGCTGCACCCAAGGAGCTGGAGAGGTTCTGCTGCATCATCCAAAAGGAGGGAGAAGAAAAGTGACGAATTTTCATGTAGGGAACGAAGGGGAGAGGCCTTCTTTTATAGGCTCAGCCCCCCCCCCCCCCCAGGCCTAGAGTGGAAGGTGGACACTTGTCCCAGATTTTTGGTGGGCTGCAGTCCCAAAGAGGACAACCCACAACTTGCCCCAAATCTACCAGATTTGGGGCCAGACACTTGGCCTGCATGCCTTGCAACTTGCCATGCATGCTGCCACATGTGTGGGACAGGTGGACTGACCTGCAAGCTCAGATTCCATGTGGCGGTCTGCCACGTGTCACTCCAAAAAACCCTAAAATTTCAAAGTTGTCAGAATTCAATTCTGATCGCACCCACGGGTTCCTAACAGCTTGGACTATCTATTGATGTACTCTAAGGTCATAATTGAGCCGTACTGAGCTCATTTGTTTGTCGTCTTATCTTGTATCTCCATTACTCTTGGCATGCTGCCAGGCCCACACCCAAAGCTCAGGGAACATTCTCTTGAATGGTTCCTAGGTCGGTATGCAATCTGTGCATTTGATTGGTCCCATGTTTGGGTACTCAGGTGGGGTGTGGTTTCCAGATGTTCCTCTCAAAGAGAGGCCATCACTCTTGTGGGTCACTAATGCCCATAACCCCAAGCAAGACCTAGTCCCCATTGTCTCCGTAACTGAACAGTAGGAAAACATTTCATTTCTTAATAAGCATACTATTGAAAAACAAACCAAGCAAGTGGATACATGTTGAAGCAGGATGACACTGAGCTTTAGTGGCAGCCCACCTAGGCTGGTTTCCAGACAGTAAGGTGGAGAGGATCATTTTGGACGGAAAGTCTACTTATGCTCAAGGTGGAGCACGCGGGCTCGAGTCTAGAGATAGCCACCAGATGGGAGAAGTACCTTGTGGTAAGATCATAGGACCACACCATTGGTGGGTTTCTGGATCTATCTCTTTTGTATTGTGTCCATAGCTTTGGACGGAAATATATTATTTTGGTGGTTTCTCTATCTGGCTGGTTCATTGTCTATTGATGAGTCTGCACATCTATTTCATGCACATAAGTTAAGAAGTTTGTGATTCCACACCCCACACACACACAGTGTGAGCTCCTGGGCATTACTATCAGTCTTCTGCTGTGCGTACCCTCTGTTGGGTCATTTCTAACAATCCTGCAGCAGCACTCTCAAAACAGCTCGAAAATGTAACAGCAGCCTCAAAACAGGTCGAAAAAACCTTCTAAAACCTCGAAATATTGGAAAGAATGCTGCCAGGTGGTCGACTTCACAGCAGCAGCAATAAAAGGCAGTTTTGGCATCAAAAACCTATTCAGCAACTAAGCAGTCCCCAATTTATGGGGCAATCTAACAGCTCACAGGCCAGCCAAAAGGCCAGCCATCTCAGCCAACCAAGTGGCCAGAAAGACCAGCTGGTCTGGCTGACCAGAGCTGGCCGACCAGCTGGCAGGCCCACCGACCAGCTGGCCGACCAGCTGGCAGACCTACCGACCAGGTGGCCGACCAGCTAGGTCTGGCCTATAAAAGGCTTCTGCCCCCACACTTCCTTTGACAGGACAGGACCTGCAGCTGCTGCTCATCTCCTCCATCTTTTGCTGCAGGCCCGCCTGCTCCATCTACCTCTCCTCTCCACTTCTGCCTCCTCTGCTGCCTCCTCTTCTGCCTCTCCTTCCTTCTGCTCCAGATCTGTCCCATCCTACTCCAGATCTGTCCCCTTCTGCTCCTCTACTCCAGATCCGCTCCTTCTACTCCAGATCTGTCCCATCCTACTCCAGATCTGTCCCCTTCTGCTCCTCTGCTCCAGATCAGCTCCTTCTGCCCCAGATCAGCTCCTTTTCTTCATCATGTTGCTATTCTAGATAGCCTGAAGGTTCCTTCCTCAGAGCATGCTGGTTTTCAGCCATTTCCTAGGGCAGCTCCAGCCCTTCATCATCCTCGTCATCATCGAGCTACACGGAGGACTGCGTTACGCTCCCTCTGCTACTATCTTTTCTACTATCTCTCTACATGGAATCATCTTTCTGATTCACCTCAGCCACGGTCCTTCAGACACGACGGCTTGAGGTTCTTGTATTCAGTTTTTCATATTACCGACAGGCACTATGTTTTCTGAGTTCGGTTCTTCAGTTGTGTCTGAGTATTGTCTACTTTTTGATCGCTCCACTGCAAACCCTACAGTTTCTCGATAAAACGCATCTGTTCAAAGCAGTTCAGTGCTTCTTTACCAAGCCCCTGCTCTGCGTATCCTGTGATTAATGCAGTCCATGAAACCTCGTTTCGAACTGGCAGCTTGTCAAAAGCTTCTCGTGCGTCTCCAATCATGCCAAATTTCACATGCATATCCACCAAGCTGGCACCAACAAAAAGATCTCTTTCCAGCCCCCTGCTGGCAATCTTGGCATGTGTTTCTCGTCCCTTGTCTATGGCTCCTATACTGCCACAAGCTTTCAAGACGTAAACGAAGAGACTACATCTCGAACTGGCAGCTTGTCAAACACTTCGCGTGCTTCTGCAAGCAAGCCCCATTTGGCATACATATCCACTAGAGTGCTGCCAACAACATGATCTCTTTCCAGCCCCCTTCTTGCAATCTCGGAATTTATGTCTCTCCCTCTGGCTATGGCTCCTATGCTGCTACAAGCTTTCAAGTTGGAAATAAATGTGACAGCATTTGGAGAGTGACTGTCTAATTTGGTTCCCCCACTGAAACTCAGGATTTACAGCAACCTCCGCCAGATCCACATGTACAGATTCAGCCCCCAAAGAAATTCAAGAGATACACGCAGCCAAAACAGTCCCGCATTGGTTGCTTCAGACTCTCAAGGAGAGTAAGCTTGAAGCTCCATTGCCTGGCAGAACTCGTAGTGCAGTAAGGCACATGGGGGGGGCTCTTTCAGTTGAATAAGCTTATGCAGGTACTCTTCTTGATGAGGAGAAGCCTGAGACATTTGAAGAAGCAAAGGATAATGTCCATTGGATGAATGCCATGCACGATGAATTGCAGTCCATTCATAAAAATCAGACTTGGGATGTCGTGGATTTGCCACCAGGTAAGAATGCCATAGGTACACGTTGGGTTTTCAAAGTCAAAAGAAAGCCAGATGGGTCCATTGATCGGTACAAGGCAAGGCTGGTTGCAAAAGGATATGCTCAGAAAAGGGGCATAGATTATGAGGAGACTTTTGCTCCTACATCCAGAATGACCACCATCAGGTCAGTTATAGCAATGGCTGCAAATTTTGAATGGAATGTTCATTAGTTGGACATTAAAACAGCTTTCCTTAATGGAGACTTGTTGGAAGAGGTTTATGTCAAACAACCTCCGGGCTTTTAAATTTCAAGAAATGCACATCAAGTATGCAAGCTGAATAAAGCTTTGTATGGGCTGAAACAAGCCCCATGTGCATGGTATGCCAAAATTGATGCCTTTCTAACCAGCAAGGGGCTGCACAATAGTCCAACTGAGAGCACCCTCTACATCAAGAAGGATGGGGGGGATATTTTGGTCATCATTCTTTATGTAGATGACATGCTGCTCACCGGATCAAATGAGAAAGTAATTGCAGATTTCAAAGTCCAATTGAAAGCTACATTTGATATGTTAGACTTGGGCTTGTTGTATTTCTTTTTGGGGATCCAATTTATTCAAGAGAAACGTGGCATTGTTATGTCTCAGTCCAAGTATGTTCAAAAGCTCTTGGACAGATTCAACATGCATGATTGCAACAAGCCTATGTCCACTCCCATGGAGCCGGGGCTGACGCTTACAATGCATGATGCGGGTGAATCAATTGATGTCACACTCTATAGCCAGGCTGTTGGATGCCTCATTTATCTCTGCAATACAAGACCTGATATTCAGTTTTCAGTTTCTAGGTGAGCAGGTATATGCACAGCCTAAAGATTATGCATTGGCAGGCTGTAAAACACATCTTCTGTTACTTGCAAGGTACAAAGTCTTTTGGCTTGATGTTTCCCAGGGGGGTGACTTGCAGATGCATGCTTACAGTGACTCAGATTGGGCTGGAGACTATGATACTAGGCAGTCCACCAATGGAAATTGTTTCTTTCTAGGACACGCTTGCATTTCTTGGTTGAGCAAGAAACAATCTACAGTGGCTACCTCCTCATGTGAAGCTGAGTACGGGGCAGCTTTCACAGCGACAGTTGAATGTGTTTGGTTGTCGTTTGTTTGTTGATCTTCATCTTTCACTGGAGGGTCCTTCTCCGATTCTCATTGATAGTCAGAGTGCTATAGAAGTGGCAAAGAATCCTGTGTTTCATGCTCGCATGAAGCACATTGAGGTTCACTATCACTGTGTCAGAGAGAAGTTGCATGCAGGAGAGATCAATATGATCTATGTGTCAACACATGACAATGTTGCAAACATCTTCACCAAAGCACTTCCACGTGAAAAGTTTGAGGCATTTTGCAGTGCCCTGAACTTATCTCCTTTTGGTGATCGATCATTTCCTTGTACATGACATTGGCACTGCAAGGGGTATTAGAATTATTATTATATTCTAGCAGTGACCAATGTAATGCAATAAGTAGGTTAGGGGCACTTTTCCCTCTTTAGAGGTTTTTTGCCCTAACCACAGTTAGTTCACTAACTACGGTTAGTGAAGGATAAGGTTTTGTCACTTAAACAAAACCTTTCGCTTTTCTTGTATTCAGTCACTTCATCTATTGCAATCTGACGTTCAGCTCTCTTGCTCTCTCACTCTCTTTCTCACAGGCCATACGTTTCGCACGCATTTATGATGATACGATTGTCTCGACCAAGAAGTTGACTACACCCGAGACCCAGAACAAGAGAAAGTTCTTCAATGCAGCTACTAGCATCGGAGAAGTGAGATCTTCTGAGCCTCCTTCTCAGAAGAAGCATAAAACTGCTAAGGACAGCAAGGAGCGCTTCCTCTGTTCGCTTTGGCTTCGGCTTTAGAAGGATTTGTGAGGAGCGTGGGCATATCCAAGCTGATTGCCCGAAGAGGCCCAGAGCCTCTTAGGGACCTACACCGAATACCTACAAAGAAAAGACAGCCGCTCAGACTACTTTGACAAGTATTTGCACAAGTTGGCCCCCATGATCTCTACCGGGCTTATGGTGAGATCCAAGGGACATGGATTCACATTCTTTTTGACCTCGGTAGTTCTCACAACGTTGTTAATTACAAACTTGTGCTGAAGCTACAACTGAGTACGACGCCTAGTGATCAGACCTACGAGATGCAGCTTCTAGTTGGGAAGTAGTTTTGGGATTGCAAGGTGGATCGACTTCCCATCCAGATTCAAGCCTCTATGCAAATAGTTTGGAGTGTTGTGTTATGCACTTGGATCATGTAGACTTGTTGTTGGGCATTGAACCCATCATGTCCAATTTGATTGGGAAGCCCATACCCTTTCCCTTTTGTAAGGAGACACCCGAATTTTGATACAGTGTGATGATATACATCCCTCCGAGGGACCTCTTGTAAATGCGATTGAAGTTCGAAATATATTACAAACAACTTCTTATGATGTGTTTCAATGTGTTTTGATTTCATTTTCTTCATTTGTTGTATCTGTGTCTGATGCAAATGATTTAAGTGTGGTTGAACATATTGAATTAAAGAAGTTGTTGAATGATTTTAGTGATGTACTTACTGAACAATTGCCGGTAGGCTTGCCTCCAAAACGGGCAGTAGACCATTGCATAGTTAGTCCCTGGTTCTCAACCTATAAGTATACCACCTTATAGGATGAGCCAGTTAGAAGAGGATGAGTAAGCTCAGCAACATCAAGAATACTTGAAGTTGGGCTATATACGCCCGAGCAAATTACCCTGGAGTGCTCCTCTTCTGAGGAAGAAGAAGGATGGTTCATGGAGAATGTGTGTGGACTATAAAAGATTGAATAAAATCACGTTTACGAATAAGTATCCTCTCCCTCGTGCTGATGACTTAATAGACAGATTGGCTGGAGCAAAGTATTTCACTAAGATTGACTTATGGATTGGCTACCACCAGATTCGTATTTATGTTAAACATATAGAAAGGACAGCCTTTTGGACCAGGTATGGTCATTATGAGTTCCTCGTATTACCTGGATTGACCAATGCTCCCGCGACCTTCCAATAGATGATGAATGACTTGTTTCGAGAGTTCTTGGGCAAGTTTCTTGTTGTGTTCTTGGATGATATCTTAGTTTACATCAAGACTCTAGAGGATCATATTGCTCATCTCAGGATTGTCTTAATTCTATTAAGATAGAATAAGCTGAATGCGAAGAATAGTAAATGTCACGGGGACGTGGTGGTGATAGTGAAGTGTCCAAACTCACTGTCACTAAATTTAGCTTAGGGGCCTTAGTTAATGCCCAAAAGGTACCTATGATTTCATGTGCAATAAGTGCCACTCCTAGTGCTATTAGAGTGGTTTCAGTTTCTAAGGTCATTGGTTTGGTTCAGTGGGGTCATCCTCTAAAAATTGACCCCCTAGAGATCCTACAAATTAGGGCCATTGGTTTCAAGCATTAGGGTCATGGTTTGCCAACTGAACCCCCTAGGGGCATTAAATTCCCATGCCTCATTTGCCATGTGTCTGTGTGTGGAGCTTGTGTGGCCTCTCTGCTTGCCTTGTGGAACTTGGGTGTCACCTCTGGAAGCCCTTGGAAGGCCTTGGAGCCCTTCCTTTCCCTTCCTTGCTGTTTTGAGTCTTCACCCCTACCAGAAGCCCCTCATTCTGAAGATGGCGGATTTTTGCAGCTTCTCTCTTGCTGGATGAAGAATTTTGGAGCTTTCTTCGTGACAGTTCTCCTCCCCTTGGTGCTCTCTGCTGCTGGCATGCTTCCTAGACTTGGACGCCTTCATTCTAGGCCTTTTCCGAGGGTTTTCTTGACTTTCTTCACGACAAAAGTCTTCCTTTCTTGCGTCTGAGGCCATTTCTTGGACGCCTCACTTCTAGCTCCCGTCTGGTGCAAGGCGCACTGAGAACGGAGGTGCTGGTGGGCTGGAATCTTCATTCTGGTGGACGCAATCATGGAGGATCTGTTTAAGCTTGCTGGACCCTCTCTTTCTTGATCTTTTCTGGTGCTGGAAGTCAGTCATAGGCAGCTCCCTCCTACCAGAGTCTACTGTCTACTGTTCAACCAACTTCAGGGGCTGTTTTGGGCTGAAACAGGCTCTTTCTGTGTTGGCTGGATTCTTATCTTCTCCTTCTGTTCTATGCTACTGTCATTCTTGCTGAGATCTGCAAGGTTGGATGCCCTGCCATTGGCCCATGAGAGGATTAGGTCACTGGTTGTGATACTCTCTTCATGGGTGTGCAGTGGCAAGCCTTGGGCTCAATAATGGCTTTGATCTATGTGAATGCATTGCTTGCCATGCTATTGGGTTGTTCTACTTGTGTTATGCATGGCTATTGAAGGGAACCAAGAGAATAGCACTGGGAGTTGATCACGGGCACAGCCACGGGTTGGCATTGTACTAGGTTGCACTTGCGGTGAGCTCTTGAAGGGAGTCCCTTGTATTTGAGCCATAGTTACCAGGGAATGGCGTTCTGACATCCAGAACGTCTGGAATGCTGTTCCAGGTAGCAAGCCGGCCTCGGAACGTCAATTAACAAAAAAAAAAACAGTAAAATTTTGCTCTTTGAAAGTTTCAAATGGGTATTTTAGAGCTTGTATATAAAGTTTAAAGCTGTAAAATGTTAGTTTCTTTCATTTTCTAACATAGTTTAAAGCCATATGATGATGTGGCATTCCGGTTCCCATTCCCCCTTCCTGGAACGTTCCCGTTCTGACACCCTCGTTCCCTAGTAACTATGATTTGAGCTAACCAGTAATAACGGAAGGGGCGCCAAGTGTTGGGGCCAACAGGTGTCACTTTGCATGCTTGAGTAGGGGCATTCTAGCCTCCCTTGTTTTAAATGGTTCAGTGATGCTATGCTGTGAAGTTACATGCTCTAAGTTTTGCTTGTGGGCAAATGGCAATGGTTCAAGTTGGTTGTATTTCAGATTTGTGAGATAATACTTGTCATTCAAAGGCCGGTTACAGTGGTTACATTGCCGAGATCCTCATCAAATCATCCAGAGGAGTCGCTGGGCAGCTTGGGTAGAGAAAGCATTTGCTGATTTTTGTTGGTTCAGCCACCCATTGTCTTGGATATGAAGCATATAAGGCTTGATTATGATGCAGACTCAGAGTCTAAGCCAGAGCAGCAGATAAGGTGCTGGAGCACACCCCGGAATAAGAGTGCAAGATGCAGCCCATGAAGGGCAGAATATTCAGGTTGATGCATTGGGGCATAATCCTGTTGGTACAGTTCCATTGGGTGCATAATCCTGTTGGTACAGTTCCATTGGGTGCAGACCCAAGTGTACAGCCAAATGCTATGGCAGTGATGCAAACTCAGATGACTTCTGTGTTGCAAGTTTTGACTCAGCTCACTCAGAGTTTTGCTGAGATTGTGCATAATCCAGCTTTGATGCCAAGGGCAGAGGCACAGCTCATTCAGAGTCCACAAATGCATGTGGGACAGCCACTACCAGAGCCACAAACACCATTGGTACAGCCACTTGCAGTGCCACAGAGACAGGGTGTTAGAAATTACCCAACAGAGGGTATGCACAGCGGAAGACTGAGAGAATTGCCCAGGAGCTCACACAGTGTGGTGTGGGGTGTGGAATCACAAACTTCTTGACTTAATGTGCATAGATGTGCAAGCCAATAAATAGACAATGCTCAGAGACAAATATAGAAGCAACACTTTATATTTCCGTCCGTCCATAGAGTAGGACATGATACAATACCGAAAGGTTCTTCTACTAGATTTCAAGTACTTCTAGATCTCTGAGCCCACGTGCTCCACCTCGAGCGTATGTAGACTCTCTGTCCAGAGTGTTCCTCTCTATCTTACTGCCTGTAGATCAGCCTAGGTAGGCAGCACTCACTAGCTCAGTGTGCAGCTCTCTGTAGGTCTCCTTCACCTCCTGGGAGTAGGCCCAAGAAAGCCCTAACTGCTGCTCCTGTTTGCTGTAGGTTTGCTGCTCCAGAGGATATATATTGATGATCAGCCCTAGAAGACAGCCAAGGTCCAGCCTCTAGGGAACTCAGTCTGCAGCACACCTTCCACTCTCCTTCACATCCAGTGTGAGGCCCAAGGGAGTGGCTTCTGGCTGCTCCTGTCTGCTCCTGCTCTTGCTGAATGTTGGATGAATTATGAGGCCCAAGGCCTGGTCAAAATAGCTGACTGGTCAGCCCTATTTTGGCCGACTCGGTCTGGCTGAAAACCGACCTGGTTGGCTGCCCCTACCAGCCCAACCAGAGCCCTATATAAGGGTCTTTACTAGGCCCTTTGCAGCCTTTGTTCTAGGCAGGGACCCAGCCCTCTTGACCAGCCTAACCAAGGCCTGGTTGGCTGGCTCAACCAGCCCCAACCAGCTCTACTGTTGACCGACCTGTTTCCTGATCTGTCCCGCCATATTCCTGCGCCATCTTTAGGTTATGTTGCAGGCCATGTGCCTACCCACACACCTCGCCAGATAGCTCGCCATGTAGGCGCATGTACCCCGGGATACCCTTAAATCTAGTGCTGCTCCAGATCTGTCTCTTCCAGGCCAGATCTATGCCATGTATGCATTGCATCTGCCATGGTCTTGACGCCATGTGTTGCAGCCACTTTGATGCATCCAGGTACTTTACTTTTCCTCTTTGATCTCTGCCCCCATGGCAGCCATCTTGCTGCCCATGTGGCCATCCCTCAGGACCCAGGTCCACCCCCCCATGTTCTCCTTAGCCAGGGGGCTGCAAATAAAGAGGCTGCTGTCCTTGGGGTCCTTCTGGAGCTTGAAGAACACCCCCCACAGCTGCATTTGGTGGCACAAGTGGTACTGCCTGAGTGTGACACCATGGGACTGCCTCCCTACATTCCAGGCTGTATCCCTGTATCCCCACATTAGCATACAAATAATTTGGGGCTGGCTGTGAGGTCATGGCCTGAAATATAGATCCTTCTCCAAAGTGAGTTGGCTGAACCACATACTGTGGTTGGGCATGCTGCCCTTGCTGCACATTCTGATCATTGCTACCATGCTTATTCCCATTTGGTCCGTGTGTTGGAAAGGTCACCTCCCCATCTATAAGCCCCCATATGTGACCATTTGGAACTTAGGCTTAAGATAAAGGATTACAAGGAGGGGGGGGCAGGAGTAAAGTTTGAGACCTTCAATGGACATGCAGATAGGATGAAGGCTCTTACTTTTTTGCAGCAATTTGAGTTGGATTTTGCTGGAGGGTACTTCAGAGAGTCCTCGAAAATTAGGAAGGCAGCCACATTCCTCAAGGGTAATGCAAAGCAGTGGTGGTCTAGCCGCCTTCTTCAGGGGCAGACACCTACTACATGGGTTGAATTTAAGAAGGTATTCTAAGTCACATGGCTCACCACTACTTTTGAAGTGGATATCATGACTCAGTGGCATAACTTGAATGCTAGGGAATGCAAGAATCTAGAAGACTACAACAAGAAGTTTTGGGATGCACTTCTACCTGTGAGCTCTTACAAAACAGTCCCCTTTTCAGAGCAGGTTGAAAAGTATTGTTGTGGTCTTCCGAAAGAGCTGAGGGACTATTGTACCAAGACACACATTTCCAGCATGTTACAGTTGATAGAGAATGCCAACACAGCTTACTCACTCATGCAGGGCAGAGTCTCAGGCTTCAAAAGCAACTTCAAGGAGGAGCCAAAGAAACCACAGCAAGCTGGAAAAGTACCTCTCAAATCAAAGTTTGTGGCAGGTCAAAGAAGAAAACAGCAGCCCTCTTTTCTCACTCCTGAAGAGAGGAATAAATTGTTTGCTGAAGGGAGGTGTTTTCTCTGCAAAGAGACGGGTCATAGGGCAGCAGATTGTCTTAACAAGAAGAGAAAAGAACCTGCAGCAACTCGGGCTGACTCTAATCAAGGCACAAAAGAGGATCCCAAAGGCAAGAAACCCAAGCCAAGTGCTGGCCACATTCCTAATATCATTGGGGGTGAGCATGATGAGAAGAAGACAGAAATGTGTAGAGCATGGGGCAAGCTACAGGATCATCATTGTTTGTACTTCTTTGATTCAGGGGCCAAAGCAAATTTCATAACCCCTGAACTTGCACTCAGTTGGGTCTTCGACCAGAGGAGATTGGCCCTCTTTGTGAGGCCAACATGGCTAATCCGGAGCTTAGTATCCTTGTCACTCCCATCATAGGGAAGCTACGGATTCACATTCAGGGATATGTGGACCATGAGGATTTTTATGTGATGCCTTTACCCGAGTGTGATATTTTGCTGGGGATGCCTTGGATGTACCGTGTTCATGCTATCATTGATGCACATGATAAGAAGCTTACCTTGACTTATAGGGGTAAAACCCAAGTCCTAGATGTAAACTCGAAAGGGAAATCAGTCCCAATTGTATCCGCTTCGGCAATTTCTTCTATAATGAAAAAGCATCTTTCAGCGTATTTGATGTTTGTCAAAGAAAAGGAACCAGTAGAGGATGAATCTAATATCTCCAAGCTGGAAAAACAGCAAATTGAGTTTTTATTTCAGTTTCAAGAATGCTTGTGAAATGAACTCCCAAAGGAGTTACCTCCTGAGAGGCCAGAAGATCATACCATCGATATCATTCCTGGCAGTTCTCCACTGAACCGACCACCATACAGGGTGATGCGGCACAGCAGGAGGAGATCATGTGTCAGGTGAATGAATTGTTACAGAAGGGGCTGATTTAGCCAAGCTCTTCTCCATATTGTTCTCCCATCCTACTTGTGCAGAAGAAGGATGGATCTTGGAGAATGTGTATTGATTACAGGGCTTCGAATAAGATCTCTATTAAGAATTGATTTCCTATTCCATGCATTGATGACATCTTGGATCGATTAGAGGGATCAATCATCTTCGGTCGCATTGACTTGAAGAGTGGTTACCATTAGATACGAATCAGTCCCAAAGATGTACACAAGACTGCCTTTAGGACCACTTTGGGGCTTTATGAGTTTCTTGTCATGCCATTGGGTTTGACTAATGCTCCTGCTACCTTCAATCGCATGATGGATCGTATTTTCAAAGAGCACAGGAAGTTTGTGGGTACATTCTTTGATGACATTATTGTGTACTCGAAAGATGAAGAGGAGCATAGGCAACACTTGGCAGTTGTATTTGCAGAGCTAAGGAAGTCTAGAAATAGAGAAAGGAATACGTCACAGATCGTGACAAGCGAGAAAGGTTCCTCCTATTTTGCATACAAAAGAGAAGATATTTCTGGCTGATGAGTATGTGGAAGACTTGCGGACAGCGTATGAAAAGTTAAGTATGCCCTTCAACGCAGTCAGGACAAGCAGAAAAGAGATGAAGATAAGCATCGCAGGAACTTGGTGTTGCTGCGTTTTCTTAAGGCACGCCTCAGGAGCAAGAAAGGGAAGGTAAAGCTATACACCAAGCTGAATATGAGGTACTACACCCCTAACAAGTTCTTGAGAAAATCAATGAGGTAGCTTACAGGCTGAAGTTACTTGAGCAGTGGACCATCCACAATGCTTTCCATGTTAGCTTGTTGAAGCCTTTTCATGGAGAAGTGCCACAGGATATGCCAATTGAAGAGCAACCTGAAGTTGATGAGCAAATTTAGAGGATGAGTTTGGGAATGTTCCCGGATTCATCTAGGTATATTTTGCCGTATTAGCGGACATGCAAATTTCACCTTGTGAAGTTTTCGTCCAAGTTGCGGCCTGCTGGTATTGTGATAATTCTTTCTATCTTAAATGGTGCGTTGCCCTATCAGCTAGATTTAGATGCTTGTTTGGGAGAGACTAAAATGAAATCGTTTAGACTCCACAAGCAGTTGTAGCTTGAATGAAGAGTTTTTGGACTACTTTTTGATTAGTCTTCTCCTTTAGTGCTAGCCTTCGTCATGGTTGAGTCTGCCCTTCACCTCCGGAGTGCCGACAGAATCTCAGTACGAAGACTTTGTATAAATGAATGCTCAAGTATGTGTGGGTGTGTGGATGTGTGTGTGTGAGAGCATATTTTTATACTATGGTCTACACCCACTCTTCACACGTTGAACGTACCTCCAAGAAAAGGCACAGCCCAGCAGGGAATAGGTCGCCTAGTGCTCCACAAGAGCTTGAACAGAGGCGGCTGGCTGTAAGGTCAGAAACGAATGCATAATGGTTGCAAGGAGGGGCAGATAGAGGCAGAATTGAGGTAGCAAGCTATGGAGAAGGAGGCAGCTAGAGACGGAAATGAGCAGGCTGCATAGGAGAGGCGGCTGAAGCAGAATTAGGGTTTGTGCAAGAGTGATGAATTAGGGTTAGAACAAGGGTGACGTGGCAGCTATGGAACCTGGCTCTGATACCATGTTAGAAGCATGGTGAAGGGAGGGAGAGAGAGAGAGAGAGAGAGAGAGAGAGAGAGAGACAGAGAGAGGGTGTGAGGAAATGATGCACAAATGAAGACATAATGAAAGGCTTTCATTCAATCATTAAGTATTCCAAGAGCCTTATGTAGGCTACTCACACACACTCTAGCACCTAGTGCATATGGGATAAGTCCCATGATGACACGTGGCACTCACACAAGACTCACACGTGTAAAGTAGTACTAGATCACCTAGTACTACACACTAACACACTATACGACTGATATCTCCAACATGTGGATACGCGTGCGTACTATGCTGTATCAACATCACTCTCTGCGAGTCGCTTGGAAGACTCCAATGCTAGCCTCGGCAATCTCCACTAGGGTAAGGCTAGACTCTATGGAGGAAAGTCACTATCTGAAAGATGGTATTAACCTGGAGAGGGGGCATGACGAACTCTGCCTGTATAATCTGATGGGGGACTGAGGGCTTGCTCCGAATCATCCTGGATCCTATAATCACCTATAGTCTCTCAAATCTTTTCCACTTTGTCGCTGAAAGGTGCTGCATACATTGCAGTCGATCTCATCAGGGTGTCAAAAAGCCAACCCTTCGTCGGAGGGTCTTGGAAGTGTGCTTGGAAGCATTGCCTCTCTAGTCGGGCCAAAGCATCATGTCCTCGTGTGAGTCGTGTCGTACTTGCATGGATCATCGTGAAACGTGGCCCGCTGAACACTACCCCAAAATATGTGTAAGACTGCACTATCTCCACTGGCTTATCTCAGTATGTGAAACTATTGCAAGGGGACACTGCTCGCGAGGTTTTGAAGGTCATAAACTTGGTTTTCACAAGGTTAACTGTCCCTCTCTCCTGAGCCTGTAGGTGTTTCTACAATCCCTTTGCTGAGGATGATATGAGGACTGTCATCTACGAACAGTAGTATCTGCACCATCAGGTCATCCAGAAGTGAACCCTCTCCACCTAGGCGATGTACAAAGGAAGTGGACTCATCGATATAAAGCCAGAAGAGAGTCGGTGAGAGGGGGCAGCCTTGTTTCACTCCGATAATCTCTCAACCCAGTTTGATAGACCTCTTGGGGCACGCACCCTTCGTTCGACGGACTTATATAGACTCATGATTTGGGTATAGACTCATGACTCCCCATATCATGATCTCTAGGAGCTGTAACTCCTGTAATCTCCTGATCATGTGAGAACATGGGACTGTATCAAGCCTTACAAAAGTCTACGAAGCAAGTGTAGACTTTCTGATGCCTTGATTTCACCTCCTCAATGATAGCCTTCAAGGTGAAAATGTGGTCCAGGGCGGAGTGTTGTCTTTGAAAACCCTGCTGCCCAAGAACCCATTGCTTGTTGCCCTCTGTGTCACTGTTGATCTCCCTCTCTAGTATGGACCCTGTGGACCCATATGTCTTAGCTAGGGTTTGTCCAATCATAAGAGTGAGGTAGTTCCCAGTGTTTATGGGATCTCTTGCCTTGTGTATCAGTACTATCATCTATGGTTGTGGTGCTCCAGGTAGGCGGGAAGCCATGGCATAGGCATGGTTGAACAACTGTGCTAGGACCGGGATCAAGATCTCCTGTCCATGTGCAAAGTGCTCAGTGCGTAATCCCTCATGATCTGGTGGTCTTCGGTTATGAAGCTGGAGAAGGGCAGCCCGTACATTGTGTGCAGTAAACAAGTGACATGTAGTGGGTCTGGGCATAAAGAACATATCAGGTGGTGTCTGACCTGGGACATCATAGAGAGAGCATGTATATGTATTCCAGACGGCTGGATTTGTGATGGGGATGGGCGACTTTCCCTCCTATAAGAGCCCCCATCCCGTAGTAGGATCTCCGCTGCGAAAGGATCCAATCTCCTCATCCATCATGTGTATGAGGAAAGTTTGCTTCTTATGCCGTGTCACTCGGCGTGAGATCCGCCATGCCTTTGGTGAAGTCAAATGTCACAGTGATTGCTCACGTGTGAGGCGGGCTCTCATCTTTCTGCACTCATCATCAAACCAGAGAGAGTAAAGAAAGAAAGATATATTAATGTCCACGGGAGGCCTCGCGGGCCTATAGGACAAGGTAACACCAAAGGGGAAAAATTCATACATGCCACAAGGGGCTTAGTCAAAGGGCGCGCTAAAACCCTTGGTTGAGTACTATGATGAAATAAAAAGAGCTCAATGGCTCATGTAAAATTAAGTACAAAAATATATATCATATCATGTGCTATTTGCTATCTGGAGCATGCTGGGAATTGGAACTGGAACTAGAAACTGGAAATTGGAAACTCAGAAATCGAAACCCGGCACTGTGGTGGCTAGTCTATGAGTGGCGAAAATGTATCGACTCTGAGTCTGTCTGAGTGTCTCATGCTGTGGTGTCGGAGGGGGACGTGGTCTTCTTGATCTCTGAACCCGTTGAACTATGTTCAGAGTGACCCCTCGTCTTGGGCGGTCTCCTCTGAGGAAAGCTGTGATAGGGCGAACCTCGATCGAGTGTGCTCTGGGTGCTCTCCATGTCGTGGATGGCCTTTGCAATGCTCTCTCGGTGATCCAGACTGCCTGCATAGTAGATAGCTCCTCCTCCTCCACCCATTGTGTCTTGGAGCTGACTCGAATGCATAGAAATCTGTGACGTGCCATTGTGTGTGGTCAGCCTCTGCATCTTGTGGTGTGATCGCCTCCTGCTGCTCTCTGATCTGTCATAGCAGGGTCTCCCTGTGTTGGTGCTTCTCAAGCAGATAGAGCCCGATGCTGGCCTGGTCATGGAAGTGGATCAATCGTGATAGTGGGCCGAAGCCACTCCCATCCTGATAGAGGCAGTGGTATCGTCCCCGGATCTTGTAGTACGCTAGGTGGAAAGAAAGTGTTCCTCTGTCTCAACCACTCCCAGTGTGCATAGTATGCAAGTCCACTGCTCTCTAGGTATATGTGCTGCTCTCCCTATCTCAATCCTCAGCTGATGGGATGAGACCTGCATTTGCCCAATGGCGATCCTCAATGCATGTGAGACTCTTCTGTCCTCGAGATATAGGGGTCTGACGATGAATCCCTCCTCTGAGACATTCAAGAAATGGTCACGATAGAACTGTGTCTTGGTGGGGAGCTCCTGATCTCAACCAAAAGCGCGAGACGTGTGGAGTTGGAGAAGATCTAACCGTATGATACGGTTAATCTCAGCTCATGGGATCGACTTAGGGGTTGCATCGAAACTATATTGAAAGGGGGGGAGCTTGTCCATCTGGATCCTGTGTCTAGCAAACCATGTGGATATACGTGCATGCCATGTGTCCGCACCACCCTCAGCTAGTCGCCTGGATGACTCCATAGCTAGCCTCGGTAGCCTCCCATGAGGTAAGTCCTAGACTCTGGATGAAAGTCACTGTCTGAAAGATGGCATCAATCTGCAGAGGTGTCATGGCGAATTTTGCCTGTACTATCTCATGCGGCACTGAGCATGGTCACTTGTAGCCGCTCAAATCTCTTCCGCATCGCTATTGGTAGATCACATTACTAGAAGGTTGCTGCATACATGGAAGTCGGTAGCACTAGCGTATTCAAAAGCCAACACTTCGTCGGTGGATCTTGAAAGTGTGCCTAGAAACACCATCTCTCCAATTGGGCCAAAGTACCCCGTCCTCGTGTGAGTCGTGCTTGGGCTATACGTGTCATAGTGAAAAGGCGTACTGTGAAGACTGCTCCCAAATATGTGTAGAACTGCACTATCTTCACTGGCTCGGCTCGATAAGTGAAATTGAGTCGTCGGAGTATTGCATGTGAGGTGTTGAAGACCATAACCTTGGTCTTCCCAAGGTTGACTTTCAGGTCTCTCTCTTTACAAAACACCTGTAGGGCCTCAAGTGTCTCTGCAGCCCCTCCGTTGAGGATGAGATGAGGATGAGAGAGAGAGAGAGAGAAGAAAGTCTATTAATGTCCACGGGAGACCAACAGGTCTATGGGACAACAAAAAGCCCATCTAGTACATCTTCTTTAGGGAGGGCACATTGCAGCTCCTAGGGAGTGCAAAAGCAACCCCAATTATTTAGAGTACCTACGTAATAGTTTGAAAGAGTAATCAGCCATACATTAGTTTAAGACTGAGAGTCTTTTGGTTTGGATTTTAATTCTTTGATTAGTGCTATGCGTGCACGGTAAACTGCCCATTTTCCATCCTTCCTAGCAGCCCTGACTCTAGCTAATTCCGTTGCCTTATTCTTCAATTGAGCTCGTGTAGGTGTATAATTGCATGTCCTCTGGAGTGGGGGAGAGAGTAGGCCATTCCATGTTGGCTATTTCTTTAGAACCCCCTAGCTGAACCTAGCCCTCCCGGTTGGGCTGGAGGTTTAGCCTAACTCGGGGTCAGAGTCCCTAGGAGCTTGCTGCGAGGTGAGCAGGGGGGCAGGGGGCCAGAGAACAATTGACCGAGGAGTGAAGGAACTGCTTCTGGCGGTGGCAGTTCTGCTGCTGGCAGCGCTGTTGGCTGGCTGCTAAACATGTTTTTGGCCACTTTTGGTCATATAGATCACGGTGGCTGGGGTGTATGCCATGTGTGTGTGTGTTGGCGTGCGCCCATATGCATGTGGGTGTGTGCGCCCACAAACATACATACTTACATGTGTGCAAAAACACACAAGAAAACGTGGCTAGCTGATTGTGTTATAGAAGGTCAGCAGCACAAATGTAGGTTAGAAGCTCGTGTTCTTCCCTTCGATGGCAATGATTGAATGCATGCATCTCATGCATCTGCAACAACTGCTTCTTTCTTGCTGCTCTGCAAGGAGTCTTCTTTCTTCTTGTTGTTTCTCCCTTCGCAAATGTTGCAAAAGTGTCTTCCATTGCCATTTCAATACCCTGCCATTGCTTTCCTCAACTCGTAATCTATTCCTTGTGCCTTGACAAGGATTTTCAGCTTTCTTGTCTCGTAGTCTCTGTTTGGTTCTCTTGCAAGCCATGGCAAGCTACATGTTGCCATTGACGCCACAAGGAGATATCCTTGTGTAAACATGAAAGTAGGCAGGTGTAGCTCTCATGCTATGAAAATACAGATTGCATGCTGATGGTTGGCTTTAATACTGCAGCAGCAGGGAAAAAGCATTCAGTCTGTTAAACACCCGAAAATACTGTCTTATGTATTGTTTATTGGAATGGATAATGAAACACCCTGGGGACTGGTGTGCCACCCTCCCCTTCCAAATTCATTTTGCAGCTCCTTTAGCGTGTTCGCTTGTTGATTATCAACAAGTGCTCTGGTTTTACGTGGATTTTCAATGCTGTATCTATAAACTTTTAAAGCTGTCCTTGAAATTTAACGTCGTTTAAATGTTACAGGAGTGCTGTTAGATGATCTGTTGGTAGCAGAAGACCCTGCAGCTGTTGAAACAACCAATGCTGCATTGCATGCAGCTGCAGCAACTGCTGCTATTGCAAATGGACAACCTGCAACACCAACTACTGCTGGTCGGACAAATTATACAGATGGGCATGTTAAAATGCCTCACCCAGAGCCAACCTCAAATGGCGCTGTTGTTTTGGGGACTCCAGTTGCAGCTCCTGTCAATGGGGATGTATCCATGGATATCAGTGCAGAAAATGCTTTGCTACATGGCCATCAACGGTAGATCTCCATTTATTGAAATCAGCTTTTGAATAATTTAGAAATGTTAAGATTTAGTTCTTTGTTTACATGCTATATTTATAGTTTTATTCACAAGCAGGAGACCAAGTACTGGAGTCGAGTCTTTGGTGGAGGCATCAGCAGCTGAGGCTGAGGCTATAAGTGCGGCACTAGCTGCTGCCAAAGCCCGCCAGACTAATGGGGAGATGGACCAGAGTACTTCAGATGTCGAGAATGGAGCTGATCCTTCTTCAAGTGAAGGAGAACCTTCATCAACTATGGCCTCTGTTAGCAAAGCTCAGCAAACACCAGTGGAAAATCTTGCACCTCAAACTGGTGTTCGATTGCATCACAGAGCAGTAAGTTCAATGTGGAAATATCACTATCTAGGAGCTGGGCATTTAAATTGCAACCTTTCGTCTTGCATAAGGAGCTCATATAGAGTCTAGTATTTTATAGGTGTTGTGTGAACTAAAAGTGTTGTGTTGGTGGGTTTTGTAATTATTTATGAACTGTTCATAGTTGAGTCATGTGGACCTGGGTGTCTTTTCATGTGGTGGATGCAATTTTCTACGAGAGGACCAGAAAAGCCACTGTTTTGGATTGTTGTAGAGAATCTGAGAAGTGTTGATAAAGTCAATGATTTGGAATGTATTTGAGAAGCTTGATTTCATCAAGGAACAACAAATAATTTCCTACAACTTCCTTCTTTGTACATTTCGCACATTGTGCTCACCTCATAATACATACGCCAAGATGTAAAGGGTGAGGAGCATTTAGGCAGGATTGTGATGGGAGCAGAGGCTGCAAAGGACGTGTCGGCAGAATTTATTCAAGTATTCTAGAGATTAGAGTAAGATTGAGCAACATAGCATGTCTTGTACATGTATATGAATTCTTGTTGACCTGGAAATTGTGAACATATCGGACAATGCCTAAAATGTCTGCTTGAGTGTCAAAAGGTGCCTAGGGAACATGTAAGATTTCATCTTTATCGATTTAACTTGATTTAATTACTGTTCGAATGAACAGAGAAATTGAAAAGTTCTACATTCAAGAATGCAAAAGCAAAAGGTATACACAGCACAAGGTACACGACTGAGGATGGTTCAGCGCCTCCTTGGAGATAATGCATTGGATGCAGACTGACAGAGATTGAAAGGTGCCAGCAGGAGGTAAATGACAGTTTTGGGTGGTCAGGGGTCCACATCTAGGTAGAACCCTATCTGCTAGATGGTGGCGCACTGAATACATTCTCTTGTATCAGGTTTTGTTCATTTGTTTGGAGCAGTCTATAAATACTTGATCTACTACTCTACTCTACTGTTGCACTGTTCAAAGATCTAACTCTGTATCTATCTCTCTATGCACTTGTGTACGCATCTAGGAAAGAAGTAAGATTTGAAATAGAACTGTGTGTCTTCTGGGCAACGTTTCATAATCTTCCACTGCGGGGGAGTGTTGCCTGTAGCAAGCAACCTCGGCCTCTGTTTTCTAACAACTAGTGGAGTTGTCCTTATCCAAGATGGACATCCCATACCATATGAAAACTGTGAATTCAAGTGAGTGGAATGCATCTATACTACATATGATTAATTATTAAAGGTTGTTGTGCATGCTTCAAGGATACGGAAGTATTATTTAATTGGCACCAAATTTTTCGTAACGATTTCTCGCTTGTTCTTTAAAAGATTTTAATGTGTAAGATTGATGTATTCTAGTCTTATGAAGGGATATATATCAGCCATTGATATCCGGTAGACATATTAAACGGACATTTGTTATACAAATCTTTCAAATTATGATATAATGTCAACTAGGGGAAAATGCTTTAGTCGAAAACCAACTATCAATCTTATAGCGACAATAGAAGTTTAGTACATGAGAACTACTTCAGCTTCTCCAATATATGGGTTAGATTGGAAAACAACACTTATTCCATGAAATGGTAACACTCAATGTTCCGTGCCTTGGATTTGCTACGAGACTTCCCTCTTTCTTGGGACTTCCCCCTAAACTGTGATCTGCCCCTTTGCACATTTAAGGCTGCATCCTGCTTGTTGCCATCCATACTGAAGTTTCATCCTCAATATGGACAACTATATTAGGGCCTAGCTCCTGCAACCTTCTTTGTATCTGTAGCTCCCTCTTTCTAGTCTCCACATCTATAACAGATTTTGATTCTTTTATTTGCTGCTTCAGTGACTTCTCATAAGCAACCTTCCCTCTAGTGTTCTTTGAGTGGGTTACTTCAACAACCGTAACCTCATCTACCTTCAACTTCCCTGTAGGTGGAATTAATAATATGTCTCTCATCTTTATGTCCTGCCATTCCACAGGATGAACAAGATTGTCATACCTCCATCTCACTCTGAACAAAGTGTTAAAGTCTTTGGCCATCAGAGTCACCCTGTGAGCATGGGTTGCTAGTAGCATTGCATCTTTAAAATATTTTTCCAAGTAATCCTCTGCCATTTCTTGTAAGGAAAGAATGGCAGTCCTGTTCCACCTGAACCTAAGGTGCCAACTATCACATATGTCTTTCACTAGTCTTTGAAAAGGTGCCTTGGGGATTGCAAAGCCTATAGCTTTTTGTTGCTTCTTGATCTCCCTTAGCACACCTGCACCATGTTTTAATCTCTTGGCCTTTTGCACGAGCAGGTTCATTGGCTTACCCTTCCTGCCATGTGCACCTCTTCCCTTTGGAGGCACACTAAATTTCTTGGTACCTGACATTATAGGCAACATGTAATGGAATAGATGCATCAGCCATCTTATATGGGACTTTGAAGAGTGATGGCTACGTAACAAGTGATATTCTATTGGCCAATGATAAGGAAAGATGTTGCAATATTTGGTGCAAAATGTATTGCTTCTCGAAAGGATTTACAAGGGTAAGACTCATGCATTACTTATGATAAAATTGAAATCCATCAGTCTTAGAAACAAATTTCAATGAATTTCATTATAGGAATGCTTGATACAATGGGTGAAAATGATATGATCTATATCATAGTTAACTGCTTTAATAAGTAGGCATATTTCATCCCTTGTTTAAAAACTAGTTCAGCAAGCTGTTCATGTGCCTTTTTATTTGCTAGAGAAAAGAACTTTCCCTAGAGTTGGATGAGAGCTAACCGTATGATATTGTATTTGGTGCGGGAAGCAATGGAATGAATTATGAGAATGAAGTGCAAAGGGAGCAAACAAAAGACTGAAGCAAGAATGAAGTATTGCTCAAAAAATTAAGAGAAAAATACAAAGGGTGGCCTATATGGCCCCCAAGTCAACCGTATGGTTGACCAGAGAAGTCGACTCATAGAGTTGACCTGACCTACAAGGCTCCAGGGCTGAGTGCTAACAAACCCCCCTCCATGGTATGGCTGAAGTATCTTGGAAATATCTCAAGAAACCTAGAACTACTCATGGTTGCACATATCGTTCCAGAGGGATATAGCAACCTATGATATGTACAGAGTGATCCCTTACGTAACAAAATTAGCCAAGTGTAAAGCATGTCAAAATGCCTTAAACTTGGGCCGTGGTAAAGCTTTCATGAAAAGATCTGCCAAGCTGTCCTCGGTGGGAACATAGGACAACTGGATGTCTCCACCAGACAATCGCTCTCGAACATAGTAATAGTGGACCTCAATATGCTCTGTGCGTGCTGAAACATTGGGTTTCTAGCAACTGCCAAAGCACTCTGGTTGTCGGTGTAGATCGCAATAGAGTCCGGTTGAATGATATCAAGATCTGCAAGTAACTTGCAAAGCCAAACGCATTCTACTATAGCTATGAAAGCTGCTTTGTACTCAGCCTCACAAGTCACAACTGGATGTGGCAACTGTAGGTTGCTTCTTGCTGAACCAAGAGATGCATAAGCTCCAAGCATAAAACAGTTGCCGCTGTGTGACACCCTAGTGTTGTAACATCTTGCCTAGTCGCTGTCCGTGAATGCATGCAAAACAAGTGGGGCCTTTGAACCATAGAGTAAACCCAAATGCTGTGTGGCCTTCCAGCCAAGGTAAAGGCACATTTTTAGCGAATACAACATCCCTACTGACAATGACCTTGCCTGTGCGGGGCTGATCCAACTTGTATCCCTTGCTCTTTGCGCTGATATGCATTTTACAGCTTTGTCTTCAAGCTTGTGCCTCAGCTGAGATGGCACATGAGCATAACCCAATGACCCGAACACCCGCATATGAGAAATTTCAGGTTTGCGACCATGCCATGTCTCGTAAGGTGTGATAGTCTTCAATGCCTTTATGGGTGGCTGATTGAGCACATAGTTGGAGCACATGATAGCATCCAACCAAAACTTATTTGGCAAAGACTTCCCTTTGAGCATGCATCTACCCATTTCCATCTTTGACCAATTTTTCATCTCTGGCAGCGTGTTCTGTTGCAGAGTAAAAGGCACTGTACATTGATGTATAATACCTCAAGTTGCCAAAAAATCCAAGAATTCATGGGACATGTACTCTCCCCCCCCCGTCAGTGCGTAGAGTAAGGAGCTTGTGCCCTGATTCATTGTCAGCCATGGCAAGCCAATGTCTGAAGCATGGGAACACATCAGATTTGGCTTTCATGCCATATATCCAAGCAAAGCTGGTGTAGTCATCCACAAAGGTAGAATAGTAAAGGTAGACCCCAAGAGATGCTGTCCTTATCGGCCTGCACGCATCACTATGCACAAGGTGAAGCTTCTGGGATGCACCAATTGTCCCATCTTTTAGAAATGAGAAATGGTGCATTTTACCCAACAAGCATGCCTCACAAACATGTTTCGTTGGTGCATGCATGGGTGGGAGAGCAACCACAATGTCCTGTGAATGCATTTTAGCCAAGCTTCTATAGTTGAGATGACCCAACCGTGCATGTCATTAGTGGGAATTTGAAATTACAAATTCAGCAACCAAATTTGCCTCTACAGCTGGCTGTTTGTCATATTCATCAAGATGATACAGTCGAGAAGAAAGTGACCCAGTAAGTACTATGCATTCATCGAACCGGTTGTCATACACGGCAAATCGAAAACCATCAAAGAGAAACTGAAAGCCATTCAACGAGATGGCTGAAATGGAGATGAGGTTCTTCTTGATACTTGGGATAAACAAAATCTCTGTTAGTGTGAATGTATCACCTAAAACTGAAGTGACCTCGTCTTGATCAATCCCTTTCACGGGATATGATGCATTGTTGGCACATGTGATGGAGCAGCCCCCAATGTCCGAAAGAGTGACGTGCAGGAAGTGATGTGCTTGGAAGCACCATTGTCGAAGTACCAATGTGACTTAGAATCTAAGACAGACAAGGCTTTAGCATGCTTCTCTGGATGGTACTGCATGTCACCATGAATGCCCACTCAATGTGAGCAAAGTTTGCAACCTCATGACTATGATCTGGGGCAGCAGTAGTAGTAGTGACAGCAAGTCCCTTTTGCTGTTTTTTCTTCAGAAGCGGTTGCAATAATTACAGCGTGTGCTGTTTTTCTTATTTGCATCAGACGGGGCAGAAGTAGATGAGCCTTTAGAAGGATTTGATTTGCTGTAATTGTGCTTATTCTTTCCCTTATTTGTGTGATCAGTGACAAAAGCCTGATTTGCAATTTGAGAGGCAACACTATTTGTGCGACTCTGCTCCTCTTGCAGAAGAAGGGAAACAAGCTGGTCGAAAGTATAAGCATTGGGATTGCCTATGGCACCCAACCTCAATGAAGTAGCAAACCCTTGGTAGGACTCAGGAAGTCCATTAAGTGTCGTGGACACTACGTGAGCATCTGGAATAATTTCAGCCACATTGATGAGCTGCCCTTGAAAATCCTTGACTTTTGTGATGTATGCATCCATGCTGTACCCCTCTTCCATTCTGACATTCTCCAATTGCATGCGTAAGAAAGCAACACGTGCCTCATTTGCGAACCTAGTAAATGTTGGCCAAGATGTCCCACACAGCCTTTGATGTTTTGCAAGATCGAATGTGAGGAATGATGTGTCTCTTGAATGAAAAAGCAATGATAGAATGTGCTTGGGCATCTCTACCATCCCATCTGGCCTGTTCGGGTGTGGGAGGTGTGGCTGGAGTAGTAGTAGATCCAGAGGTGGCTGTAACAATTGCACCAGTTGTAGCAGTAGATCCAGAAGTGGCTGTAACAGCTGCACCAGCTATAGTAGTAGAAGTGGATGCCACAGAGGGAGGTCGAAGGTCTAATCCTGAGACAATACCCCAAAATTTTTTGGCCACCAGCAAGTGTTTCACCATGTATGACCACATGGGATAGTTGGGGCCATCGAGCTTGTCCTCAACTGAGAACATACCCATCCAATGGTTGCTTCCCATTGCAAAAATAAATCCCCGATGTGCTCAAGAGTGGCCTCAAGGCTGTCACTGCAAAGTGAGCTGGCTGTCCAAAAATGACAGTACATGCCAGGTAGTGATGAACCAAAAAATGAGCACTCAAAAAATGAGCTAAATGCACATGCTGTCCCCCAAAAAATATAACCTGCAAAACAATCTCTGTCCGGCCACAAGGACCCTCCTGCCAAGGATAGCTGTCCTGCAAAAGTATCAGCCCTAAACAAAGGGTAAATGCAAATAGAGCCCAAATTTGACTTGTTCAGGCAAGTATCACTGCAAATGTCAGCAAATTGAGCAAAAGCTCCAAATTTTGAGGTAAATTTGTAAAAGCCCCAAATTTTGCTGTAAAATTGCAAATGTGATGAAATGTCCTGCAATACGTTGCCAATTTCACTGAAAATCCCCAATTTTCAAATCAAAGCAAGCAAATGTCACTGCTTTTTGGGCAAATGTGACACGGGGTCCCCCCCTCGAAATCATCGGATTACCTCATCCATCCTGTGTGTGAGGAAAGCCCGCCTCTTATGATGTGTCAATAATCATCGTGAGATCCGTTACGCCTCCTAGGTCATTAGATGGCCCAAGGCTCGCTTACGTGTGATTTGAGATCTCACCTCTTTGCACTCGTCTTTGGCCCAAGAGTTTTGAGGCATCTTCCTAGCTGGGATGTGTTGTGGATCGAGTTGTAGGGAAAGATCTAGTAGCAATGTCCTGTACCATTGCAACTAGGGGGTTCGAGGCACGGGTGAGGTCTACATCATCCCCAAGTAAAGACAGAACCTCATGGGCCAAGTGGCTCACAAAGATTGGGTTGAGAGCATGATCAAAATGTATTTAAGCATGGGTGAGTGTGGGAGGGGCTCTCCCTGTGGCTGGTGTAGTGGCCGAAATGCTGAAAGCGAAGTATGAATGGTCAGCGTCGAGTGGGGGAGCAGGCACAATAAAGCCATGTATCCGTGATACAAAGGCTAGGGGGCCCATCGGACATACATACATACATACACAGAGAGAGAGAGAGAGAGAGAGAGAGAGAGTCACACTGTTTTTCAAGGAATTCTTGTTGAAAATTCATGTTTTGATGGTTGCAGGTGGTTGTAGCTGCAGAGTCTGGAGGAGCATTGGGAGGACTGGTTAGGCAATTATCAATAGATCAATTTGAGAATGAAGGACGTAGGGTGAGCTATGGGACTCCAGAGAGTGCTAATGCTGCAAGGAAGCTACTCGATAGGGACATATCTGTTAACAGTGTATCAAAGAAGGTAATTCTTAAAGGTTGGTCCATGTCTTTAGAGATGCTTGGTATTCTTGAAATGTTCAACTAGGAGGGCAGCATATGATTGTATGAACCGTTCACATAATGATTGTTTTTTGACTCATGTAGGTTATTGCGCACTTATTAAAACCTCGTGGCTGGAAGCCTCCTGTGCGAAGGCAATTTTTCTTGGAATGTAGTGAGATTGCAGAACTTTGTGACTTTGCAGAGAAAAATTTTGCTCGGGAACACAGCGTCCTTCAAATAAAAGCCCCAGTTAAAATTTTTGGTGATCTTCATGGTCAGTTTGGTGACCTCATGCGGTTGTTTGATGAATATGGTTCTCCGTCAACAGCGGGAGATATAACGTAAGATCTCATCCAGTGACGTTCATACATACAAAAGTGATCTTGACCAGAAAAAGTTTTCTAAGGGGTGTTTTGGGATTGCAGCTGTGTAAACAAATGAGAGCTTTGTTTGCCAGGTTTTAATCTATTAGTCATTTTTAAAACTGTGTCTTGATTTTGGTCTCATTCGATTAATCATGTCGTTCAAGGGGACAAGGTACACTGCTGTTGTTAACCCCCAATTAGGCCCTTATAAAAGGGCTGGCAATAACGTGTTGGTATCATGATCTAGATTTGACAAATCCAAGCAATCCCTCCCTAGGGAACAAAACATGCGTTTTGCTGCAGCCTTGCATGCATTTAAGTTTTATTGTCTTCAGTGAAATTACTCAGAAAAAGATCATTCTGTTTAGCAATCTATTCATCTCTTAATGTGTTCTTGAGATCCGTAGCCACTTGGAAAATATCCAGGCTCCTAGATTTATAGGCTTAGAAAGCTGTCCATGTTTTTACAAAAGCTCAGCTTTTGAAATAAAGCTGCTGCATGATTTTTAGCCAAAAAGCTGGCTTTCCAAAAAGCTATAGCTTTTCCTACCAGTGTCTAATCCCCTGTCACAATTAAAACACCTATACCCATTAATTGTTAGCAAAACTAATGCATACTCGTGATCTTGACTAATCGTAGTCCTCTGTGGGTGTCCCCATCATGCACATGGGTAAACATAAGCAACCTTTCTCTTGTTGATTAAAGTCAACACTCTCTGACCAAAGCCAAAACTTGCTCGTTGACCATTGCCAACACTCTTTGACTGAAACCAAATCTTTACGCTTGACTCTTTGATTGAAGTCAATGGTTTAAAATATTTTCTCTTTTATTTCTCGAAACATCTAAATACTATCTCGTCACATCATATAGCCATGAATGTCCTAATCAATCACAAGGGAATAAAAACCCATTTAATAACGATAAGCAAGCTCATTGTGTACAAGTATTGCCCATTCCTTAACATTCTAGATGTAAGGAATTGAAGTGTTCTATGAGGGTGAAGCACATGCTTGCTTCATTATTTGGTCATATGGAACTAAACTTTTCGCCCTTATGACCTACCGGGATCCTTAATGAGAAGAGGCTTAGGGTTATGTTGAATGATAATGCCATCTATAACTTTTTGAACTATGGATACAAGTTACCTAAAGGTTAGAGGGCACATAAGTATGTGGTCTCCTAAGGGTTGAGGCAAGAAAGTCTAGGACACAATGCTTAATATTGTCAGTTTGGAAATTCGAGGATATAAAAATAAATTATGCACCTTGACAGGACTGATGTGGTCTTGGGAAGATGGGTTGGTCCATACCCTATAGAGGAGTTTGTTTGAATACTCACTTTTGAGAAGGATGGAGAATTGATCCACCCTCATGGTGAATATGGAGTTCATTGCGAAGAACCCATTGTTCCATGCTTGAGCACACGGAGATTCATTTTTTCAGCCTGTTTGGGTTGTGTTTACACAGCTCTACATCTCTCTCTCTCTCTCTCTCTCTCTCTCTCTCTCTCTCTCTCTCTCTCTCATGTGAACATTTTTTGGTTAAAAGATTGCTTTTTGCTGTGCTGGTGAATTTCTCTTACATGAAGATGTAGTTTATTTTAAAACCTATATCGATGATGCCATCATGAAGATATCGGTATATTTTTTAAAGAAGAAATCGGAGGCAATTGACAAGTATATTTTAAAAAGAAGAAATTGGAGGCATAGTACTGGAGCAAAGGACTTGTTTTTTAGTAGCAATATTCACTGAAGTGTATCTATATAACAATCCCATTTGCTTTTTAGTTCTTAGGCTTGTCCTACTGTTAGAGGTCATCTACTTTTCGGTACCTGTCTAGTTTCGTTTTGTTATTTATTCACACCTTTTAAATTAATTAGTATTTTTTTTAAATTTAAAATAAATAAATAACTAACTTATTAAAAAATAATGATAATAATTGTTTCTTTGTGTTTGCGTTGATGTTTCATTTGTTTTCTTATATGTACGTTGTTTATCTTCATTCCCTTGCGTTAGCACTAGTTGTTGTTGTTGTTTTTTTGGGTGGGTATGCTATGGTGGATATTTAATCTAATTTAATTCTCTCTCTCTCTCTCATATTCTTTTTCTGAAATTTTGCCTTGTTTCTTTCTTTTTGCTATTGAAGTTTTTGTTGTTTGGGTTGGGATTTCAAAGTTTAGTAAGCATTGAGTTTATCCAAGAGATTCCGAAATCTTTTGATACCTAGATGGCAGCTTATGCTGAATAAGCATAGCTTTGCTTACTAAGTTATTTTTTAAATAAAATTTGTCATTTACTCATAATTTTGTGTAAACTTGCTTACAAACTCCCTTCTACCTTGTTTTATAAATTATTTAGGTCTTATGAAGGTACATATAACAATCTCAATGTGAGTTTGGCAAATGCAGTAGAAGGAAAGTCTCCACATGAAGCTTACTCCGATACAAGGCCCTTTGTCAAGCATTGAAGAGTTTATGTTCAAGTGATATATGCAGATACACAACGCTTTGCCAAACATTTGAGAGTGTTTGTTCTAGGACAAAGATTAGTAAAGCATTTAACGTCATTAGGTGTATTGTGGAGTGAAAGGGATATCTCTTCAACAAATCAACTACTATGAAGAATTTGGTTAGTAATGATAGCTTTGCTTCTTCTGCCGTAGTCCTCTACCTGCCTTATAGTAGACATGCTTTCCTTTTCAGTGATTCCCAACAAGCAGCCTTGTGAGTAGGAGATAAAGGAAGACCATAGAAATCCTAGCTACCTCAGCTTTTGTGGCCTTCGTTGAGTTGGGCCATCATTTTATCCTTTCTGTCTCAACTCTTTTCCTTTCTACCTAGCATTCTTTACTAAATGACAAAAGGAGGAGCTTTATCCTTTAATTTTGGTGTGGTGTATTCAGTTAGAAACATGCGGTGCTGCCATTGTCTATTGAAATTGGTTGCTGTATGTTTAATCAATTGTGCTATTTTTGAATAAAGGAGAATCCCCACGGTTGGATTAAAGGAGACGAATGTGCTGACAGTTGTAATGACAACTTTACAAGTTGATTTTTGAGTGCAATGGAATATAGTGACTTTGATTTTACTCTGTGGTTCTTATGTTGTAAGGTTGGCTATTATCCCTGTGTACCGTAGTCTCCTTTTTATTGTTCCTCAGTTGTTTTGAACCCATTTTTTGCAGGTATATTGACTATCTCTTTCTAGGTGATTATGTTGATCGGGGGCAGCATAGCTTGGAGACTATAACTTTACTGCTTGCTCTCAAGGTCAGTTGATTTTATCTGTTCACTGGATTGGCAAATGATTTCTGAGATGAAGGTTTATTTATTTGGTTTATGTTCCTGACTGGGAGGTATTTTGGATTAGGTGGAATATCCTCTGAACGTGCATTTGATACGAGGAAACCATGAGGCTTCTGACATTAATGCTCTGTTTGGATTTCGAATAGAATGCATTGAGCGCATGGTAAGTTGTGAAGTGAGGCTCTTTTGAACGTTCTCTCCTTATGTGAGGCATATTTCCTGAATCTGCAATGGGATAGAAATGGTGGGGTCTCATGTTCTGGTTTTTTAACAGGGTGAAAGAGATGGCATATGGGCATGGCACCGTATCAACCAGCTCTTTAATTGGCTTCCCTTAGCTGCACTAATTGAGGATAAAATAATATGCATGCACGGAGGAATCGGCCGCTCTATAAATCATGTGGAGCAGATCGAAAGTCTGCAGCGACCCATCACCATGGAGACAGGATCTGTGGTACTAATGGATCTTCTATGGTATGATTTATTTAGGCACTATTGTCTTGGAATTTTATGCACTGTTGTCTTATAAGTTAAACTTTCTACTTTGTGTAGATCGCCTGCTGACTGTATTTCTGGGCTTAGCATCCTACAATCTTGTTGAAATTTGTATCCTGCCTGTTCTTTTGCAGGTCTGATCCAACTGAAAATGACAGTGTTGAAGGGTTGCGGCCCAATGCCAGAGGGCCAGGTCTTGTCACTTTTGGAGTACGTGATATGCTGAGTAATGGGCTTGTGTTAATGCTCTTTTTACTCCTGAAAACAAATATGCTGAATGTGTTGGAGTTTCATACCTCTTAAACTGTATGCCTTTGATTGAACTGTGTTGCATGGTTTGGCCTGGGCAGCCTGATCGGGTGATGGAGTTCTGCAAGAACAATGATCTGCAACTGATTGTAAGGGCTCACGAGTGTGTGATGGATGGGTTTGAGCGCTTTGCACAAGGCCATTTAATCACGTTATTTTCTGCAACCAATTACTGTGGTAAGTCTTCATAGTACTCTTGTGGTTCTACATACACTGGTGTACTGATATTATGTTTCTCAGAGGGGGATATATTGTTTGAAAATGTCTGGTTTGCAGGTACTGCAAACAATGCTGGAGCTATTTTAGTTCTAGGAAGAGATCTAATTGTTGTACCTAAACTTATCCATCCCCTACCTCCCACAATTGCATCTCCCGAGACATCTCCAGAGCACCTTGCTGAAGACACTTGGATGCAGGTATTTAAAATAAGAAGCAATTTATTGGCCTTGAAGTATATATATTAATGGAAATATGGTCTCTGTCCACAAATGGTTAGTAGAGAGACATGACGAGAGCTAATATCGGTGTACTTTTTTTGTAGGAATTAAACTCACAAAGGCCCCCGACCCCCACTCGTGGTAGGCCTCAACCATCTAACGACCGTAGTTCATTGGCTTGGATCTAGAGGGCTGTGTATATCCAATTTTCCAAGGCACACTCTCTTTTCTGGCTGGAAGTGGAATTTCCATCTGCCTCTCGACATGTAGGTTTGTATATATTCACCACATTTTACAGAAGGGTGCAAAGATCACCTGGACTGTGCTCACTTGCACCACTTTAGAAGGTGAGGTGCACATCGTTTGATTGCAGTATTTTTCTTGAAAATTTGTTTCGGGAAGGAAGAACCATGTGGTTGTTTCACTTGAAGGTAAACCACATCAATAGGTTCTGCAATTTGTGTATTGATGCTTACAAAATTCTTAATAAAGGCAAGTTCAAGATAGCAGGTTGAGTTTCTTGGCACTCTGAGAGCCTGCCATTCCTGGGTTATTTTCTTTGTTCAATGCAATTGGATTAGTTTCATTCTTTGGTGCAGTAGCCTATTTCATTCGGAGGTAGTGCTTGCGTACTGGGAGTACATAAAGCTTGGAAAGTTGCAAGAATCAAATAGGTGATGAAACATTAAGACAATGAAGGTCTTGGATATCAACGAAGGGCTTGCATGTAATAGCAGTCACCCTTTCTGCTTCCCATTTTGAGAAAGTTGCAAGAATCAAATAGGTGATGAAACATTAAGACAATGAAGGTCTTGGATATCAACGAAGAGTCACTCTTTCTGCTTCCCATTTTGAGATTTATAATGCAGCAGTGTCCACAAGGTTGTACTCTCCTTTTTCAAGAGATTTTCCCATCAGAGAAGCCTCTTTTATGTCCTTTCAGTAACAATGTATGGGTACATATTTTGGAAGGCAGTGGAAACAGTAAAATATTGTCTTTTCAGTAACAATGTATGGATACATATTCTGGAAGGCAGTGGAAATATTAAAATATTGTCCACGTAGTTGAAGACTCCGCTTTAACAAAGTACATCGAAAACAGGATTTTTCTCCACCAGGATCTGACATCTAGAGTTCACAAAAGCCTTGTTCGGTGAGGTGCTAAATTTACAGGTTTTCCATATTAGGTGATGTATAAGATCATTCATGGAATAGCTTTTCCTTCTGTTCATCGGACAAGTGTAACTGTTTGTTCAAAGTATCCATGCTATGCAATTAATTCTTGAACTTGTCACTAGATAATTTGCTTATTTCTAGTTTGTTTATGCCATCGACACGTGACATGGTATACCTTTTCCTGCTGTTGATTGGACAAGGGTAACTGTCAAATAATTAAACCTATATTTTTGTAGACTCTTTCTTAAGGACGATTACATGGAGCCCGTTGGGTACTGACGTGAGTTCCTGATCAAATGCATGATAAAACGATAATATCTCAATTATGCTAAGCATTTGGGCTTCAGAATGAAGTCTCCAGGCTTTGTTTCTATTTCTGTCAATAATTTTTATTGAACTCACCAAAATGTACCACCAACACCACTCTAGCACGTACAGAGGTATTTGTATTACAAAAGGGTTTTTAAGATGTGAATTGCATCCATTTGTATTACAAATGGATTTTTAAGATGTGGCTTGCATGGATTTTAAAATGGATTTGTTAATAGTCACTGTTGATCGTGCTTGTGTACAAAAGAACTGATTTTATATGATTCGCAATCGAATTTGTCTTGACATGTTTCTGAAGGTGATGTAGTGAATTGACAAGTAGATACTGAGTGATGCAATATGAGCCTTAAACACGAGTATGATGGTATTCTTTGTGTGTGCAGTGAATTGCCAAATCGATAGTGAGTGATAATATGTTAATTCGTTTCTCGTGCCTTTAAAAATAGAAGTATGCATGATAGATCGATGCTACTGTTCGAGTTAGGAGGAATCTTGAATCCTTGAAGGGAGTCTAGATCATATCCAAGTAGAAAGTAGTATTGTACTCTATACATTTTGAGTAATTGTAGCATTCACTACAACACCCATATGCTATCTTGGTTTGAGCAAAGGATGAGATGATAAAGATACGTGAAATAACTACGTGAGTTATATTTCAATGAACAAAGGTGGTGCAATGCTAGTACTTTGAAGGTTCTTACGTTGTAGGGACGTTTACAATGTTTTTACTCAAGAGAGTACCCCTTTGGCTCAAGGTTGTAACCTTTTTTGATGTTGGGGGAGGGAGGGGAAGCTTCATTGAAAAAAGTCCCCTTTGACTCATGGTCGTAACCTTTTTTAATGTTAAAAAAGGCTATTGTAGGAGTTGGGGTATGGGGGCTCGAGGAGTTGTACTCCACCATTAACCCATCTCCTCTTCAACCTATTAAGCTTTGCAATGATCCTTGGGGGGTGAGGAGAAGAGCTTCATGCCCTTCAAAGCTAAGGAAGATGCTATGGAATTGACAACATGGGGGAAGGGGAGGAGTTGGTGGTGGCAAGGGCATGGCAATGTAGGAAAGAGAAGACATGATGTGTATCTTCCCTCACCTACAAGCATTCTTGCCTCTTAAGGTCCAATTGCAATGAATTGTAAACTAGAAATTATGCGTGAGTACTTTACACGGGAAACAAGCCTTGTATTCCCAAATTTTAGAGGACTCAGGGCCATGCATAGTAGAAAAGAGCTCATGAGGGGAAGGTTGATGTGATGATTCTTATATATTCCGCTTATGTGGGTATGTGAATTTTGGTGAAATATCACTGTTGGATTGAATGGGCATTGTTTCCATGGATTGATATGCTTGAAGGTTTGAATTTTGTGCTCATTGTTGTGGGTTTGAAGGAGAAAAGTAGATGTGAATTCATGTATGCTTTGTGTTTTGAATCTTGTGGTTGTGGGTAAGTGTGCAAATGGTTTGTATGATACATTTGGGTTGTAAGAATGAGCCTTCTATTAAATAGATGCAACCAATTTAGAGGAGGCTTTGGATATTGTGAAGCTTCATGGGTCTATAGAGCCTCATTGAACCTATAGAGCCACCAAGCTTTCAAATTGTAGTCAATAGCCAAGATCTAGCAACTAGTAGTTGAGAAGGCCATAGGTGGCTCATTTTGATGGGTCTCATGATAATGAATAACTACTCGAGCTCATTATTTAGTCCAATATTGAAAGCCCATAGGTCTTGAGGATCTCGCTATGGCATTGGAGAACTATTTATGCACTTAAGCAATCAAGGCTACTAAGTGTAGTTTACACGACACTTGAGTGGATAAGACATATTTCATTAATTTGGTACTAAACCAAATTATGAAATTAACACGGAAGATGCTTTTGGACAATTCCATGGATGAAACAAAACAAAAGCTTTTCTTGTAAGGCGATTCAAGGGGAAAGCAATCTCATTTGCTTCTCTTCAAGTAGAATGGGGCAAAAAACTAAGAACAATATGTGTCTACTTTGGTTGTAATTATTGTTCACTATGTTATGAAAAAACTTGTGGTTTCTTCTTCTTTTTCCATTTTTTGGGAAATATACATACATATAAATATACGTCATTATGAAATATTAATTTACATAGAATAGAGGAGTCCAATGAAAACCATTCTTTAGGAAAAAATAGTAACCATTATTAGAGCTACATTAATTTCTAATTTAAAAAAAAGTAATCTCTCTCAAAAAGACAAAGATATGTAATGTTTCGGAAAGATCATATCAAATAGCTTAAGGCATTGCAAACATAGTAAATATGTTACATTTTCTAGGAAATCTACAACCTCAAAAAATATTGCGGTGCTTACAATAAACACCTACATATTACTCTTTTATGGTGTTAGAAAACACCATACATGCAAACATAATCACATAAAACATCTCAAAAACTTGTATTAAGTACAGTTGAGGTGCATTGAGGATCATGATTTACGATCTCTATATCAAAAGCCAATTTTCTTTCCCATCTTTAACACATATGTCATCCAGGCTTCATGAAGATATAGGCTTTCACATGATGTCCATTATTTGGGTTTCTAAATTCTTGTCTCGATGTTATATAATCTTTGCTTCATCTTAATATTTTGACCAAAATAACCATGAACATTAATAGTCCATAGAGATTGTTCAGTTTCTCTCTCTTTTGACCTCAAGCGCTAAAGCTCTTCTTTTGCAATGTTGACTTTGTAGAGCATTTCTCTTTCTCATGGCTTTTGAGTAGCAAATTGGTCTTTATCATTCTCTATTAGGTCACCACTCTATTTTTTGTATCAATATACTCTAAATAGTGGCTCAATATCTATTTCTCCATGTTTGACATTGTTCTAAAGAGTGATAAAAAAAGAAACAAGAAGAAAGCAAGAATAAAGATTGGAGGAGCATGAGAAAGCCTGGATGGGATAAACCACTAGAACGTCGGGGAGGAGTGAAGGCCATTGAGTTTTATTGAGTCAAATATAGAGCAAATTCTTGATTTTATAAGAAAACTCATGGTCTTCATTGAATACCATTTTGAAAGAAATAAAACTTGTTGCACACACATATGATTATCATGGATGATTTTTTCGTATTAGTTTTGTTAAGAAACTTACATGTTATGTAACTCGTATGCACCAATAATAAGAAATTAATGTAACATGCACCAAGATTTGAAGCTTTTCTCGTTCTCTCTATAGAGTGAAATCTCCTACATAAAAGGCATTTAAGGCCATGTAGAATGCTCTCACCTATGTTGTATGTCCCATTAATGGACTTACGGCCCTTCTTAGATGTCAAATTTAAAGAAGTGTTGGCCTTTACGGGGCTCACGTTCAATAATAAGTCAACATTAAAAAGTCCAAACCCATGTGCATATAATCCTCTTTGCAATGAAAAAAGAAACTCGTTAGAAGAGTGAAATAGAGAGCGCTCTCTATGAATAGTGAAGTTATAGCTCAAAATGCAGTGAATCATTGAAGGAATAGCTGGCCTTGTCTAAACAAAATGAACTATTAGAATAACAATCTGGGACTGCTTGTTGTTGATGTGTACCAGAGCCAATCGTTGACATATTTAGGGATGAAATCGATGACATGTACTAGTGGTTGATGACATGTATCAGTGGCTAACCTTGATGATATATTTTGAAAATTTCCCTTGATGTGACGAGTTTTGAGAACTGGCCTTGATGAAATGGTGATTTGGTTCTTGTGGAGTGGAGACGGAAGCATCTACAAACTGCCCAAAGTGGCCTGGGAATTCTGCACCACTCCCAAAGAGAAGGGAGGCGTTGGGATCCCTAACCTTTATGAGCTATCTGATAGGATGGCTGCTAAATGGGTCATCGGAAGTCTTCTCTCCCTAATGACAGCTGGTCCCTTCTGCTCCATAGGCACAACATGGACTTTAGACTGAAGGACTGCCCTACCTGGAAAAATTTGGACACTATCCCCCTCATCTGCAGCCCTCTCAAAATCACTCCGAAAGGCGCCCAGTTGGTGAAGGGGATTTGGAACTCTTGGAACAAGTTCAAAGAGCAACTTATCCTCAAAAGATACTCCAATCACATTTGCTCATGGGCCCACTTGGACTCTGTTTGGTTCAGCACTCAACTTTAGAACTTCTTCTCTGGAGATCTGAAACATGCTTATAAATTGCACAAGAAGGGCATTCGGCTCTGGGGACACATATGGGATTATGCCAATAGGAGATGGAAGGATAAAAGGAGTCTTAAAAGTCTATTCAAACTGTCTAACTCTGATTATCTTCTTGTGTAGGAAAGGATAGACCTTTGGGACTCCAGGGCAGCAAGGATCCACTTCAAAGGAGAATTCAAAATTCAGTCTTTTAAATGGCAACAAGGGAGTCAGCTTCTCCCCCTCCCCCCTCTTCATAAATTGAATTCCAGTCTCCAATTTAAACTTAATAGACGATGGAAAATCAATTGGAATGTAAGACAATGGGAATTTAGGTTCAGTAACTGCTGGAAAAGGGACATCAGCCCCAAAAAGTATTGCCTGCTTTGGTTAATCTTACATCATGCTGTGTGGACCTCCATGAGGGCTTTAAGGATAGGAAAGGGAGATGGTAAATGTTGCCGCTGCAAAACTGAAAATGAATTTCTCCAACATTTGTTTATGGGATGCAGCTTTAACATTCCCGCACTAAATTGGTTTAACAAATTCATGTCCTGCATCCATCCTTCTTCTATTTCAGCTAAGGAACTCCTTCTAGGAGAAATCTATGGATTGCCAACAATTCTTTGGAATAGTATAAGAGCAGCCTACTTGTGGAATGTTTGGATTAGCCGTAACAAAATGCTCTTTCAAGGTACTCATAAAGATATACTGCATCCTCTAATCCATGACATTTGTAAGCAGATTGAAGACTCTTTCAAAGATGTGAGGAAGAAGATGCAGGCCCTGGAGTAGAAGATGAAATGCCATACGTATAAAGAACAAGATCCCAAGCTGGCTCATATGGAGGAGAATCGAGTCAAACATGAAGAAATCCTCGTAGCCCTGTCACTACTCAAAAATCAGATCTTAAGCTTACTGTAGACTGTGCTAGCAAAATCCTCTTTAGATGAGAGACAGTTGCACCTCCCTTTTGAATAGGACTTCCCTTTGGTAATCCCCCCAGCATGTTGGGGTTGTTGACTCTGCTTCCGTGCAGCGCTGTAATCTCTCTCTTTTCTTCCAATTTAATATAATTGTAGCTTTTCGAGAAAAAAAAGAAATGGTGATTTCGGTCTTGAATGTAGATGATTGTGCACGATTTCACTACACTATTGGAATTGTCAGTGATTAAAATAATCTTGACAAAGGGACTATAGCAAAGAAATTCACACCTATAATAGATTTAATAGAAGAGGATGGAATGGTTTACTTTCATTGACAAAAGCAAAACATGAACTACATCAATTGAGGAATTGAAGATGACCGAAAATAATTCCTGAAGTTAAACGGGAATGGACACGTTGCTTAAAGCATAAGATGAGTTGTTAAGTGTTTTGAATCTCAATGCACCTTTGTTGTTGATGGAGTAAAGCTCCAAATTGGAGAAGAGAACCTTCTTGGATCTATTCCGGTTGAAGGCATCCTCCAGGGACTTGAAGAATAGTTGAAATTGGCCCAACTCTCTTTCGTTGAACCTCAATGTGTAGACCAAGTGGCAAAGGTGATGAGTTTCCTTGTTGTAGCTACCAAAAAACTCTCACCCCCTATAAGCAACTATGCCCTTACCACCTCCATGCACAATCCTAGCACCTTTGCTAATCAATTCTTGGAATTATCTTGAAATAAAATCACATTCTTTTAAACTTGATTTTGTTTTAACTTCGTAACTTTTGCTCTAAACCCCTCATACCTACTCTCCTTGGACTATTTCCCTCAACAAATCATGAAAATTAAGTTTAGGTAGTGATCTACCACATTGTACCATCTTGTTTGTAAGAAATTGAATGCACAAGCAAGATTTTAAGCCTCCATTGGGTCATTATCATCCTTTATGCGAAATGATTGAGAAGATTCAAAATGGCTTTCTTATGATCATATTCTCCCTACACCTTCTCAGCGACATGGGTATGGGTTTGATAATTCTTATGCTTTTGTTGAGCTTTACATGCTTAGTTGTATGCACTCACTTTCACTTTTGTTAGAGCATAATGTAGCATTTTTTGCTCCCTCTCCTTGTAATTTAGGCGCAAAAGCATGAAAAATGTGTGTGTGTGTACAACAAGCTGTAGCCATTCTTTAAATCTACCAAAAGCTTGAGACTTTTCGCGAAGAAAGTACACCCACATCTTCCTATTATAGTCGTCAACAATCAATAAAAAGTAGGAAGATCCCCCCAAGGCCTATGTAGGCATCTTACCGCACAAGTCAACATGCACCAACTCTAGAGGAGCATTTGCTCTATTCTTGCTTTCTTGTGGGAATGCCTTTCTCTGTTGCTTACCCATCATGCAAGCTTCACACGGTTGTCTGTGACTACAGGTAAGTGAGCAACCATACCTTGCTTTTGCATCTCCTTTACCACTGCAAATTCGATGTGGCCGAATCTTTCATGCCAAAGTCTGCTTGTGCCCACTCCAGCGGTGGCTGTAAGAGCACTTAGCTCATACAAGTTGTTGCTCCTTACTCCTGTGCCAACAAGATTTCCCGCACTATCCAGAATTTTTGCTCTTGTCTTGTTGAACCTACAAACTCAAGGACCCTGAGCAACATTACAGGGAGCTTTGTCTCCTTTGCCTTCCATTCATCGGCAAAGAACACTCCTTGATGTCTACATTACCGATGTGGCATGACTTGTATGAGCAAAACAAAGAACAAATAGAAGCTAATAGGAAACAATTCAACATGCTGATTGGACTAAGAGCACTTGCAAGATGCTTGTTCGCTTCGACGTCCTCGAGCACAAACACACCAATCCTAAGTAAGAACAATGAGTTCGACTTGTGAAGAGAAATACCAATGAACAAACGCATAGGCCAAGCAAACACACTAGCCCACAAAATGTACACTTTGGCACCCAATGCACAATATTATGAGGGCCTGCACAAACTCAATAGAGAACAACATCTACTTGAAGACATTCTGAAGAAGAAGCGCACCCACCCAACAACGTAGCTTCTTCTATTCTTGCCCGCTATTGCAAGCGCTCCTGCGTCACCATTCACATTGTGGAAGTTTTGACACAGGCCTACTGCTCTTGTCCTGAGTGGCAAGGCTGCCCGCAATGGTGGTGGAACATCGATCCACTCTTCCCTGTGCTTGCCACTTAGCATCCTCATACAAATCCTTATTACATGAAAACCTAGAAGCATTATCGGCATTGTACAGAAACATCAATGTCCTGATTATCGATGAAATCTCCCTAGTGGGGCAAAACACTTTTGTCATGGTTGACATGTGCATGCGAGAAGGGTCAACGCTTGCTTGGATGTAGCCAATTGACGAAACTATTTTCGGGGCCATTTTGACGCCGTGACGTTATACGCTCCTGGGTGAATATTTGAACTTTGGGCGGACCCGTGCTCTTGTTGAAAATTTTCTCGACGTCATGAAGGCACATTGGCGTAATAATGAGACGCAATCTATTGGTTCAAAATACCGCATATCTTGACATATGGCATCTCTGCACTGCTTTGCGCAATGCACTCTCTGGCCTACGTCGCCTGATCACTTATCATTGCATAGCCTTTTGTTGTAGCTTTGCCACCTGTCTCACTGGGCATGCACCCATGCAGATCATTAAAATTGAAGGTCGGCTTGGAGAAACCACCACGTTGGTTCTTGGTGTAATAATTAGATGCAATCTATCATTTTGAACACTGCCTCAGCGCAGTCTCTAGCCTAACCACCTGTCATCGTGTAGCCTTTTGCCGCATCTTTTGCCCGCAGCCCATGCAAATCATAGGTTGGCTTGGAGAGACCACCATGCTGGTTTTTGGCATAATATTGAGATGCAATCTATCATTCTGAGCATCGCCTCAGCGTAGTATCTGGCATGACGACGTATCATCACCCAGAATGCAAGGTTGTCTTGGAGAGACCACCGCATCAGTTCTTGGAGTTATAGCTCCATTACCTATTTTTAAGCATTACTAGAGGAGGTCTATGATGACTAGCGCGCTGGCAAACAGAAGGAGATCTATGAAAGCCACCACAATGGTTCTTTGAGTTATATATTTGTGTACCAAGGAAAATGTATTCCGTTGTGCAACCAAGAAAAGTGCAATTGACAATATGGCCCTTGAGGGGTCCCCTTTAGGGGCAAGGGCCATATCGACATGCATTTTTCTAGATGTATCTCCATGCAACCCCAACGGTGGGGTCGTTGGAGTTATTTTAGTGCTATTTTGGTCATAAGCCAAGGAAATTGTAGTCCTTTCCTAGTATTTTAGTCCTTGTTGCAGTAACTATAAATGAGGGCAAAAGTATAATTTATCAAGTGAAAATTGAGCAACAGAGATTACAATGTATATCTACATCCAATAACAGGTTATATAAAAATTATCAACTTATATCGAGCAAAAATTGAACAGAGGATCTTACATTTATAAAAACTCGGCAATTGCTGAGAGCCTTAAACGCCAAAAGATTATAGGTAGCGGCCATAACCATTCAAATACAAATATAAAAGTTAATAACAGTGCATACTGAGAGCCTCAAATTGAGCAAAAAGAGATTACATAAATGCCTTAGAGACCAAAACATTACATCCAGTGAGCCAAAAGATCATTGAGAGCCCAAAAGATTACATCCATCCATTGCTGAGAGCCTCGTCTAAGCAAGAGGGAATTTGTATAACTTAGTATTCCGCCAATCTAAATTATTGTATTAAAAATTTTAGGGAGCCAAAGAAGGATATGATGGAGAGGCCGAAGACCATGCACATTGCCAGGACTCAGATTACACCCCCCCAGTAAGTCGAGAGTACTCTGCTCTGAAAATATTGAGGCCTTCATCAACATGTAGGGGGAACCCATACATCATAGCCATAAGAGGGCCTCTATGAGCATGTCATCTCAGGTGATGACATTCAAATGTGTGGGGAATCGACTTTGGGAATGAAGGGTCTCCACTGGTGCTAGCATTTCTACTCCAGGTGAGTGCAACACAATCACCTTATATGAGAAGGCAGATAACATTGGGATAACAAAGCATCGAGGGGGGTGGTAGTAGGCATGCTGAAGATGAGTGGGTGAGCATCAGATGAGTAGGGGAGCAGATGAGTGACAAGAGTTGGAGGAGGGAGCATGGAGCAACGTAGTGCAGGGGTGAAAAAGAGCTAGAGGAGGGGTGTGGAGCAAAGTAGCAGCGCGTGTGGAGCAAAGTAGCAAAGCATGGGTGGATCAGAGCAATGTAGTTAAATGCCAAATGCCATGTGTCTTATATATATTTTAAAGTTCGAGCCACCGTGGTGGCTGGGGAGCCGGGGTTCCATCCATATTAATTGCAGGCCGAAATCCCCCAGATGGGTTGGTAATCATGAAGAAGATGCCATGTGGTGCCACTCCAGTGGCTGGTAATTAACTGCCAGTCCGGTGGAATCTTAGCCACGATAGACGTGGTTGATGAGAGCCACCCCCACTGGGCAATAATTCCCACAAAGGTAAATCATGAAGCTCTAATCACTCATTATCATTGACTCTAGTTCTCTACTGAGCATGCAAGCCTGGTGACTGGTAATTTTTACTGCACTCGTAGTGATCATGCATGTTAAAGTGCGGTGGTGGTGGGTGAGCCGTGGCATGGTGGAATTGTCGCCACATGACAGACGTGGCTGATGACAGCCACCACCATCGGGCAATAATTCCCACATAAGTTATTCATGAAGCCTAATCACCTTTAATCCCTCATTACCATGCACTCTTGTACTCTCCTGAGCATGCAAGTCTAGTGACTGATAATTTATTACACTCGTAGTAATCATGCATGCAAGCCTGGTGGTGGTAATTGGAAGCTGAGTAATTGCGGGCCATTGTGGTAGTTGGTAAATAACTACTAGTTAGTGGGTCTTAGCCACCACCACAGACGTGGTTGGGAATCTTAGATGCCACCACCTCTAATCATTCATTACCATGCAAGTCAATACTGTCGCCTTGAATTATTCGAAATTCGGGCCAAGCACCACGGTGGCTCACCTTGATAGTAGTTGGGCTATAACCACCAGGCTCTCACCTTCACAGTGTAGTCAGCGGGCTACAAACTGCTATTCCATTCCCTTAACGATTTCGTCTTCTATCCCTCTCGAACGTTTCGTTCTCCCTTGCAATCTCAAGCCTCCACTATTCCATTTCCTTCACTGCTTCATCTTCTATCCCTCTCGACCATTTCTTTCTCTTGTAATCGGACTACAAACTCAAGCCTCCACTATTCCATTTCCTTCACTGTTTCATATTCTCTCTCTCTCGACCATTTTAGTCTCCCTTGCACTCTTCGTGCAACTTCTATCCCCTCTCATAATGGACCTTGCATAGCAGTCCAGGATCTCATCACACAATCTTTCCTCCACCTTTGCTGCAACAAAGTGAGAGCCCCTCCTCCCCTGATCTTGAAATCGTGACATATGGGAGCTCATCTCTCGCTCTTCAAAACCCCAATTTAGATGCTCTCCAAAACTTCACCAGGTTGGTACAAGAGGTGACCCTGAAGGAGGGGAAACTAGTCTGTCAAGGTCAAAAGATTACCATCAATGAAAGCATGATTAAAAATGCTCTAGGAATTTCTGGAGGTAGTTTGAAAGCACACTTTTTCGAGAAGCAGTGGAAGAGACAGGATATTCTAGACTTATACCCCAACACTCAGATTAGTAAAGATGGTGGACTCAAGATTTCAAGCTTGTTAATAGACCTCCAAGATGTACTGAAGAAGCCATTCACTTCTTTCCTGATACGAGAGGAGCCTACAAGTTTTGGCAGGTTTAAGCAGTAGTAGAGCAACTAAAAGAACGTGATGTATCTTTCTCAAGGACGATCTCCAAGATCGTGTTAACCAACATGAAGAATTGCTTGGATGGCAAATCCCAATTGTCATCCTAATGGCATCTACCCTCAAAGGGAAATTTGAGCAATACGATAAGCAAATGTCTCAGAAGGTGACTTTTCTACAAGAGAAAGCCACCAATGCAGCAAAGGCAACGCAACTTGAGAAAAGTCTTAGGGAAGGTACAGAAGCCAAGGTAGAGGAGGCACAAGCGAGGGCCTTATAGGCACAAGAGCAAGCTGAGGCCGCTACAAAATTGGTCGACATGGAAAGACATAGAAAAGAAGAAGTAGAGCACATGAAGGAGATCCGAGATAGGCTCAAAGAAATGAGAAATGACGGGGACATGGTGGACAAGGAGCTAGAAAAGATGCGAAAGGATCTTGAAGATCAGAGAGCCAAAAAGGAGAGTCTTTACAAATGGCTCTGCAACATGTAGAATGCATTGAACATTGAAAAAGACCAGATGATGGAGGAGCTGAAAAGGGAGAATGCAAAAACCAGAAAAGTGATGCAGGAACTAGGATAGAGCTTCAAGGCCAGGAAGGATGGGGTAGAGAGCAGCCGGGGTGGAGAAGACAACGAGGCAGCTCCCCAGGCCAGGAAGGATGCAAAGAGTAGTCACGGTGGAGCAAGTTCTAGCCACCACAGTGGATCAATTTGCAGTAGCCACGACGAGGGTTGTTTTTTCAAAACATTGTTGTAAGTCCAAAGAGCAAGCTAAAAGACCCTGCAAGAAGATCAGGATAGATGTTTGCATGAGCTTGCCATGTCTTTTGACTGTTATGAAAAGCAGTCCGTTGTCCTGAGAGATTTACGAAGTAGAGTGAAAGTCTTGCAAATGGCCCATGAAGATGTTTTTCAGCAATTTATGCTGCTTCCAGATGTTGAGGGATTCAAATGAAGCTGTTGCACAGAGTGAGCAAAAAGTGGAGGAGATGAAGGAGAGCATCACAACCTTAGGATGAGGGAGGAAGGAATCAGGAAGCAACTTCATCATGTATAGAGAAATAATGTGGTATTGATGGCTGCAATAGTTAAATCAGATGCCTATCCTGCTATGCAGCAGGGTTTGAAATGCATGGTCTGCCATAACCCCATCATAGATGATTATTGTATCTGATGGCTTGCATGCTACCACCCTATGCACATTTTTTGCTTTGGAGTAATTGTGCATACAAAATCACTATGTAGAGAATGCCATTTGCCATTGCCTAGGTCATGGACAGATCAAATGTTCCTGCCTGCTATAGCTATCTACGATGAGAAAGTAGATGCTGCACCTCAATTTGCCATTTGGGCAAAAGATCTTAAAGACAAGGAGCTCAAATTGAAGAAGGCCAAGACTGAGCCCGATTGCGAGGAAAAGGAGCCTGAAGGGAGGAACTAGCCCCCTTCAAAAAAGGAGTAAGAAGGGCCGAGCCTGCAACCAGGAAGCTTAAATCAAAGAAACAGGAAGCGGCATGGAGGGGTCGGGCTCCTGCAAGAAGGAACTAATCCCATTCTGGAAAGGAGCAAGGAGGGAGCTCAACAAGGAGTCCTTGAGATGTAATTTGAAGTAAAGGAGTCTTTGAGATTATAATCTATGTAATCTGTGTGTAATCTATTGAATTGTTAATCTTCTCTAGAGTTTAATGGGGCAATGTTTTCTCAGCTATGTAACTAGATAGTGTCCTTTGATCCATGCCAACACGGTGATAACAATGAGATGAAAGATTTCGATCTGACAAGTAATGTGAGATGATAGATTTCGATTAGATCACTAATGTGAGACTGAAAGATTTCGATTAATGAACTAATGTGAGATGAAAGATTTCAATTAGACAACTAATGTGAGATGAAAGATTTCAATTAGACAACTAACATGAGACTGAAGAATGAGAAGGTTGGGTTCAATGAAATCTCTCCCTATTTAAGTGTAGTGCAGACACAACTAAGAGCCCATTATAAAATCTAGCCCCAAAACTCTATACACTGATCCAAACTTTGTACACTGATCCACCTACATCAGCGAATATATGGCATACCCAAATAACTTTGGAATGCTATTGTTCTATTTGAAAACGATGTTGGATGGCATCCTCGCAGAAATAGACCCAGAGAAGGAGGAAAATAGCTGCAAGGAGGACATGCTTTAGTGGTGGGTGTATTACTTGGAGTTAGCACAGACGGTGAATATTAATTTCCCTGGCTATTGTTTTTCATGCTCCTTTAAAGTACTTGTCAAGCTCATGATATAGGTTTCTTTTGGCAGGACATGACGTGAAGATGTATAGAGTGCAAAGACTAAGATGAAGAGGACCCCCAGTCAAAGGAGGAGTTACTATGGGCGTATAAGTCAGCAGAGTCAAGCAAGCAGTGTGTAATCTGAGTGTGTGAAGAGGTATGCCATTGTGCAATAGACTGGCTTCAAGAGCTGGGAGATGCTTGCCATAGAGACGCTGATAAGATAGTTGGGAGTCTCGAATTTTCTTGAAAAAGACAACTACGGTTGCATGATGTTCCAACCACTGGGCTGGTTTAGTAAAATAATAATATATTGCGAAATATATTGCTGTTAATTTCTACTCAACCATGCTAGAGAGAGAGAGAGAGAGAGAGAGAGAGAGAGAGAGGCCTACACATATATATAAATAAATATATAAATATTAATATATAATGCTAACACGGCAAGAGACTAGAGAGAGAGAGAGAGAGAAATATATATAATATAATGTAATATATATTATAGATATATTATATTATATTATATATTGTATAATAGATTTTATTCTAAAATTGTGAGTGTGTGTTTTCACCCCAAAAAAAGTGTGTGTACTTTATGAGAGAGAGAGAGAGAGAGAGAGAGAGAGAGAAGGGGAGAGAGAGAAAGAGCAAGAGATAAGGGAGAAAAGAGAGAGAGAGAGAGAGAGAGAGAGAGAGAGAGGGGGGGGGAGTAGAAAGAGAGAGAGAGAGGGAGGGAGTAGAAAAATAAGAAAGAGAGAGAGAGAGAGAGAGAGAGAGAGAGAGAGAGAGAGAGAGAGAAGGGCGAGAGAGGGACTAGAGAGATAAGAGCGAGAGAGAGATATAGAAAAATCAATGAAATTGGTGGATTTAAGGAAAATTATAGTTAAAAATAATGAATAATAAGAAAAATTAAGGATAATAAGGGAAAAATAAGACAAATTAGTAAGGTAAAGTAAGAATAAGGAAAATAAGGAAAGAAGAAAAAAAGGAAAATAGGGGTAAAAGGGAAGAAAAAAGAGTGAAAAATATAAAAAAAGGAATAAATTAGAGAAAAGAAAAATAGAAAAGAAAAAAGGTAATAATTAGGAGTAAAATAAAATTTTAAAAAGAATTAAAAATAGGGGGTAAGAATGTAAGAGAATTAGGGACATTAGTAATTGAAAATAAGAAAGTGTGAGAAAAAAAAGTATATATAGAGAGGGAGGGAGAGAGAGAGAGAGAGAGAGAGAGAGAATGTTAACGGGAACATTAATGATAAAAAAGGGGGGGAAAAGGGGGGGGAGAAAAATAAGGTAAAAGTAAAGAAAAAATGAATAGGAAGTGTGTGTGTGTGTATGTAAACACATACACATATGTCTATAAATATGTGTTTAGATGTGTTAGTCTCTAAGTGTAAACTTTTACAAAGAGAAATAAGTGTTTATCCACTTCTTCACTAATCATTGTTGCTTAAGGACATTACTCCAAATTCC